>NC_069510.1:134300904-134638404 GCF_027579735.1 Bombina bombina
TGATGGGGCGTCTATAAAGCATCTGCTGCTTAATAAATCAACCCCAAAGAGTAAATGATTTTTTTTTAAATGGGCATTACATGCGCATCCATAAAATTGTCTCTTAAATCCCAGAGTGATTCTCTAAACATTTTCAAACTATAGATCTCACAAGGTTTTCTTGGCACGTTTTTACAAAAATACTCAAAATTCATATTACCCTAACAAACAAAAACACATCCATAGGAAAATAGAAGCGGTTGTGCAGATGGCAGCTTAATGTGACTTATATTGGCTGCTAACTTTGCTCTATAGAGTCGAGTGTCTCTTTCCAGCGAGCTCCATGGCTTTAAAGAGGAGACATCTCACCACTTGCAGGGACTGCCCCTTTTTTTACGAGACTTCCACAAGGGCAGCCCCTACGAGGGTCAGCATGAAAAACCACGTCTGGTGCAGCGAAGTTTAGATAATCGAGACATAAAAGTAGAATTCTGAAAACAATGAAAGGACTGCGGACAGGGTAGGATGAAACCATGACAAAGGAGCTAAACGGGAAATAGAATGATGAAAAAAATAATGGTGGGGGGTTTAATTCTGATAGGGAAAGAGTGGAATGAAAAATAAAAATGAAGGTAATGAATGAGAGAAAGGTGTGGAATTAAGGAAGAATAAAATCTGTCAATAAAGTAAAGATGGGAATGAGGGAAAGCGGTGAGAGAAGTAGGATTAATCTCCTGTCACACTGTTTATTTCAATTATTTGATTAAATATTTCTTAGATGGATTAAGTTCCTACTTGGAATTTAGCACCATCACTCCTGCAATAGTATTATGCGCAGGCTTCTATGCAAGGCAGTTCCTATTACACGGAGAGCGTGTAAGTCATACAATTGATATCTTTATTGCTTACATTAGGGGCTGTTAGACGTGCATTAGGCAGCTGCTGTTGGCTTCCAATTTTTCAATAAAACAGGCTCATAATCCAATCTTTATCAAAGGAGCTTTTCATATTTCACTGGGACAAACGTGTGTTTTCATGATCAAAAATTCACCTACTGAGCCATTTCATTAATAACATTCTATTAGGTTATATTGATAATCATATCTCTACATCGATCTGCTATCGTAAATTCTGTCCTCCTCCTATTAAAGCTTCAGCCCTGTATCCTCGGCTACAAAATGAAGAAACATCACTAAAATTTAAAAGCTAATTCTTCACTTCTATGAAAAATGAGGCAGAAAGAATGTTCTCTGTGCTTAAAGAGACAGACAAAACTCAGGAGTTGTAAATGCTATTGCTATGTATTGCTACTCTGTGCCTTTAAATGAATATTTAAATAGGATATTGAGCTCAGATGCATGTAAAAAAAATGAATGCTCACCTGATTAATACCTTTTATGATGGTGAAAATCCACGAGACATCAAATGTGGTATTCCCCATCTTCGATCCCTCCCACTCTCCCAGAATCCCTCAGTCATACATAATAGACAAGTAGAGAAGGAAGCCTAGAAAAGCAGGAAAGGACAAAGCTAGACAAAGTTCAAAACAAGTCCTGCTGCCAACTGTATGGAAAGAAAGGGGCACGGCTTGTGGACTATCAACATCATGAAAAAAGTGAAAAAAATAAATAATATAAGACAGTGAGAATCCACAACTAGAAACCATAGAACCCACGTGCAAGAATCTAAGAAGGGCCCCACCCCACCAAAAAAGTGAATTTGAAACATATCTTTTTTTTTTTTTTTTAACACAGAAAAAAAATGTGAATTAGATTACGTCTGTATATAGTGAGTCAGTGACACAGTCTGTAATCTGCCGGTGAGATGGCTGGCCTGACCCTACCCGCCCCAGTACTTTATAAAAAGTGACCACAGTAGTCTGTGACATGGTCCAGCCCCCCGTACTGTATATAGACGTACAGTATAGTGACACTGTTTACCCCCCATGCTGTAGTAACAAGGTCTGTAATTTGATGGTTCCACAAACATACACATATACATGCATAAATATACACACACACACACACACACACACACACACATAAACACTAATGGGTAAAACAGAAAGACTAACCCCTGTAGTCAGAGACACTAGTGAAGCATCATGTCACACTCACATGATATCAGTGCAGGCAGTGACAGGACAATGTTTTTTATTAAAAATAAAATAAAAAATTCGACCCTGCACCCCCTGTAGTTTCACCCCTGTGTATTTATATAACTGTGTTGGCTATGCAAAAACTGGGGAATAGGTAATAAAGGGATTAGCTATCTTATTACACAATAAAAATTCTGGAGTAAACTGTGCCTTTAACCCCTTTCACTATCGGGACTTTCAGAGAAGAATGCCCAAAATGCCGGAAATTTTTTAGATTTTTTGCTATCACTCCATTTAAACAGCAGTAGAGCCTTGTTTTTTTTTTATTTACCTGTCAAAACTATAAAAAAATGTAAGTAGACAATACAAAGTATTGATCTAGGCCCATTTTGGTACATTTCATGCCACCATTTCATTTTCAAATGTTAACTTTTTCACAAACTTTGGGTTTCCCACTGAAATTATTTACATGCTGCTTGTGCAATCATGTCACAAATGGTTGTAAAAGCTTCTCTTGGATCCCCTTTGTTCAGAAATAGCAGACATGCACGACTTTGCCATTAGTTTTTGGTAATTAGAAGGCCGCTTATTGCAGCTGTGCACCTCACATCTATTAATTAGAAGGGGTTAATCAGCTTGTAAGGTTAATTTTAGCTTTAGTGTTGAGATTACCTTCCCACCTGACAACTCCCACCTCCTAATCCCTCCCAAGCAACTCTCGTCCCTCCCTCATCCACCTACTGGTCACCACCATCTTAAGTACTGGCAGACAGTCTGACAATATGAAGGTTAAAGGCATTTTTTTGTATTTTTTATTTTTATTTTGTGCAGTGTGGGATCTTCCTTAACCCTCCAACCTCCCTGATCATCCCAAACAGCTCTTTAACCCTCCCCCTCTAACTAGTGTCCGCCATCTTAGGTACAGGCAGCTGTCCACGTGTACATGTTCATGCTAATAGCCGGTGGTCTATGATGTTATAATGTAATACCTGTCAGCACCTTCTCATACTGTGCCTACCACAGCTGCAGATGCCTGTTGTCGGCCCATCGGAGGCAGTGCAAGCATCTCACAAAGAGTAGCACACTGCAGACCAGGGTACTGACAGATAAATCTGCATTTCACCTAGGAAGCCTGTATTTCACCTGGGAGAAGATTTCTCACTGCCTGGCTGAAATCCTGTCATTTCCTCTGTCCTGGTAGAACTCAGACGGTAAAATAGTGTCTCAGCTCAGTTAGAGAACCCCTATCAAATGACATGTAGATCAGCACAGAATTCACCTCACTCGATCTTAGAGGCTAAAATTTTACTGAGGAATTCTGGGAATCAAATCTCTAGAATGTAAGGGTGTACTTGCCTCCTCCTAGTGAACTGGGGTGAAATAATACATGTGATATCTCGTGGACTCTTGCCATCTTATGAAAGAGGAATTTTAGCTATTCCTGTTGTTATAATGTTATATAGGCAATATGTAGCAACTGCCAACATTTATTCTGTATTTTCTATTGAATTTTGAGACACCAATTTACAAATTATTATTACAAAAAACAAACAAACTCGGAGTCGCAGACACCTGCTGATTTTGATTGGTGGGGTCATGCAGAGGCCACAGCTGTGTGTCTGCTTGGGACCAGCAGGTTTCTGTGACTCCCTAGTGAGGGTTAAACACATAGATTAGCAGGGTCAGTAGTGCTAAAATTGAATGCTCTGATGAATTAGTATGTTTGCTCTACGATTTCCCTTTAAAACTCCCTGTAGTATAGAGTTATTGTTTTTTTCTGGGTTGCTAGTGGTTTACATTTGATTTGTGAGATATCATTAAGGTTGCCATCTTTCTTGTAAAAAAACACAAAAACTTACAAGCTCATTAGCATACATTTGCATAAATACCCAACATAACTCAGGAACTAAAGCTAGAAGGACTGATGTTAAATGATCAATTGTTTATAATTAGATTTCATCACACTTAGACGAAGTTCCAACCATTATTTATATATTTATTTTTTATTTTCTACATTGCCCTAAACCATAAAAACACTGGCTGTGTCAGTAAAATACTATCTTGGTGGCAGCCCTAGATACCATGTATTGGGCAATTAATTCATAGATGTTAATGACAGTAACACTCACTAATGAAATGGTGGAACATATAGGTGAATTGAGGTTCAATGATTTTGGACCATGATTTCCCCTTTCACAGAGTGACCTCCTGGCAACTTCATAGTGTTCATGAATATAGGCCAATAAAATAATCAACTCTGATTGTGCAGGTAGACAGGACTAAATATAAAGTGCACTCGTACCTGGGGACTTCAGTTGTCAAATGGTCATGTAGTAATTTGAACTATGCCGGATATATCACTGCATGAGTGATGGGAAGTTATCAATGGCTGCTATTTTTGTTACTATTAGAGTAACTCACTGGTTTTCAAACCTGTCCCCGGGCCTTCCCAACAGGCTACAATTTCAGGATTACCTTGGATGAGAGCAGGTAAAATAACAATGTTTACTAATCAGCTGATTATTTCACCTGTGCTCTAGGTCCGATATCCTCAAAATCTGGCCTGTTAGGGAAGTCCGAGGACAGGTTTGAAAACCAGTGGCGTAACTCAAAGTAACTGGTGATGCAGCAAATACATAAAGATAGTTTGTTTAAAGTAGCATAAGTCAAAGCCGAACACTAACCCTGCATTTCCCCAGAAGACTCCCCCATCCTAACATAGGAAACCACAGAGGTGATAGTAAGCCTTTTATTGGTTAGAAGAAATTACTAAAGCTCGCATGCTCCTTACAAAAAACAAAACTTAAGTCCACCCTGAGAAAATGTTTCACATTTTGTAGACTACAATTAACTTTTAAAAAGACGTTTTGTTCTGACTTAGAAAATAACTTTTAACTATCATCTGATTATTGGATGTTGAACTGATCGAATAGGAAATTAGGTCCACTGAGCAATATGTGGCTGAATTTTTCTCAAATTGTTTTTGACACATCAGACTTTCCCTCACAATTTTTGTTCTGGGATATCGTTTCAGTTCTATCTCTTCAGGTGGTGTCTGTAGCTGATATCAAGACACAGGAACTAAAATCTCTCTTGAATAATGTTTGCAATTCTTAGACACTGGCTCTCCGAAGGAAGGAGGTCTAAGAGGGCAAATGTTGCTAGGATACTACATCGCACAAACCAAGTGACCTGGTATATCTGTCAATCAGGAAACCGTATGCCAGACAAAAAGTGACACAGATTCTCAATATGCTAGAAATATTACGTTTCCAAGCTAATCAAACTGATAACTATTAGACTAGACTTTTCTCCTACTCTTCATATTCTAAAGTTGTTTCATGTTTTCTTAATTTAATTTCAATAATAAAAATACCTTAATAGGTAAACTGAATATTCCCAAATTGACGTGATCAGTAAGATACAGTTGAAGCTACAAAAACAATTTAGAGAGCTAGTAATTAGTATATGAGAAGCGGCATAGCTCAATGAAGATCTCCTGAGGAATTCTAATGATAAACATTTTACAGTCCTCAAACCAGCTTTTTATAAGACATTCAAGGATGCAGGCATTTTTAGATCAATTAAATTAAATCCTAACAATTCATAAAAAACATGATTTATGATTACCTGATAAATTATTTTCTTTTGGAATGATGATGGGCGATAGGGTTCGATAACATGTAGGATATAATCCCTGCCACTAGGAGGAGATGAATAACCCACACAAGAGCTTAAATTCCCTCCCACCTCCCATCTCTCCTCAGTTTAATGCATAGCCAAGCAGAGAATAGGAAACCGATAGGTAGGAGAGACAAAACAAGGGTCTAAATAGGTGCAAATTAGAACTGGCGGCCCAAAATTTTAAACAGGTGAGGCCTATGGATATCATCATTCTGGAAGAAAAATTTGTCAGGAAAGCATAAATTATGTTTTTCGTATAATAATGATAGTCCGTAGGGCTCTATGACATTTGGGATTCATACCCAAGCAGATAGTCCATGTTACATAAAGGGCGGGACTATTTATCCAACACTGCATCCTGAAGGACTTTCCTGCCAAAAGCTGCTTGTGAAGAAGCAAAAACATCAAGAACTAGGTTACAAGTGGAGCTCTAAATATTCCCGTATGCAGGCACATGATAATTAACCAGCCATTACAAGTGGCTAGTTATTGCTACCGCAAGCTCACGGTAGCAATTAGTGCTTATTAAATTAACCAGACATCAGATCTCTGGTTAGTTTTATAAATGTCCACAATATGCCCCCAAAATACTGTCTAGTATATTTTATTACAAAATAAAGATATTTTGCGCTAATGGTTACTTGAATAGCGTGAAAATCCTTACGTAAAGGACCATGATACCCAAATGTTGAAACACTTGAAAGTGATGCAGCATAGCTGTAAAAAGCTGACTAGAAAATATCACCTGAACATCTCTATGTAAAAAAGAAAGATATTTTACCTCAAAAATTCCTTAGTAGCCACATCCCATTGTAAAGGACTTCTAAGCAGCAAATCAGTATGTCTGTCCCGGGACAGCTAAGGGAGTGAGGTTTTTGCACTCATGTTATTTCCGTATTCAGTTTAAGGAAGTTTACTATGAAATCTCATGAGATCACAGTAAAAGAGTTCATGACCTCAGCACTGTTGATGCCGAATGGCTGCTGTTCATTTCTTAATTTATTTATTTTTCACCTGAAGCTGAGCAGCAGCTGAGTATAACTTTTTACACAGAACTTACTCTGCTGAGCTGAGGAGATTGTGAGGTAAAATATCTTCCTTTTTTACATAGAGATGCTCAGGTGATATTTTCCTGTCAGCTTTTTACAATTATACTGCATCAGTTTCAAGTGAATTAGCATATGAGTATTATGTCCCTTTAAGTTTTCGTGTGCATGTATTCCACCATAGAAATCAAAGGTGAAAAAAGTAGAAAAAAACGTAACACCCGACTATCGCGCAAACACTATCACATTTTCGCATTCCTCATGGAAGTCAATGGAGAAAATAAAATACTTCAGTATTGCTTCAGACTTGATAAAGGTAGGAACTCTTCCGAAAGCTTGTCAACTTATAAATATATAGTTAGTCCAATAAAAAAAGTATCATTGCTCAATGCAATACTCTTGTTATTTTTAGATCTAAATCTCTGGACTAACACGGCTACTCCAATCTATATATATATATATATATATATATATATATATATATATATATATATATATATATATATATATATATATAAACCTATGTTTAAGTACTTTGGCGTCTTTTTTTTCTAAGACCCGAGATCTCATATCTTTGAGCCCTTATAACTTTTGTGTGCAATATTTTTATTATTTAGTGTTATTATGAGTGCAACTGTACTGTGTAATGTATTTTTATTAGATAGTGTTATTATGAGAGAAACTGTACTGTGTAATGTATATTTATTAGATAGTGTTATTGTGTGTGTAACTGTACTATGTAATGTATATTTATTATATGGTGTTATTATGAGTGTAACTGTACTGTGTAATGTATATTTATTAGATAGTGTTATTATGTGTGCAACTGTACTGTGTAATGTATATTTATTAGATAGTGTTATTATGAGTGTAACTGTACTGTGTAATGTATATTTATTAGATAGTGTTATTATGAGAGAAACTGTACTGTGTAATGTATATTTATTAGATAGTGTTATTATGTGTGCAACTGTACTGTGTAATGTATATTTATTAGATAGTGTTATTATGAGTGTAACTGTACTGTGTAATGTATATTTATTAGATAGTATATTATGTATGTGTGTAACTGTACTGTGTAATGTATATTTATTAGATAGTGTATTATGTATATGTGTAACTGTACTGTGTAATGTATATTTATTAGATAGTGTTATTATGAGTGTAACTTTACTGTGTAATGTATATTTATTAGATAGTGTATTATGTATGTGTGTAACTGTACTGTGTAATGTATATTTATTAGATAGTGTATTATGTATATGTGTAACTGTACTATGTAATGTATTTCTATTAGACAGTGTTATTATGAGTGTAACTGTACTGTGTAATGTATATTTATTAGATAGCGTTATTATGAGTGTAACTGTACTGTGTAAGGTATATTTATTAAATAGTGTTATTATGAGTGTAACTGTACTGTGTAATGTATATTTATTAGATAGTGTTATTATGAGTGTAACTGTACTGTGTAATGTATATTTATTAGATAGTGTTATTATGAGTGTAACTGTACTGTGTAATGTATATTTATTACTTATTAGATAGTGTTATTATGAGTGAAACTGCACTTTGTAATGCATTTTTTAAGTGTTTTGTGCAACTTTTTTGTTTTGAAAAACAGTTAACCACAGCTCTGAGATTACGGTAAGGATTAATATAGCCCATAGTTTTTTTTACCCAAGGTGGTAACTGCGGAGAACATTAATCAAGAGATTGTTGTTCCTTTGTTATGTCCAAATCCAAAAAATATTATCTACACGCTACTTCTCAGTTTAGACACGCCTCCAGTGTTTTTATTTCTCAGATAAGAGTAAGGGGCAGAAGGCTACGACTCCTTCCTTAGCCTCTTGGTTGAATAATTTGATTAATACAGCTTACTTAGAGGCAGGAAAGTCTTCTCATCTATGTATCACAGCTCATTCTACCCGTTCTGTCTCTGCATCCTGGGCATTCAAGAATGAGGCTTTAGTGGATCAGAATTGAAAGGCAACAACTTGGTCATCATTACATGAAAGTTCTTCAGGCTGTAGTGTCTGGTAAATAGGTGTCTGTCTTAATTATGTCCCACCCATTTTTGGTGGACTGCACAGATTGAGTATTAGTTCCCAATAGTAAGGACTTCTTGCACTTTCTTGTGATTAAAACATCATTTATGCCTGCCTTAAAGGGACACTGTACCCAAATTTTTTTCTTTTGTTATTCAGATAGAGCATGCAATTTTAAGCAACTTTCTAATGTACTCCTATTATCAAATTTTCTTCATTCTCTTGGTATGTTTATTTGAAAAGCAAGAATTTAAGCTTAGATGCCGGCCCATTTTTGGTGAACAACCTGGGTTGTCCTTGCTGATTGGACAGCAAAAATAAACAAATGCTGTCCATGGTTCTGAACCACAAATTTACTGGCTCCTTAGCTTAGATGCCTTCTTTTTCAAATAAAGCTATCAAGAGAACGAAGAAAAATTGATAACAGAAGTAAATTAGAAAGTTGCTTAAAATTGCATGCTCTATCCGAATCATGAAAGAAAAAATTTGGGTTCAGTATCCCTTTAATTTCTTTCTTGGTGCTGAGAGTCCACGAGGCCTGCCCAAATCTGTTTATTTCTAGTTGGCAGTAGTTCTAGTTTGCACCACCTTACCCTACTGTCTTTCCTACTTTGTTTCTCCTTTACTTGGCTATACGATAGACTAGGAGGTACAGGGTGTGAAAGGGATCAAATGTTCTGGTAGAGGGTGTATTTGCCTCTTCCTGGTGGCCAGGTACTGAATTCCCAATAGTAAGGACTTGTGGACTCTTACCACCAAGAAATAAATGAATCTATTGGGTAAGCATAAATTAAGGTATTTATTATAAAGAATTTGGCTTGTTTTGTATATATTTGGAATGGAAAATCCTTGTTTTGAATGTGCATGTAGCTTGGAGTCAGAGCAAGGCTCTGTGTAATCCCTGGCAAAATGACTAATGAGACCCCCAATAATAGCCAGTGCTAAGGATAGGCATCTGAATCAATTAAAGGGACACTGTAGTCAGAAATTTAATCACAATACGATCGTAATATACATATAAATATATATTTTTCTAAAGTACATTCTTTAACAAATATGTTTCGTTTATAAAATATTTATATTGGAAATATTGATTATTTCCAAACCTACTTCTAAATCAGCCGTTACGGATTCCCAATCCGTGCTCACAACTACTGCAGTTGAAACATGGCGTCTTTGGTAAGTACTGTGCATGCGCGAGTTAGCGCAGCGTCACATCCAACGTCCATCTGCAGATACATAAGGCGAGGAGGAGGTAATTTGGGCTTCAGTGATCAGAAATGCGCATGCGCATTAGTGACGATTCTGCCGATAATTATATGCATAGGTACGCAATATAATTGGTTAGTGATGTTATGTAGATAATGGCGAAAACGGTGGGCTGGATATGCTTACGTCATTGCTGCAAAATAATTATAGAAAATAAAAAGGTATGGATGCTTCATTTTTATTAAAATAAAGTACAGTAAGTCTTCATATATTATTATTTAATAGAATATTGTATTATTTGGTATGTATATATTAAACAAAAGTAATCCTTTAAATCTAAAAGCCAGGATCTGAAATAAGGGAATGATGAAGTGGATAATTTGTGTATTTGACATAAGTTGAGTAAATAAACATGAATTTCAGCTCAAAAGGGGATTGAGAAAAAGAGTGAATTTTGTCATACTAAGGCCTCGCTTCCATTGAGTCGTAATTCAGTTTGCGTGCACTCGCAAACCGTTAAATATGCTGTCGAAAGCAATAGCGTTTAACGACTGTTTCCAATGGCGCGTTATACCTTAATATCGGCTTCCGGACTTCGGCTGCCGAAAAGATTTTCGCGTCCCATAGAAAGTAATATAAGCCGTTAATCGATAAATTATACCAGGTTTCCATTGAAAGCGCTAACCGTTAATACACTGTCGGAGGCTGTCGATACATTGAGACATATTACCCCCAGCTCAACTAGGTGTAAAGGAGGAAAAAAGAGCTTTTTGAGGCCTGTTTCTCATTGAAATTGAAAATCAAAAAAAAATTACATATAGAAATATAATTTTATCTAATAATAATCTTCTCCTACATGTATATATGTATGATAATTGTATATATATATATTTGACCTATATAAATCATATAATTTTAATAATTACTTTTAACTGTTATGATAAAGGCTGATATATTTAAATTGAAAAATATAATAATTACATTCAGTGTCTTTGAATTTCCGATATGTAACTACATATATTTTGAAATTATAGTTCATATCAAAAATAAAAGTCATGAGTAAGTATATACTTTCAAACTGTTCATTAAATTAAGGATTAGATGAGATGAAGATAAGCTCTCCCCCCCATGTTATTCATTGCAATCACCAGTTTCACATATGTTAACAAGCAACACACAGCTATAAAAAAAAGACCACACCTAGCCTAACCTCAGAACAGATATTTCAAAATGCAGGGTGAGAGAGAAGCTGACAATGCTGAAGTTAGACAGCGTAGGCCTGACATCCCCAGAGTGAGGCTGGATATAGAAACCCTGAATGAGCAGCAGGTGTTTGAAAGTTTCAGGCTCAACAGGGAGAAAATATATCAGTTATATGCCCTGTTGCAAGATAGGCTGGAAAGCCAGGGCTATTCAAGCAGGGCTGTCCCTGGAATGACCAAACTACTAGGGGCACTTCATTTTTTGGCTTCTGGATCCTTTCAGGTGACAGGGGGCATTGTAACTGGGGTGCATAAGTCCACTCTTTCTAAGCATCTTTCAAAAGTTATTGATGGACTTTATGATAATTGCAGAAAATTTATTTTTTTCCCCACATCACCCAGAGGTTGGCGTGATGTTAAGAGGGACTTTTTTCTTTTAGGTGGCATACCCAATGTCCTTGGGGCCATTGACTGCACTCATATTGCCCTAAGACCCCCTGTGCGCAGGGAGATAATATTTAGAAATAGGAAACACTTCCACTCCTTAAATGTGCAGATTATATGTGATGCAAACATGCGCATATTAAATGTTGTGGCAGGGTTCCCAGGAAGTAGCCATGATGCCTACATCCTCAGGAATTCTGGTGTGTGGAGATTGTTTGAGACAAATCAAATGCCTGAAGGACATCTCCTCGGTAAGTGTTTATGTATATATTATGATGCCTTCATGTGTTCAATATTTTGACATTTTATTGTTTCATTGCTTTATAATCCTTTATGTATGTGTCTAAGGGGGTGAAATTGATTAAATAAATAAATTGTTAATCATTTAAAAGATATATATTAACTATGTCATAGTAAGACATATGCATAACATTATTTTATGTCATACATTGCTTTATGGAAAGATGTGTGTTTATCTATCTATATCTATATCTATATATATATATACTGTATATCTATGCATTCATATTTTAGCAGATTCTGCATATCCTCTTAAAAAATGGATTTGGACACCATTGAAAGAGAACCAGGTTGTTGGGCCTGCTGAATTAAGGTAAAATATATATTTATTTTCTGCTCATGTGTGTCAGAAATATTGATTGTGCCTTGCAAAATGCTCACTATAATCTGTAGAAAAGTAGGACCAGTACACACTTCATAGGAATGTCCCTTTAAATCACTCTTGGGTGAATGTAGGTGCAAACCTGGAGGACCTCCTTTTCCAAAGTCCCAGTAAATGTAATGAAATAGAACACACAGGTAGCACTCTATGTGGAGCAACAGCACCTTTATTGAGCAACGTTTCGGGGCTCCTGCCCCTTTATTAAGCTATATATCTGTGTTTGTGCACATACATTTGTTGCTTGATTATCTTGTGTGTGTGTGTATATATCACTATCACAGACATAACAATGTTGTACTGAGTGCCTTTAAAGGGACAGTCAAAATACAAATCATCTATTATCAGTGAAGCATTTATAAATCTCTCTGCTTCAATATAAATATATTTATATATATATAAAATGGTTTAAAGATTTATAAGATCAAACCAGGAATGTAGTTAGCTCATTAGTATTTGATTTGTCTTCACATTATATATTATAATCATATTTCTTGTTCTTTTAATACAGATATAATGAAGCACATATCCGAACACGTGCTATAATAGAACGACTGTTTGGTGTTCTAAAAATGCGCTTTCGCTGCCTGGACAGATCAGGGGGGGGATCTCCAATTCAGTCCGGAAAAAGCTATTAAAATCATAGTGGCATGTTGCTGTCTACACAACATGGCACAGGAGCATGGGATGTTGAACGACTTACTTCCAACACCACAGCCCCCAGGTGAAATCTTTGAGCCTGATGTAATTAATCATCCCCAACCCCTCAATGCCCATTTGGAGAGATCTGCAACTATTCAAGAATTCTTTTCAGGTATTTTTATAGTATTGTAATGAGACCTTTTAGTTATTTATGATTATGTTTTTTAATAATACACATTTGTTTCTTTTAATGTTTTACAGATTGAAGATTCTCAGAAATGGAATACCACTCCCCTCCCTCTCTCCTCATCCCTATATTTACCACATTTTCCCTAAATAAATGTATACTTTACTCAAATATAGTCATGGTGAATGTTTCTTTATTTCCAGCTATGTACTAATCAATGCATTCATCTTATGATTTATGTATAACATAATTATCTAAAATATCATTTTAATTATATTCCAAATATGACTTTGTTCTCTTGGTATAATTATTTAAAGAGCAGCTATGCACTCCTGGTTAATAAAATTGAGTACATGGGTGAACCAATGACAGACAGGATATATACTGTATGTTGGCAACAATAAACAGCTCCAACATAGGTTCTATGCTGCTCCTGATCTTACCTAAATAAAACTATAATCAAAGGATACTAAGAATATTAAGAAATATAAAGAATATAAATATATTAGATTTGCTTTTAAATATATATGTTTTAGCAAAATAATGGAATTTATGTCACTTTAAAAAAAAAAAGGAAGAGTGTGTTCACAATAAAACATTAATGAACCAGATAAATCATTCAAATCCAATCAACTTACATATGTACTCATAATCAATTTAATCCTTTTATGTTTCTTATTTCAATCATGTATTTAAGTTTAGGAGCCATTCCATTTAATGCTCATCACCTGTGGTGCACTTGCTGATTGTTGCCTACATTTAGACAACAATCATCAAGCGCTCCCCATGTGCAGATTCAAAATGGGTAGATTCCTAAGATAACATTCCTGTTTTATTAAATTACAGATGATAATTAAGTTAAATAGATTATAGGATTACATATTTAAGTATATAAATACTGCATGCTCTAATTCCTGAGTTTTATTTTTAATAGGCTATCCCTTTAAGAAATATATCAGATGCTCATTTCAAAGAGACAAATCCAGATATAATATAATCCTTAAAATAAAGATACATTATCAATACATACAATCCCCTGAGATTGCACACTTGAATGGCATGGTTACCTCATAGAAAATAATATAGAAAAATAAGTCAAAGGAAAAAATCTTTTTATCATGAAGATGAGTTTTATTATTACAGATTTACCCTCATTCAAATGTAATTTTCAATGTGAAAATCATATTTATTCAATACAAAACGATGACACATTAAAGTTATAATGTGTCATAGTACTAATATTTATAAAATATATGTAATGTCATGTCTGCTAAAGCAGATAATACATTTGCAATATTTAGACTATTAACCAAAATACATAAGTGCTTAATATGACATACTTCAAGAGATATGAAGTATTGTCTTTAACATGGAGTTATTGAAACAATTTAAAAGTGCATTGTGCATTGGTCCCAGGGAGAGTCTGTGTCTGTTCATATGATGTCAATTAAAATGTATTAATCACCTCTATATCATGGCAATCACATATATGTTGTGTATACACCAGTGCTTAAATATCATAAAGATACATTTATCTAATTATTCTAAATATTGAATAATAATCTTGACAAAAAGGAGTGCGTTAGTCATGATAGGTATATATTTCAGATATTACATTCCACATAGGACTATAATGAATGCAAGGTATTTGGCCATATCAACAGGAAGGAATATTTACTTTTCAACTCTTCTATAACTGTATAAGCCTTATTAGCTTCATCTGAAGGAGCAAACAACATATGCTTGTGGAATATAAATCATAACATTTACACATGTCACGTTGACCAATGTTAGATAGCATATACTGTATAAATTTCAGACACGTATCCCCAAGTATTCTTAAACGGCATAATATCCTCAATAAAAGGACACATACATTTATCAACAATTTACACCTGCATATTAATTGACATCATGTGAAATAAAAATGAATAAAGCTGTTAATGTTTTTGAAAATAAACAGCTATTAAAACAATTTTGAAATATATTTTCTAATTTTGATTAGAAAAATATATGCATATTTATGAGATGGAAATCACACTTAAGAAAGTGCTTCATAAAAAAATTAGATATTATATATCTTGAAAGAATTTAAAAAGAAAAATACTTCTTAATGCTTGCGGCGGGATTTGGCCTTTGGAGGAGAGGTACTTGGGATGGAAGTGTGGCGTCTTGGGCGACGCACACCAGCTGGCTGGGAGGCTAAAAGATGTGATTCAGGGTCCTGCAGGGAGATAACGGAGGATGCGAGTGAGGAGGGAGTTTGCGGCCTATCTGCAACCCTCTCCACTGCCTCTGCCAGGCGGACGAGTGCAGCATTATGTATGTCCATCTGGCTCTGTAGCCTCCTGAAATCCTGCTGCTGCTGGAGCCTAGTAAGTCTAAGCTCCCTGTGAATGAGCCTCAGTAGAGCATCCTGCTGGGACTGCGCGGGGATATTGGATTCCATGGGGGGCACTTGTGGCTGTATAGGTGTCTCCGGCACATATTCCTGGCTCTGTGTGAGGTTGTCGTCACTCAGTCTTGGGGACTGTGTGGGTGGCTCAATATCCAATTGAGGACAGACATTGGTGGGGGGTGGTGGTGATTGTTGTGGTGGTGGTAGTGGTGGCGGCATTTGTTGTGCCATGGGAGGGTGCTGAATGTGTTGTTGAGGTGGCATATAGTACATATGCTGCGGTGGAGGATGCATCTGCTGATGCTGTGGTGATGGAGGATGCATCTGCTGATGCTGTGGTGATGGAGGATGCATCTGCTGATGCTGTGGTGATGGAGGATGCATCTGCTGATGCTGTGGTGATGAAGGAGGCATCTGCCGATGCTGTGGTGGTGGAGGATGCATCTGATAATGCTGCGTTGGAGGATGCATCTGATAATGCTGCGTTGGAGGATGCATCTGATAATGCTGCGTTGGAGGATGCATCTGATAATGCTGTGGTGGAGGATGCATCTGATAATGCTGTGGTGGTGGAGGCTGCATCTGATGATATGTCCTCCCAGATGAATATGGGGATGGGCCAGGAACATTTTCAACCTCATAGGCCAGTGGCTGTTGCTCATCTCCTTCAAGTATGCTGAGGTAGGAGTATCCAGCTTCAATAACATCCCCCTCCTCCTCCTCACTGAATTCCGGAACATCACTGGCCTCCGGTCTTGTTGAGGACTCATACTCATGTTCCAATTCTGAAAAATAAATTGTAATTATAAATTAATCTGATGAAACATTTAACATTTGAAAATCAATTTTATAGATATAGTTTTATATATATATATATATATATATATATATATATATATATATATATATATATATATATATATATATATATATAATTTCTGTATGAACTTAAACATATTTAACCAGAGGTGTATATTTAAAGATTGTGCCTCTAAGCGACTCTTTGTATTACACATAGTCCATATATATGATATAGATAGAAAGAATTTAAATCTATACCCTTGCTTGTTTGAGCAGATAGCCACTCCAGAAATCAGGATGAATATATCCACTACAACTATGTTAAGATGCCATTAAAGGGGCAATGAAGTACAAATTAAACTTTCATGATTCAGACAGAGCATGCAAATTTAGTCAACATTTAATATTTTACTCCTATTATCATATTTTCTTCCTTCTCTTGGTATCTTTATTTGAGAAGCAAGAATGTAAAGCTTAAGAGCCAGACAATATTTGTTTCAGAACCTGGGTTGCTGTTGCTTATTGGGTGGCTAAATGTAGCCACCAATCACGAGCGCTAGCCAGGGTTCTGAACAAAAAATGCAAAGTCTCCATAGCTTACATTCCTACTTTTTCAGAAAAAGATACCAAGAGAACAAAGAAATATCTATAATAGTAGTACATTAGAGAGTTGCTTAAAATTGCTGCTCTATCTGAATCATGAAATAAAAAAATTGGGTTTACTATCACTTTAAGTTACTGTGCAAATTAGACTTTGAACCATGTAAAACATTACTTGTACTAATCCTACCTAGGTATGTTTTCCACTGATGCTTGAACACAATTGATTACTAAACATATATAATATATGAACATTCTATATTCTGTATTACACATGTGTATGATTACTAAACATATATAATATATGAACATTCTATATTCTGTACTACACATGTGTATGATTACTAAACATATATAATATATGAACATTCTATATTCTGTATTACACATGTGTATGATTACTAAACATATATAATATATAAACATTCTATATTCTGTATTACACATGTGTATGATTACTAAACATATATAATATATGAACATTCTATATTCTGTATTGCACATGTGTATGATTACTAAACATATATAATATATGAACATTCTATATTCTGTATTGCACATGTGTATGATTACTAAACATATATAATATATGAACATTCTATATTCTGTATTGCACATGTGTATGATTACTAAACATATATAATATATGAACATTCTATATTCTGTATTGCACATGTGTATGATTACTAAACATATATAACATATGAACATTCTATATTCTGTATTGCACATGTGTATGATTACTAAACATATATAACATATGAACATTCTATATTCTGTATTACACATGTGTATGCTTACATTGATATTTTAAAAAACAAAGCCGATATATATTTCTGATGTTAACATATATTTGTTAGAAATAAAACATTTATTACATATGATATTTAATATTCACCTTCATGGACCTCTTCAGCTGGCACTGATGTGTCCATTGTCCCCTTACATCCTAGGACAGATTCATCTGAGATGACATTGGACAGCATCTCCTCCCATGACCTTAGGTGTATTCTCTTGCTAGGACCACCACCTGTCCCACGTGCATATTTGGCCTGCTGTGCCAGCTTAGCTTTGGTTTCCCTCCTGCAGTCATGATAGCGGTGTTTAATGCTGGCAATAGAACGATTACGTCCTAAGCAGCTGACTGCCACTCGAATCTCCTCCCACAGCTTATTCCGGACAGCCGGCCTCAGGTTAGGGTTCTCCAGCTGAGCTGCCCTCTCCAAGTAGGCATCAACAAGAGCCTCCTTCTCCTCCTCAGAGTACCTCTCCTCTCTTAGCCTGCCCTTCACACCTGAAGGGCCAGCAGACACAGACTCTCCCTCCTGTGACTGGGGACCAGCCCTCTCTACCTCCTCTGTCCCTGCAGGCTGTGACAGGCTACCACCAGCCCCACCCCCACTTGCCACAGTCTGCCCCACTTTCCCTTTTCTTTTTGTGCCTAGCTGAGGCTGACTCCTCCTCACTCCTCCCACCTCCATTCCTCTTCCACCCTCTCTCCTTCCCTCCTCTGCCAGGGTTTGAGGAAGGACAAATCCTCCACCCAAACCTCGGCCCCTATTCCTGCCCATACTACTCCCTACTTCCCCCCTCCCCCTCCCTCTATCCACCCTCACCACTGCCCTCCCCCTAGCCACCCCCTTCCCAACTCCACTAGGCCTATCCATCCCTTTCTCCTTCCTCCCTAACTCTAACCTAACACTAAAGTCCCTAGCTTACCTAACTACACTAATTCACCTAACTAAACCCTAAATTAAATAGCCCCAAAACTAACTACCTAACCTATCTAGACCCTAACTTTCTCTATTCTATATCCCTCAAAATAAAAATAAAATGTGGGGGGGAAAATAAACAAAGGGATGTAAATGAAAAAGGAAAAACTAAGGAGGATTAGAACAAAATTATAGACAAATAATAAGGGATGCAAATGAAGAAAGGGGTGAGCTATATAGTCAAATGAAACAAAAAATATGGGATGTAAAAAATAAATAGGATGGGAAAAATGTATATATATAAAAAAAAAAGTTATATAGTGAGGAAGGGAAAGGTAGTCAAAGGGGGGATGGGAAGTGGAATAAGGGGATTAATGAAAGGAGTAATAAAGGAAGATGGGGATATGGGGGTTAATGAAAAAAAATATGTGAATGTGTTTGTATCAAATAAAAGTGTGTATGTGTGTGTGTGTGTATTTGTGTGTATAAACTAATGTGTGTTAATTAACTAATGTATGGATGTGTGTGTGTGTTCCTAATATTATATGAGGCCTACAATAAGAATATATGAAAATCAAATATCAAACTCTCCACTAACTCTCAAACAACTCTCAAAAACCCAAAACTCCTACCAACGCAACTAGCTCCCGTGTCTTTCTCTCTAGAGGCGATCACAGGTAAAGAGCGCAGGCGCAAACCGGTATTCTTATAGACAGAGGTCGGGTTACCATGGCAATGCACTTGTTATGGCGCGCTTTTCGACAAATCCGACATCGGTTGGCAACGCAAACTTACGTACGGCCGAAAAGAGCGACTGCGCGCAACACGCTAATCTTTTCAATGGAAACCTGGTACTAAAATGGAGCCGTAAATTACCTTTAGCTGTCGTCCGCTTTGGTAGCTTACGGCTCCATTTTTAACGACTCAATGGAAGCGAGGCCTAACTCGGCAGAACCCCATTTAGCATAATCAAATCTTTATCCCAGTAGCTCAGTATGTAGGGACAAATATTTTAATACCCAGTAAGTATTATTGTGGGTTTAAAGTAGATTTAAAGTAGATTTAGAAAGAGCATGGAATTTTATGCAACTTTCTAATTTACTCCCATTACCTATTTTGCTTCATTCTCTTGATATCCTTTGCTGAAAGGGTAGGCATAGTAGCTGCTGATTGGTGGCTGCACATAGATGCCTCGTGTGATTGGCTCACCCATGTGCTTTGCTATTTCTTCAGCAAAGAATATCTAAAGAATAAAGCAAATTAGATAATAGAACTAAATTGGAAAGTTGTTTAAAATTGTATGCTCTACCTGAATCATGAAAAAATAAATTATATAAAAATTTGGGTTTAGTGCCTTTAAGGAAAATAAAACATCACGTAAAGAGACTAGAGTGCCTTCATCACAATAAAATATGGTAACATTTCTATAGTTCTCAAGCATGCTATAGAGTGATTGCTTAGATCAGAGAACAAAACCATTAGTATTGGTCCCAAATTGGCAAGGCACTACTGGGAGCTAGCTGTACATACTGTGAGTCAATGACAAGAGGCATATACTGTATATGCAGCCACAATTTACCTGCTAGGTATGCTTTACAACAAATGATACCAAGAGAATAAAGCAATTTAGATAAAAGAAGAAAATTGGAAAGTTGTTTAACACTGCATGCTCTATCTGTATAATGAAAGACAAATTTGGGGTTTCATGCCACTTTAATTTGATCTTGCTTAATTTGCAAAACCTTAGAAATTGCGCTCACATGTACAGTTTTACAGCATTTATTTAATATATAGATCTATTGCAATGTAGTGCTTAACTGCTGATATATGCTATACATATGTAAAAAATACTTCAATGCCCCTTTAAGCAAAATCAATGCTTCTGTTTTTAGATTTTCTGTTCCGCTGACACACACAGTTCTGTTACTACTATGGTTCTCTGACTAGTCTCAATACAATAAATCTGATTTGCCCTGTGAACTGTTACTTTGAGATCCAACAAAACTATGAGGTATCTCATGGGATGTTATAAAAAAGACATTTTACATTAAAAGCTCTGTAGCCTGACTAAGTCTGTTCTCTGCCTTTCCTACTGAGAAACAGAGACAATGCAGTAATCAAGGGGAAGTATTTTCTTTTATTTAGACCTAGAATTCTGTAGTATAAGAAATGTGTACTGTATTTTATGTTAAACTGTTCTGGCATATGAACAAGGTGCTGCTAATGGGGTATTTGCATGGTGAGTGTAATCATAACTCACTAGCCTGTCTCACAAATCCTTTGTATATAAAGTTGACTTACCTGTTAGAAATATTAAAGGGACAGTGAGTCAAGGCCAAAATACAATGTCATGATTAAAGGGACACTGTACCCAAAATTTTTCTTTTGTGATTCAGATAAAGCATGAAATTTTAAGCAACTTTCTAATTTATTCCTATTATCAAATTTTCTTCATTCTCTTGGTATCTTTATTTGATATGCAAGAATGTAAGTTTAGATGCCGGCCCATTTTTGGTGAACAACCTGGGTTGTCCTTGCTGATTGGTGGATAAATTCATCCCCCAATAAAAAAGTGCTGTCCAGAGTACTGAAACCAAAAAAAAGCTTAGATGCCTTCTTTTTCAAATAATGATAGCAAGAGAACGAAGAAAAATTGATAATAGGAGTAAATTAGAAATTTGCTTAAAATTGCATGCTCTTTCTGAATTACAAAAGAAAAAATTTGGGTTCAGTGTCCCTTTAAGATAGTGCATGCCATTTTAAACAACTTTCTAATTTACTTTTATCACCAAATTTGTTTTGTTCTTTTGGTATTCTTAGTTGAAAGCTAAAACTAGATAGGCTCATGCATGTAAATTTACCGAGGAGTAAGCACTGATTGGCTAAAATGGATGTCTGTCAAAAGAACTGAAATAAGTGGGCAGTTTGCAGAGGCTTAAAGACAAGGTTACCACAGAGGTAAAAAGTGTATTAATATAACAGTGTTGGTTGTGCAAAACTGGGGAATGGGTAATAAAGGGATTATTTACACAATTTCTGGCGTTGACTGTCCCTTGAATGCATACAGATCTAACAGGGACTACATATAAACCTACACTCAGAACATTGCAGTTTGTTTTGAATTCTCTTCTGAGAGTTTTTAGCAGTTCCAAACGTGGCCGTATTAAACCTTAAAGACACATTTTAGTGAGAAAACTACAAGCTCTAATTTCTTAGAACGTCATTGTTGTACTACTCACTGTGGAACATACAGCAAAAAGGTTAAACACATAGGTAAACTCCAGCTCAGGACCTGAAAGCATTGCAGCTATCGAGCTGAACGCAGTCACTGATTGGCAGGAGCGTGAGACTGCTGCTGCCGATTGGCTTACCTGCTTTTTCCTGATATGGACTGTCAATGCCCTTCCCTTTAGGAGAGTTTCAACACAGAGTTCTAGGGTCGAGAAGTGCAAAAATGTCTGCCCTAATGAATTACAGCTTGGCACTTTTCCATTACAATGTCTCTTTTACCCCTTAACCCAAAATGACTTATATATGACATGTGGTACAAAGCCCATAGTATACACACGTCCTACCATCAGGATACTACAGAAGCTTTATAGTTACAGCTGAGGGCTGCTGTTCCTGAGCTGCAGGCACTTTACCTACAGAAAATTAGTTTGGAAGAGAGAGGTGGAGGGAGGGGACTCTACAGAAAAAAATCTGAATCAGGGTGGGGGGCTACATAATGATTGTGGGGAAGGGGGTGAGATTCCTACACTATGGAAAAACAAAAAATATAAATAAATGATAAAAAACAAACTATAAACTGGGTACTGGTAGACAGTTGCCAGTACCTAAGTTGGTGGTCACCATTAGGAGGTGAAGGGTTAGAGAGCTGTCTGAGAGGGATCAGGGAGGTGGGAGGGTAAGGGGGGATCCTATACTGCAAAAAAAGAAATAAATACAATTCATTTATTTAAAAATAACAAAAAAAAAACTTCATATTGGCAGACTCTCTACCAGTAGTTGAAATGGTGGTCAGGATTGTGGGAGGGAGCAAAATACTATTACCCTTACCAGCTAACTAATTAACCCCTTCACTGCAGGGAATTTCAGAAGTGTGCTGCACAGCTGCAATTAGCAGACGTCTAATTGCTAAAAGCTAATTGCTAAGCCCTGCATGTCTGCTATTTCTAAACAAAGGGGACCCCAGAGAAGCTTTTACAACCATTTGTCTTATGACTGCAGTAGTTGTTAATTATCACAATTGCTGGCGAAACAGTGGCATGAAATATACCAAAACAAATGGGCCTAGATCAATACCTTGCATTGTCTACTAAAAAAAATATATATCGTTTTGATATATAAACAAAAAAAGGCTCTATTTCTGTTTAAATGTAGTGAATTTACTGTATTTTGGGCAAGTTTTTCTCTAAAATTCCAGGTAGCATAGGGGTTAAAGGGAAAACCCAAATTCTTTCTTTCATGATTTAGATAGAACATACAATTTTAAACAACTTTCCAATTTACTTCTATTATCTAATTTACTTTGTTTTCTTGTTATCCTTTGTTGAAAAGCAGGGATGTAGCTCAGGAGCGTGAATGTGTCTGCAGTTTTGAAACAATGTTATACATTAACAAAAGCGCTAGATGGCAGCCCTATTTCCCGTCATGTAGTCCCCAGACCAGTGCACGCTA
Source organism: Bombina bombina (assembly GCF_027579735.1). Classification (NCBI taxonomy): domain Eukaryota; kingdom Metazoa; phylum Chordata; class Amphibia; order Anura; family Bombinatoridae; genus Bombina; species Bombina bombina. The sequence goes on from NC_069510.1 coordinate 134,324,314, forward strand.
GCTATCTAGATATCTCTTCAACAAAGAATAGCATAAGAATGAAGCAAATTGGATAATAGAAGTAAATTAGAATTTTGTTTTTATTTTTTAAATGTTATGCTCTCTTTCAATCATAAAGAAAAAAATTGGAGTTCATGTCCACTTAAAGAGACACTAAACCCAAATTTTTCTTTTTCGTGATTTAGACAGAGCAGCAATTTTAAGCAACTTTCTAATTTACACCTATTAGCAATTTTCTTTCGTTCTCTTGCTATCTTTATTTGAAAAAGAAGGCATCTAAGCTATTTTTTTTGGTTCAGCACCCTGGACAGCACTTGTATATTTGTCAGTTAAACTAATCCACCAATCAGCAAGAACAACCCAGGTTGTTCACCAAAAATGGGCCGGCATCTAAACTTACATTCTTGCTTTTCAAATAAAGATACCAAGAGAATGAAGACAATTTGATAATAGGAATAAATTAGAAAGTTGCTTAAAATTGCATGCTCTATCGAAATCACAAAAGAAAAAATTTGGGTTCAGTGTCCCCTTAAGGTAACATGCAAGAAACTGCTTTTTTTTAAAAAAGGAAACACCCAATCAGGAACACAGGCTTCAGCCCCTCTTGCGCATAGGCCCAGGGGATATTCAGTCCTAAATGTGACTGCATGATATTAATAATCTGTGTCGTTCTCTGCTGTTATCTTTAGAAGCATAAGTGCGGCTTAATTTGACAGTTACCCATTTAGAAATATATCATCTGAGCAAGAGGAAGATTGTATTGGTACAGTGCAACATATGCAATAGTTTATTGATATCAATATTATTATAACTAGTTGTTAGAACATTGTATACAATGTATATTTAACTAAAACTAAATAAAAATAATGCATTGGTTAATACTCATCTTAATTTGGGCACATAAGCTTTAAAGGGACAGTCAACACCAGATTTGTTGTTGTTTTAAAAGATAGATAATCCCTTAATTACCAATTCCCCAGTTTTGCATAACCAACACAGTTATAATAATACACGTTTTACCTCTGTAATTACCTTGTATCTAAGCCTCTGCAGACTGCCCCCTTATTTCAGTTATTTTGACAGACTTGCATTTTAGCCAATCAGAGCTGTCTCCATGGTAAATTCACGTGCATGAGCTCAATGTTATCTATATGAAACATGTGAACTAACGACCTCTAGTGGTGAAAAACGATCAAAATGCATTTAGATTAGAAGTGGCCTTCAAAGTCTAAGAAATTATCATATGAACCTCCTAGGTTTAGCTTTCAACTAAAAATACCAAGAGAACAAAGCAAAATTGGTGATAAAAGTAAATTGGAAAGTTGTTTAAAATTACATTCCCTATTTGAAACATGAAAGTTTTTTTTTGGACTTTGACTGTCCCTTTAATATACCTCTTTTCTAATCATTCTGCAAACATTATAAAATCAGACAAGATGGACCTGGCTCTGTAATCTTTAAAGTACAGACAATTCTGGTATGCACTTTTTAACAAAGAAGAATAGTAACCCCTATTTTATAGATGCAAACATTATAGTTATCATTAATTCGGTTAAAGAATCCACAATTTGTGCCAGTTACTGACTTACTTCTTCAACCAATGATTAAAAATATAAAATATTGAAAAATATTAATAATTAATGTAAATAATTATTATAAATGTACTAAAATATTCTAAAAAACAAATAGAATATATATATATTATTCTGAGAAGATCAATCAATAGAGGTGAAAAGGCGCTCTGCTAAACTCAGTCTTTCCAATATATAAACAGATTTTCTTAGAATAAGACAGTTTTTAGATAGTGAATATGTGCTGTTAAATTGGATTCCTTTTGTAGAAGACTTCTTGGTGTAGTATAATGAAGTAAAGAATTCCTGCTTACCAACGTTAGACCTCAATCATATGAGGTAAGGTATCTGCTCTGCATGGGTAAAGATGATTGTGTCTTTTAATCCCTGCGTAGTGACCTTCGGATTTCCTAGACCACTTGTTCCCTTGGTTTGGAAGGAGCCTATGAATTCAATGGTAATCCTGGACTCTCTTTTGTTCTTTCATATGTTGGTGAGAATCGTTATCCCCTCAGATGGTTCTCCAAGTTATGTAATCTATAGACCTGATCTGGCCGTTAGAGTGAGATGAGCAGTCATTCAGTCAGCAGTCACAGCCAGCCCACTAACTAGGGAGATAATCAGGTCTATAGATTACATAACTTGGAGAACCATCTGAGGGGATAACGATTCTCACCAACATATGAAAGAACAACAGAGAGTCCAGGATTACCATTGAATTCACAGGCTCCTTCCAAACCAAGGGAACAACAAGTGGTCTAGGAAATCCGAAGGTCACTACGCAGGGATTAAAAGACACAATCATCTTTACCCATGCAGAGCAGATACCTTACCTCATATGATTGAGGTCTACGTTGGTAAGCAGGAATTCTTTACTTCATTATACTACACCAAGAAGTCTTCTACAAAAGGAATCCAATTTAACAGCACATATTCACTATCTAAAAACTGTCTTATTCTAAGAAAATCTGTTTATATATTGGAAAGACTGAGTTTAGCAGAGCACCTTTTCACCTCTATTGATTGCTCTTCTCAGAATAACTTTAACAGTGACAGGGGTACACTGTGTCATTATTAAGGCAGCGCGCTATCTTATACTTATTGGGATACAATTCCCTGTGTTTGTATATACCACACAGACATATCTATAGTCCAACCCGGTATTATAACACACCCACAAAACACAATAAGGATTCTCATTCATACTAAATACACTAACACTCTAAGGTACACATTACAAACTTACACAAAGAGTGGCACATAAAATATCACTACCAAGGTTTTTAGCGCTGGTGATCTTTCTTGATTCTTATATAGATATATTTATTTATTTAGCGGCCTGCAAGGGCTACAAAATTAACATATGAGCCTACCTAGGTTTAGCTTTCAACAAAGAATACCAAGATAACAAAGCAGAATTGATGATAAAAGTAAATTGGAAAGTTGTTTGAAATTTCTGAATTATGAAAGTTTATTTTTGACCAGACTGTCCCTTTAAATACACTTTTTAACAGCTATAGGTTTTAGAAGAAGCATTTTTGCTAAAACGTGTATATTACGAAAATGCTTCTTTTCACAACTGAAATGCATCTATGTGGATTCTAATTTTCTAGAATGTCCCTTTAACAGTCTGGTTTGGGTGTGAGTTCCCATGACCACACTGATCAAGAAGGCTTTTTTTTTTTTTAAAGCAAGTTATGCAAATAATTATCTTTCCTTTTCTGATTTGGAGGATATATGTTTGAACAAGTATTGCACACAAATCTGACAATTTAGCTACCTCTGATAATGGCTCAGGGCCCAACATCAGTATACCATGGTAGAAAAATCAGCTGACATGAGCCCAGCTAACACTGCTGCCATTCATTCATTCCTTTTGGTCTGGGCCCAGCTAACATGGCTGCCATTCATTCATTCCTTTTGGTCTGGGCCCAGCTAACACTGCTGCCATTCATTCATTCCTTTTGGTCTGGGCCCAGCTAACATGGCTGCCATTCATTCATTCCTTTTGGTCTGGGCCCAGCTAACATGGCTGCCATTCATTCATTCCTTTTGGTCTGGGCCCAGCTAACATGGCTGTCATTCATTCATTCATTCCTTTTTACCTGTGCCCAGCTAGCACTGCTGCCATTCATTCATTCCTTTTGGTCTGGGCCCAGCTAACATGGCTGCCAATCATTCATTCCTTTTGGTCTGGGCCCAGCTAACATGGCTGCCATTCATTCATTCATTCCTTTTGGTCTGGGCCCAGCTAACATGGCTGCCATGCATTCATTCCTTTTGGTCTGGGCCCAGCTAACATGGCTGCCATTCATTCATTCCTTTTTACCTGTGCCCAGCTAGCACTGATGCCATTTATTCCTTCCTTTTGACCAGGGCCCAGCTAATATATGGCTGAAATGTATTCATTCCTTTTAACTTTGGCCAAGCTAATATGACTGCTATTCATTCCTTTTAACCTGGGCCCAGCTAACATGACTGCCATTTATTTATTCCTTTTAACCTGGGCCCAGCTAACATGACTGCCATTTATTCATTCCTTTTAACCTGGGCCCAGCTAAAATGACTGCCATTTACTGATTCCTTTTGACCTGGGCCCAGCTAGCACTGATGCCATTAATTCATTCCTTTTGACCAGCGCCCAGCTAATATGACTGCCATTTATTTATTCCTTTTAACCTGGGCCCAGCTATCATGACTGCCATTTATTTATTCCTTTTAACCTGGGCCCAGCTAATATGGCTGCCATTGATTCATTCCTTTTAACGTGGGCCCAGCTAATATGGCTGCCATTTATTCATTCCTTTTGACCTGGGCCCAGCTAACATGACTGCCATTCATTCCTTTTAACCTGGGCCCAGCTAACATGACTGCCATTCATTCCTTTTAACCTGGGCCCAGCTAATAAGACTAGCATTTCTTTCTTTCCTTTAACCTGGTTCCCAAGGATCACCTATTGTGGATGCTTTTTACTTATTATGAGCCTCTGTCCCTTTTCTGGTATGGTCAGGTGCTTGGGTAAAATTGATGATATTTGCCTCAGTGCTACAGTCACGTCCTGACGTACTTTTAAACAATAGTATTTGTATTATCTTGGATTTCTTTTTCAAATTGGTCTAATAAAATGTAATAAATATAAATACAATATATCTGTTGTTGGTTTTGAAATTGTATACTCTATTTTGTTTACTAACATTCATACTGCTACAGAGCAACTTATTTTTAATTTATAAGAATAAATGAAAATAGTGTTAATAATTATTTTAGACTGTACATATCTTACACACTTAGTTCCAGACTACGAGTGGAGCACTCGTTATCATGCTGTCACAACATTAGAACCTAACGAAGCGAAGGAGGTAAGTTGCACAGCGATGGGCAGCAAGTTTAAATGTATATGAATATATGTTTATGTGTTTTATATATATCTATCTATATATTTATTAAAAAGCATATGCATATATATTTATAGAGAACACACACTTCCCCATAGACCGCAGTATAAAGGCACTTTTCAGTGCCGTTTTTTTCTAACACCTCAGACTCGCTCGTTTTAAGCCCCTAAAACTGCTACATGCAGTTATTATTTTAAAACAAAAAAAGCTACTCTTTTTATTTTAATAAACTACACTGCACTGTATTTTGGGGGCAATAAGGGCACTTTTAGAAAATTACCCAGAGATCTGATATCTGGTTAATTTTCGGAGCGCTAATTGCTATCACGAGTTCACAGTTGCAGTGACCAGCCACTTATAATGGCTGTTTATTTATCTGGGCGCGCGATAAATTAGTGCTCCACTTGTAATCTAACCCTTAATAGCAATAACAGAATATCCCTATTCTGTTTATTTTTAGTGATTTAAAGTCATGTTTATCAATAGTTTGCATCTTTCATAACATGAAAGCTTTTTACACTCTAAGTACATGAAATATCAGACTGGCTATCTCCTAGGAATTCATACAATTACTTCTTGATTTATCATAGCTATTAGATGTGAATTATATGAACCTAAAAGAGAAAAACACAAGCACAATGACATGTCTATCTAAATTATAATCTGTATTGTATAGTATTACAGATCAATGGGCTAATATATCAATGCAATAAATATGTCCTGTTTTTAGCATTTGGTTTTATACTTTTAAATGTTTCAGAGTCTAATTAAATAACTAAATTTGATAACAGATGAGTGTTGTCAACAATAAAAAATTGTGCATATTTAGATCTGTTCTTGTTGTGTAAAGAGTGTTATTTATAAGAACAATTATTTTAGGATTACAATTTATATTGTGTAAGCAAAAGCCTAGACTCGGCAAGTGGCTATAATGAGGCCACTATGAAAAAAACTCTGTAGAGGAAAATGTTCTTTAGATATATATATATATATATATATATATATATATATATATATATATATATATATATATATATATATCAGTGGAAGTGGTGTACATGCCAGGATGACAGGTACTTAAATAATTTATCCAACACAGGAGATCCGCACTCACTGGGCTTTTAAAGTGAATAGTGGCTTTATTCAAAGGTAACGTTGCTGGGAACAACCTCCCCTTCTTCAGACCAGCAGGAACAATAGCGATGCAGGAGGGGCTCGTTTTAGGGGTTAATAGGTAGTTTATGGGTGTTTAGTGCACTTTGTAACACTTTAGTTATGAGTTTTATGTAAGTTTTGTTGTAACAAGATGCGGACCGAGATTCTATCTGATTTATGGGATGTCGAGGACACTGTGGTGATATCACTTTTGTGACTATTTGATTTTAATATCTTGTACGTTTGTATTTTATTGCGTTTTTATTGCTCATTATTAAATACATTTACTCTTAGAGTGGCTTTTGCGCTCTTCTCTTTCTTTTTGTTGATAATTCAAATATGGACCTAACAAAGAAAACATATAAATAAAATACAGGAGACAAGAGGGGCGCCCCTCTTATCTCCTGTATTTTATTTAGCTCTGGATTTATCCGTGAGGAGAAGAGCTGCCTTGTCTTTGCATCAAAAGGGTTAGCCAGTTCACCTTGAGTTACCAGCCTGCATCTTAACTCGCCACCCTTCTTCTTCACGAATAAGAAGCCAGTCCCTGCTGGAGAACAGGATTTGCAGATTATTTCCTGCGAAAGAACATTGGCAACATACTCCTCCATAGCAGTATTCTCCCTAATAGACAGAGTTAGGGAAAAGGAAAAATATTCTCCCTAACAGACAGAGTTAGGGATTAGGAAAAATATTCTCCCTAACAGACAGAGTTAGGGAATAGGAAAAATATTCTCCCTAACAGACAGAGTTAGGGAATAGGAAAAATATTCTCGCTAACAGACAGAGTTAGGGAATAGGAAAAATATTCTCCCTAACAGACAGAGTTAGGGAATAGGAAAAATATTCTCCCTAACAGACAGAGTTAGGGAATAGGAAAAATATTCTCCCTAACAGACAGAGTTAGGGAATAGGAAAAATAGGAACATAGGGAGGCGCCTGTGTGTATCAATAATAAACAGAACCAAATAAAAAGGAAAAGGCCCCTATGTCAGGGTACTCACATTTCTTAATAGCACTCAGACAGTGCTATTGTGATATATAGTCTCAGGATATTCAGCAATAGGTATAAATGTAGAAAATAAAGGTTATGTTGCTCTTTTCTTGTATGCAGTAAGTAAAAATAACTTGTTTTACTAACTTGCACAAGGTGAGACTTTACTTTTGTAGTTGAATTTAATGAATGGTAATTCTCATGTGATAAGGTAGAAATAATGAATTATATTTGAGTAGCAAATATAGTCACAAAGATATCAGTATAAATATTATTGAGAGATATACTTAATATAAATGAGTAGAGAAAATATATCTGAGGATTTAATCCGGAATAAAGGTTCTTTTATAGTGTCAATATGGTTTTCACGCACTCACACAAACATACAATAAAATATATACAGTTCCAGCATTCACGCTATAAAGCCCAAGCAAGGTGGTGATTAATTCAGGAAGATACATCCCAGCACAGGGAGACAAACTCAATAGACAATTTGAGAGGCTTAACTGCTTAGTATATAACGATACCCAAAGTAGCGTGGAGAGCGGATCCTATCCGTACAGAGAGGGCTGTAGTAGCGTGTAGAGCGATAACCCCATAAGAGAGAGCTGAACAGCAGTTTGAGCAGGTAGCGGAGATCCGGTAACCGTTTGTGTGAGCGCGGCTTCGGCTCGCGCAAGGAAGTAGTTCCGGTAGGCGTAGTGATTCAGGAAAGATTTTCAGTCGCATTATCCAAGAGCTCTGATTGAGAAGCTTTAAACCCGCCGGTTAAAGGCATCAATGTACAGCCAAAACATCGGGAAAATATAGTATTAAGATTCCTTAGCCCCTCTGGGTGCTCATCGCTGATTTTTGAGCTGTAATCTTGACATCAGTTCTCTGGATTGGGCATAAAGGGCCTGGAGCGGCGGCTCATTAAAGGCAGCGCTTCCCCCTCGATAAATCCGAGGTATCTGTCCCTAACTGGGGATTAAAACCCATCTATCTAGGTGAGAAGGGCTAGCAGGACTATATCGACAAGTATCCCCTAGACATCACCTCACACGGAGATAATGGAAATTGAGCACCTGACGGGAGTGGATAGTTTACAGCAATCGGATAGGACATGGGAGAGAATTGAAAAGCTGTTTAATAAGATGATGGACACCGCACCATACGATCGACTGATGCAAATCCTGCAAAATAGAGGGAAAGCCGAAGTGAGCCCAGTGGAAATTATCAGCGGGAAGTGCCCCATAGACACAGAACCTCCTCTGGGTCCTTTACAGCCTGCAAGGCTAATGAAATGGCCTGCCACAACAAACTACGCTAAACAAGCCACTAAAACACAACCAAGAGGGAACCTGACACTGGTGAAGCAGCGTGGCAGCTATTTGGCAGACCGTTTAGACCAAGAAACACCCATAACCTCCTTACTTGATCTTCCTCTGGCATCCCGGAGCATTCATAGGTCTGCTGGAGCTCCAACCCGAAAGACGACTCGGAGGCCATCGGAACAAGAGTCAGCAGGGTTTCTTCTTAAAAACATATCCCACTGGCCTCTATTATCTCTCAACACGCAGCCGGACTACACCGAGCGATCTTCCCGCTCTCCACAACACCCTTCACGTAAGAGGCAACAACATTTTTTAGGAGAGACTACAGTCTATCTTTGCAGCGATGCATGTATCTCACAGGCAGAAAAGGGATAGCTCAGAGGTCCGCTAGTCACATAACAATAATCTGCCATTTTGTTTTAATGTCCAGCCTCAGCTTTGACTGTTTCAATAATGTGACTGTGTTGAGAAGACATTCTACATAAGAGACCTTTTACTTTTCAGAGTTTGCTATCTGATATACAGAGGCACCTTTCCAGTTGACTGTTTATTTTGTTGTTTAGTTAGGGTTGGAGAATCATCAACTATGTGAGCCAGTTCAACAGAGATTAATTTTAATTAACATCTTAACACTGCACTAAGGTTTAAAACATATCAGTTAAAAGTGTTCAATTTCTATGTCTATTACCATTATATGCATTTTCCTTCATATGTATATTTAAGGGCGACTACCTCCAGGAGGATAGGTGATAGTTTTTTTTATACTTGGGGTCTCTATAGTCCCTGCCATGTGGCCTGCGGCCGGGGCCGCATGGAGGGATAGAACTTTAATACATAAAACGCATCACCGCGGTTATGGGTCTGAGCATTAGAGGGAATATTTCGGCGAGACCTTTGTGATGCAATAGAAATTAGCCCGCTACTAACTAACTCTCTGTAATGACGCTTAGAAGTAATGCATAAATTTATCGTATAAAATCTAAAGCCATACCACGATATATTTGTGTATATATATATATGCATACCTACACCCTTATCAAGAATAATTATATAGTTGATGTTTGGCTGTACTTGGGGATCATAACTCACTTGTTTTGTTAAACCTGGAATGCCGATTACTAATCATACCCTTAATCAGTGACCCAGCTGGGACTCCCTTTATTTTATTTTTATGTTTATCTCTCTAAACTGGAATTATTACCACACTAAGTTATGCCTTCAATTATCCCTTTTATCTCTTTGCCTTCTCCCTATTAAATCCCAATTTTTTACCTATATAAGCCCAATATTATAGTCAAGAGAACTATTCCAAGACCCATGAGAGGTCTAAATAGCTAAAAATTGGGTCTCACAAGAAATACACTGATGTGATGAGAACATTTCAATGTGTCATAGTTGTAATATGATATATAATATTGATAGCACAATGCATCGCCATGTTGAAACATAATATTGTACCACTCCTCTTGCATGCTTTGTTCTTTCTTTTTATGAAGTGTATGCTCAATTATTCTAAATAAAATTTAAATTTAAAAAAAAAAAAAAAAAAAGTTCAACAGCCAATTTATTAAAAAGTCTTATAAAAGAACAAATTAAAAACAGGAACCATATAGGCAGGGTGTATTAACCCCCCTAGTGTAATTCTACGCGTTTCTCAGCGCTTCAAACGTTGTTTCATCAGGCATACAAATGAGGCTGCAATTAGCCTTTATATACACATTCTTTACCATTGCATTAGCAATCAGAAAAAACAAAAATGAACACCTGGACACTCCCCTCAGAGGAGTTGTCTCATCAAATTAACCCTTTATATTTTCATCCATAAAAGTAAAAATTAGATCCTTCAACTATATGCACAGGGGACTCTATCATACCTGATGTATAGGGAATTGTCATAAATACTCCCCTTGTGCTCAAAATTATAATTTACAGGTCCAGATATAGTTTAATCACAATTTATCTAATTAAAAACTACCCAAATAAACTACATATGACAAAAGACAGCAGATTTGCAGTACATATTTCTATACCTTGATCCTAATGCTCTTTTTTAACTACGTGAGAACGGCCTGTTTTGCAAACTCGAGAAATGGGAGTTCCATCAAATTCAAGTAACCTTCCTTGGTCATGTAATTTCTGCAGCTATGTTCTACATGGATCCTTACAAGCTATCTGCAGTGACCTCGCCCAGTTGGTCTTCGGTCTATTCAATGTTTTTTTTGGGCTTCGCTAATTACTATAAAAAGATTATTAAAAACTTTTCTTCTTTGGTCAAACCCTTTCACGGACATGACCCGTATGGGGAGAGATCTATTCCATTTAGTCACCTACTGTAATTAAGGTCTTTGAGAGTCTTAAGCCTGCTTTTGCTGCTGCCCCAGTTCTGTCTCATCCTAAACCAATTCTGCCCTTCATTCTAGAGGTTGATGCGTTCGAGCCAGGAGTAGGTGCCCTCTTGTCTCAACGTCCTATGCCTGAGGGTTCTTTGCATCCATGTGGTTTCTTCTCTAAGAAATTATCTCCAGTGGAATGCAATTACGAAATTGGCGAAAGGGAATTACTGGCCATAGTTTTGGCACTCAATGAATTCTCGAAGGTACTAACATACCTGTGCTCATCCTCACTGATCACAAGAATTTGACTTTCCTATCCAAATCTAAACGTTTGTTGCCCCGACAGGGATCTATGATTAAGTGCCCATTTGCAGCACGAAACGCGTAAGGGTTTTTCGCTGTTCTGTGCCTCAGTTTTAAAACTTTTTTCCAATAAATAGTGGTTTTATTTGAATCGTGCCTCCAGAGTGCTGCTCCTTTTTTGTTCTAAAGTCAAATCATCTAAAGCAAAAAAGAATGCACCATGTATTTGGTTCTTATCTCCAGATGAAGAAGTTAGAATTCCATCTTGCCCACTTTACTACATGAATAACATAAGCCATTTTTCCTTGAAGGGTCATCTATATTCTGACAGAGAGAGCTTAGGGTTTTTAGACTGAGGACAAACTATATTCTAAATTTTGTCCTCAACAAATGTATCTGTTGCATTGGAGCTAAAACACTTGTTGAGATTAACAAGACATCCATGTTTCTTTATAAACTACTGCATTCTTTCTATTTGAATAAGTTTGTCTTGATCTGATTCTGCAAACGGTATGTGATCCATGTAATGGCACTAAAACCTGTGTGAACATTTTCTGGACTGTATTAATGCCAAAAGGCAGAGCCACTAATTGGTTGTGAGCACAGTATATTGCCACTGCAATGTAGAAGTAGGCTTCCATCAGTTCTATGATGATAAGCAAGATCTTTCTTTCTTTCTTGCAGTAAAAAGAGGTGTAAAAAACTTTATTTTCTCTTGGGCTAGAGTAAAAAGTTTTATGACTTTTGCATGTAAGATTTTGGTTATATATTGAATACTTATTTCTTGTGAGTGAACTGAGAAGCAGTCAACATCAGACCACCATGAAGAGGGATACGAGATCAACAGATATTCCCCCATGACTAGTGCCACACTCTTACCTGGAAAGCAAGGTAAGAACAAAACATATTTCAATACCCCATTGATAGGTTTAAATTAAGGGGAAGAACCAAGTCGTGCTGGAGAGCAACCTTAGCTCTGATCATACTGGTTATGGGGGGAAAAAACTAAGAATGAGGGACAGACACAAGGAGTGTAAATTTATATTAGAGACAAGGTGCACGTATTCTTCCTTCTATGAAGCCTAGGTAATTACTTTATCTCATCTGCTGGAGAGGGCAAGAAAATACAATTTTTCTAATGATTCAAGTCTTGGAAGCTTGGATTATGGTTTTTACTTGGTCTTACCATTCATAGCGTTCTACGACCAATACTGTGAAATGTGCTAACTCTTATAGCAGATGCCTCTGCGCCACTTGCTATGTTCAATTAATCTGTTTATCAGTTATAATGTATTTTGTACACATCTAGTTTTCCTTCCTTCAGTCTCTCTAGTATATTTGTCTCTGGTATTATATTAGTGACATTATATGGGACATCAAAGAAAGCTCTAATGGACCAAACCATCTATAATCAAATTGATGTTTTAATTTATGTGCATAATTGCATATATCTCTATGTTAAACTATCCGGCTTTCCTGCAATGAGGATGCCATTGTTAGAATGTACAATAATGTTGGGGAAACTCATATTTCTATGCATATTTTTGCTTCTGTTCAAAACAGTGAACGACAACTTAATCAGCCTTTCTAGTGTGTCATTTCTGAGCAAATGAACACCACTGAGACTAATGACAAGACATCCTGCAAAAAAACCATTATGGTAGTACTTGATATGCAACATAATAACAACAAACATGTTGTGCAAACAGATACAGTGCCAATCCCAGTTTAGTAAACATTAGTGTTATAAAATATCTCAAAATATATAAAGGTATCTAAAATTACACTCATTCTACATTCACATACTTTACTCCTAACAACACATTCTGTGTATTTTGGGTTATATTTATTTGCCATTCCCATTAGATGTGTGTGTGTGTGTGTGTGTGTGTGTTGGGGGGGGGGGGGGGGGTCTGCAAATAGTAAAACTACCCTAATTATTAATCAAATTTAATTTCAACCTCAGGTTTTCTCACAATAAAAAATAAAAGTTAGTTTTTTTGTTTTGTTGTGACAAGCAAATAATAAACAGCCAAAGGGAAAGTAATATAGGAAAAGTTAAAGGGATATTAAACCCATTTTTTTTCTTTAATGATTCAGATAGAAAAGCAATTTTAAGCAAATTTCTAATTTACTCAATTTTTCTTCCTTCTCTTGCTAAAAAAGCAGGAATGTAAAGTTTAGGATCCGGCCCATTTTAGGTTCAGCACCCTGGATAGCGATTGTTTACATTTAGCCACCAATTCGCAAGCGTAACCCAGGTTCTCAACCAAAAATGGGCCGGCTCCTAAGCGTTACATTCCTGCTTTTTAAATAAAGATAGCAAGAGAACAAATAAAAATTAATAGTAGTAAATTAGAAAGTTGCTTAAAATTGCTGCTCCGAACAAATTTGAGTTTAGTGTCCCTTTAACTTTTCCTGTATTACTTTCCCTTTGGCTGTTTATTATTTGTTTGTCACAACAAAACAAAAAAAAACTAACTTTTATTTTTTTGTGAGAAAACCTGAGGTTGAAATTGAATTTGATTAATAATTAGTTTAACTGATTCAGTATTATCCATTACACTTTTTCCTATTTACCGTATTATCAATAATTTAAGCCTTTTTTAAGGTAAAGGAAAAATGGCAAACTAGAAAATATGAGTATGTATAAGGATAGAAAAACATATTTATGGCCATGTCTGAGGTCTACACATCCAGGACATAGTTGATAAATATCAATGTATTTTTCCTGGTAGAACATGTTGGGCCAGATTACAAGTGGAGCGCTAATGAACACTCCCACTCAAACGTTTATTTGCTAGAAGTAATTTTTTGGCGCTCATATTGTGAGTTGAAAGTAAAATGTTTTCTTTTGCGTGCTAACCTGACGAGCACAAAAAGCCAGACTTACAATACCATGTGCGCGTTCACATATTCACCCATAGAAGTCAATGGAGAAAAAAAGTGGATAAAACCTTACACCCCACTCTCGCACAAACTCGATCACATATTCTCATGTGCACTAACCCGACATGAAAATATATTTCACATTTCAGTATTTATCACATAGCAGAGTATGATGTCTGATGGTATTTTGGTACAATATTTCTCTACCTATATATACAGTCATGGCCAAAAATATTGGCACCCCTGCATTTCTGTCAGATAATACACCAGATTGCACAAAAAAATGTTGCAATTGCAAATGTTTAGGCATTTTCATGTTTATTTCTTTTGTTTGTATTGGTATGACACCAAAAGGTGAAACAAAAGAGACAGGTAAGTAAAAATGGCAGCCAGCAGCAAATAGCAAACAAAAGCAGGGTGAAACCCTGACGGTACCCTCCCCTCAACGACCCCTCCCTGAGGACAAAAGGCTTATTGGGGAAACGGGTATGGAAGGCATAGAGGGGGGTGGGAGTATGAACATCAGAGGAGGGAACTCATGAACGCTCCTCCGGACCGTAACCCCTCCAGTGAACCAAATACTGTATTTGACCACTGGACATACAAGAGTCAACAATGATGCTGACCTCATATTCTTCATGGTTGTCAACAGAAATAGGTTGGGGACAAGGCAACACAGTGGTAAACCGATTTACAAACCAATTGTTTCAAGAGGGAGACGTGAAAAATATTGGAGATGCACATTGCAGGTGGAAGGTCAAGAGCGTAGGCAACAGGATTGACCCGTCGGAGTATTTTAAAAGGACCAACATAATGGGGAGTCAGTTTATTGGAAGGCACACAAAGGTTCAAGTTGCGGGAAGACAGCCAAACCCTCTCTCCAACCTGGTAGGAAGACGCGGGTAGACACCTACGATCAGCCTGGAATTTTTGTAGCTGCATAGACTGATGAAGGCAATCCTGAATCTTCACCCATGTGCAACGGAGTTGCCAGAGATGCTCTGGTTTCTCCGGAGGGGCATTGGTTTGTGAAGCGAGGATCTCCTCCCCCAAGGGAGAAGTAAAATTGGTACATATGGTGGCCAAAATATGTCACAAAGTATAACTGGAGTGGGTACAGAGTCCTCCTTGGACAGAGGCAAAAATTGAGACTAAAATAGCATCCCCCCCCCACACACACACACACACATCTGATGGGAATGGCAAATAAATATAACCCAAAATACACAGAATGTGTTGTTAGGAGTAAAGTATGTGAATGTAGAATGAGTGTAATTTTAGATACCTTTATATATTTTGAGATATTTTATAACACTAATGTTTACTAAACTGTGATTGGCACTGTATCTGTTTGCACAACATGTTTGTTGTTATTATGTTGCATATCAAGTACTACCATAATGTTTTTTTTGCAGGATGTCTTGTCATTAGTCTCAGTGGTGTTCATTAGCTCAGAAATGACACACTAGAAAGGCTGATTAAGTTGTCGTTCACTGTTTTGAACAGAAGCAAAAATATGCTAAGAAATATGAGTTTCCACAACATTATTGTACATTCTAACAATGGCATCCTCATTGCAGGAAAGCCGGATAGTTTAACATAGAGATATATGCAATTATGCACATAAATTAAAACATCAATTTGATTATAGATGGTTTGGTCCATTAGAGCTTTCTTTGATGTCCCATATAATGTCACTAATATAATACCAGAGACAAATATACTAGAGAGACTGAAGGAAGGAAAACTAGATGTGTACAAAATACATTATAACTGATAAACAGATTAATTGAACATAGCAAGTGGCGCAGAGGCATCTGCTATAAGAGTTAGCACATTTCACAGTATTGGTCGTAGAACGCTATGAATGGTAAGACCAAGTAAAAACCATAATCCAAGCTTCCAAGACTTGAATCATTAGAAAAATTGTATTTTCTTGCCCTCTCCAGCAGATGAGATAAAGTAATTACCTAGGCTTCATAGAAGGAAGAATACGTGCACCTTGTCTCTAATATAAATTTACACTCCTTGTGTCTGTCCCTCATTCTTAGTTTTTTCCCCCCATAACCAGTATGATCAGAGCTAAGGTTGCTCTCCAGCACGACTTGGTTCTTCCCCTTAATTTAAACCTATCAATGGGGTATTGAAATATGTCTTGTTCTTACCTTGCTTTCCAGGTAAGAGTGTGGCACTAGTCATGGGGGAATATCTGTTGATCTCGTATCCCTCTTCATGGTGGTCTGATGTTGACTGCTTCTCAGTTCACTCACAAGAAATAAGTATTCAATATATAACCAAAATCTTACATGCAAAAGTCATAAAACTTTTTACTCTAGCCCAAGAGAAAATAAAGTTTTTTACACCTCTTTTTACTGCAAGAAAGAAAGAAAGATCTTGCTTATCATCATAGAACTGATGGAAGCCTACTTCTACATTGCAGTGGCAATATACTGTGCTCACAACCAATTAGTGGCTCTGCCTTTTGGCATTAATACAGTCCAGAGAATGTTCACACAGGTTTTAGTGCCATTACATGGATCACATACGTTTGCAGAATCAGATCAAGACAAACTTATTCAAATAGAAAGAATGCAGTAGTTTATAAAGAAACATGGACGTCTTGTTAATTTCAACAAGTGTTTTAGCTCCAATGCAACAGATACATTTGTTGAGGACAAAATTCAGAATATAGTTTGTCCTCTATCTAAAAACCCTAAGCTCTGTCTGTCAGAATATAGTTGACCCTTCAAGGAAAAATGGCTTATGTTATTCATGTAGTAAAGTGGGCAAGACGGAATTCTAACTTCTTCATCTGGAGATAAGAACCAAATATATGGTGCATTCTTTTTTGCTTTAGATGATTTGACTTTAGAACAAAAAAGGAGCAGCACTCTGGAGGCACGATTCAAATTAAACCACTATTTATTGGAAAAAAGTTTTAAAACTGAGGCACAGAACAGCGAAAAACCCTTACGCGTTTCGTGCTGCAAATGGGCACTTAATCATAGATCCCTTTGATTAAGTGCCCATTTGCAGCACAAAACGCATAAGGGTTTTTCGCTGTTCTATGCCTCAGTTTTAAAACTTTTTTCCAATAAATAGTGGTTTTATTTGATTCGTGCCTCCCGAGTGCTGCTCCTTTTTTGTTTTTTGTTCTTTGGCATTTTTTGCGGCTTACGCTTAGCCGCGTCCTACTAGCACCTCACAGGTCTGTGTGTGCGACTCCTCCTCCAGCTCTGGCGACGTTCGGCTTTCCCTCACCACACAGGGATCTGCTGCGGCCTGGTTTGTTTTCTCCGATTTGACATTAGAACCATCTGTTCCTTGAAATCTGACTCTTGAAAACAATATTTCTGCTTACAATTGCCTAAACTTGAGATAAGAAGCCACATCTTGTTTTTCAAAAGTGGCCATGGAATTTCAAATCCTAAAATATAATTTTACTAACTTTCTGTCCAGACATCAGAGTAGTGTATGTAATGCATGTTGTGTACTACACATCTATATAGGACACACCAATGAACAGAGAAAATCTAATTGTCATACATAATGGTGATTAGAAGGGACATGCTGTAACACATCTACCACTATACAAAGCATAAAGTAATATTATAATTCAAAGATAACATGCGTTAACTCTTTAGAACATATATTGTTTTCCTAACTGACCCTAGATAAATATGTGTTTAACATATATGTATTCCTGTCTTAAATAAAACCAATGCAAGGGTACAACTCCCCTAGTAAATCAGATGCATTTTTCCTTATCAGCCAGTGAAGATAAGTAGTAAGTACAAACCATTACTGCTGTAGGGCAATAATAATCAATAAATTACCATGCAAATGGGTTTAAAACACAGTAAAAGTGTATCTCAGACAGGGCCGGTCCTAGAATTTTTGGTCACACAGGCGAGGATAAATTTTGCACCCCCCCTAATAAATACCATGCCATTGCTGCTTTTTACAAAATGTTACAAAGATGTGTTAAAAAAAAGATAATTCATTTATCTATAATTATAGAAAATATAAATTCCCATTACCCCATAAAATCATACTGTTTATCTGATTTTTATAACTATAATACGGCTAGATTACGAGTTTTGCGGTAAGAGCTGCTCGGTGCTAATTTGTAAGTTATTGTCACCGCTCACCTCCCTACAGCGCTGCTATTACAGGTTTTCATAAACCTGGCTTTAGTAGGCAATAAGTGAGCATTGAGCAAAATTGAGCTCCATACCACACACAAATACCAGCTCTGCTTTGAACTGGTTTTACGTGCTCGTGCACGATTTCCCCATAGACATCAATGGGGAGAGCCGGCTGAAAAAAAGCCTAACACTTGCAATAAAGGAGTGTAAAGTTCTGTAACGAAGCCCCATGCCTATGGGTAAAGAAAAGTTATGTTTACACCTAACACCCTAACATAAACCCTGATTCTAAGCACCCCTAATCTGCCGCCCCCGACATCACCAACACCTGCATTACACTTATTAACCCCTAATCTGCCGCCCCCGACATCACCACCACCTACCTACATTTATTAACCCCTAATCTGCTGCCCCCAATGTCGCCGCCACCTACATTACACTTATTAACCCCTAATCTGCCGCCCCCAATGTCGTCGCTACCTACCTACATTTATTAACCCCTAATCTGTCGCCGCCACTTACATTACAGTTATTAACCCCTAATCTGCTGCCCCCGACATCGCTGCCACCTACCTACATTTATTAAACCCCTAATCTGCCGCCCCCGACATCGCCGCCACCTACCTACATTTATTAACCCCTAATCTGCTGCCCCCAATGTCGCCGCCACCTACATTACACTTATTAACTCCTAATCTGCCGCCCCCGACATCGCCGCCACCTACCTACACTTATTAACCCCTAATCTTCCACCCCCAACGTCGCCGCCACAATAGTAAAGTTATTAACCCCTAACCCTGTCTAACTCTAACCCTAACACCCACTAAATAAAAATCTAAATAAAACCTACTATTAATAACTAAATAATTCCTATTTAAAACTACTTACCTATAAAATAAACCCTAAACTAGCTACAATATAACTAATAGTTACATTGTATCTATCTTAGATTTTATTTCACAGCTAAGTTTGTATTTATTTTAACTATGTAGACTAGTTAGTAAATAGTTATTAACTATTTACTAGCTAACTAGTTAAAATAAATACAAATTTACCTGTAAAATAAAACCTTACCTGAGTTACACTAAAACCTAACCTTACACTACAATTAAATAAATTACATTAATTAAATACAATAAACTAAATTACAAAAAACAAACAAACACTAAATTACACAAAATAAAAAAAGAAATGATCAAATATTTAAACTAATTACACCTAATCTAATAGCCCTATCAAAATAACCCCCCCCCAAAAAAATAAAAAAACCCTAGCCTAAACTAAACTGACAAAAGCCCTTACAATGCCTTTTGCGGGGCATTGCCCCAGAGAAATCAGCTCTTTTACTTGTAAAAAAAAAATACAAACACCCCCCCAACAGTAAAACCCACCACCCACACAACCAACCCCCCCAAATAATAACCTATCTAAATAAACCTAAGCTCCCCATTGCCCTGAAAAGGGCATTTGGGTGGGCATTGCCCTTAAAAGGGCATTTAGCTCTTTTTCAGCCCAAACCCTAAGCTAAAAATAAAATCCACCCAATAAACCCTTAAAAAAACCTAACACTAACCCCCGAAGATCCACTTACAGTTTTTGAAGACCCGACATCCATCCTCAACGAAGCGGCAGAAGTCTTCATCCAAGTGGGCCGAAGTCTTTATTCAGACGGCATCTTCTATCTTCATCCATCCGGCGCGGAGTGGCTCCATCTTCAAGACATCTGGCGCGGAGCATCCTCTTCTTCCGACGGCTCTTCTCGAATGAAGGTTCCTTTAAGTGACGTCATCCAAGATGGAGTCCCTTGAATTCTGATTGGCTTTTAGAATTCTATCAGCCAATCGGAATTAAAGGTGAAAAAATCCAATTGGCTGATGCAATCAGCCAATAGGATTCAGCTTCAATCCTATTGGCTGATCCAATCAGCCAATAGGATTGAGCTCACATTCTATTGGCTGATTGGAACAGTCAATAGAATGCAAGCTCAATCCTATTGGCTGATTGCATCAGCCAATAGGATTTTTTCACCTTTAATTCCGATTGGCTGATAGAATTCTATCAGCTAATCGGAATTCAAGGGACGCCATCTTGGATAACATCACTTAAATGAACCTTCATTCGAGAAGGTGTTAGGGTTAGACTTAGGGTTAGGTTTAAGGGGTTAATAATATTTAGCTAGTGTTTGCGATGCGGGAGTGCGGCGGTTTAGGGGTTAAAATGTTTTTTATAGTGGCGGAGATGTCGGGAGCGGCAGATTAGGGGTTAATAATTTTATTTTATTATTTGTGATGCGGGAGGGCCTTACTTTACGGGTTAATAGGTAGTTTATAGGTGTTAGTGTACTTTTTAGCACTTTAGTTATGAGTTCTATGTTACGGCTTTGTAGCATAAAACTCATAACTACTGACTTTCAGGTGGCGGTACGAATCTTGACAGTATAGGGTGTACCGCTCACTTTTTGGCCTCCCAGACAAACTCGTAATACCGGCGCAAAGGAAGTCCCATTGAAAAAAGACTTTTGGAAAGCTGTGGTAGTTACGTTGCGTTACGGCCAAACAAGTGTGTGGTACAGATATACCTGTAAGACTCGTAATACCAGCTGTAGCAAAAAAGCAGCATTATGAGGCTTTTTCACTCATAACGCAAAACTCGTAATCTAGCCAATAGTTAATTATTTTACAGTTATTACATTTTAAAGGGACATTAACCCCTTGAGTGCTAACGACGGCTCTGAGTCGTCACAGAGTTTCCCACTCTGGTTCTAATGACGGCTCAGAGCCATCGCTAGCACTCTCCCAACTTGAGGGAGATCTGGGGGCTTCCACCTGCTCCTACTCCGGCGATCGGGCCTGCATAGCGACAGGCATCGCCGGGGTTTCACGTTATGCACAGTGACGTCACGCACAATGACGTGATGACGTCACCGCACAACTTTATTTATACTTAATGTTAAGTATAGGAGCAAGGTTAAACGTCTTGAGATGGTAATATAAAATTATATTTATATATATATATATATATATATGAGCAAAAAATCTGTAGAAACAGAAAGGGGTGTGGAGCGCAGCCAGGGAAAAAACACACTGATCTAAGTGCAGATTAAAAAACACCTTTTCACTTTATTCAAAATAAAAACATCTGGATGTACACTTACAAGCTTCACCCTCAAACATATGAGGTATGTGCTGGCACTCTGTATAAGTTGTCCCAAACACGGATAAAACTGGATACTGTATGTTCAAACAGTGTCTGTGTCCCACTGTGAGTAAAACGCTAGCCCACTGTAAGTATATAGCCGACCGGGATAATAATGTCCCTTTGTGACTGTTAGAAAAGCACTGAGAATCAAAGTCCCAATATTATAGTGCAGTAACAAATAGGGCTGTGTTACAACTCAGGGGAACAGGCTATGATCGTTGGGAGGCGGTAAGAAACAGTGGCAGCGCGGTCCTATAATGATAGCCGGCTAAAGGAGACGCCGCTGCACACAGTGCTAACCTGATCCTCCGTCAAATAGATGGGCGTGGCCTTACGCGTTTCGCTGGGCTCCTCCCAGCTTCGTCAGAGGCGATGCCCATCTACTCTGCTGACGTCTCTTATATGGGGAGTCCTACAATGTGTTTTAGCCAATCATGGCTATCCATTTGATAACACACCCACATTACATAGTAACTAGTAACTGAGCCTGTACAGCTGATACACATAATACACAGGATATAAACAGATATTTCTCAAATGCGAGCGTGTCAATATAAAATATAGCCATAAAACTTTCATAATGGCTGCAGACATATATGCACATGACAACATATATAAATTACATAGTTAGCAAAACACATGAAATTAAAAATAGAAACATAAAAATATAATAATATAAATATCGAGAAAGAGAGCAATAAAACATAGTAATTGCTAGTATTACTTCCGTTATTTAGCTGCTCGTGAAGTAAAAAGTTTATGCCCTCTCAGCGCCAAATACCAGCTCGTTTCACGATCACACAACCAGGTGTGTGATACAGTGTGCTGTATCGTATCGGCGTAATGAGAATCAGGCACTACGTGTCTGTACATACACATACACATACACACATAGATATACATATATATATATATATATATATATATAAACATACATACACTATATATACATATACACACATATATATATACAGTTAATTCCAGGGATATTGGGACACCTTGCTGCAACCCCACAGCGCTGCAGCTGCATAGTATATTAGGACACCTTGCAATCCTACAACACTGCAGCAGGTACTCACTGACACAGCACGAATATCATGTATGCAGGCCAGTTACTTAAAGGGACATTAAACCCAAACATTTTCTTTCATGATTCAGATAGAAAATACAATTTTAAACAACATTCCAATTTACTTGTATTATTTAATTTGCTTCATTATTTAGATATCTTTTGTTAAAGAAATAGCAATGCACATGGGTGAGCCAATCACATGAGGCATCTATGTGCAGCTACCAATCAGAAGCTACTGAGCCTATCTAGATATGCTTTTCATGAAAGAATATCAAGAGAAGGAAGCAAATAAGATAATAGAAGTAAATTAGAAAGTTGTTTAAAATGGTATTCTCCATCTGAATCATGAAAGAAAATTTTTGGGTTTAATGTCCCTTTAACAACCCAGTACTCACAGAGCTGCCAAGGGAGAAGGAGTGACGCACGCTATCTTGAAACCCCAATAACCGGACTGGACTGTCATTCTCTATGTGTTAATAAAGTAAAACAAACATATTTAACTACTTCATTCAAATAAATGAGAAATACAAATATTCTTACAACATTGTGCATATTACTATAGTGTTTACAGTATATGAATTCATAATTGGATAACATGATACGTAATACTAATATTAATACAAAGTCTGAGCTAATAAAGAGGAAACATAATTTATCAACAGTTGGCGTGTATTAAATGTGACGTTTAATTAGGCAAGTAAGTTGTGTTTAAACAAAACCACTAATATGTCTAAGCTTAGAAGCACTATGTGTAACATACTTGTAATTATCTCATCTATTTCTATTTGTATATGGCTATATATTTACATAGCAATGTGTCACTCAGACATGTTCTAGACATTTGCTAATTTGAGATTTTTGTGACAGCTGTCAGTGTCACATTAAGGGTTGAACTCAGAGCTAAATGACATTTATTTGGCTGCTTACTATTTACTATGTTATGACAACATATTTTCAATACTTTATTTTGTCACTTGTTTCTCTATTGGGCAGGCACCGTCTTACTTTGAGAAATCTGTTTAAATAAACTCCAAATCATAGGATAATGGGTGCCCCTAATCAAAATGATATAAATGGGAGATATGGAAAATATCCCTATGTACCCCTAATCTGCTGCCCTAACATCGCCGACCCCTATATTATATTTATTAACCCCTAATCTGCCCCTACAACGTCGCCTCCACCTGCCTACACTTATTAACCCCTAATCTGCCGACCGGACCGCACCGCTATTATAATAAAGTTATTAACCCCTAATCCGCCTCACTAACCCTATAATAAATAGTATTAACCCCTAATCTGCCCTCCCTAACATCGCCGACACCTAACTTCAATTATTAACCCCTAATCTGCCGACTGGAGCTCACCGCTATTCTAATAAATGTATTAACCCCTAAAGCTAAGTCTAACACTAACACCCCCCTAAGTTAAATATAATTTACATCTAACGAAATTAATTATCTCTTATTAAATAAATTATTCCTATTTAAAGCTAAATACTTACCTGTAAAATAAATCCTAATATAGCTACAATATAAATTATAATTATATTATAGCTATTTTAGGATTAATATTTATTTTACAGGCAACTTTGTAATTATTTTAACCATGTACAATAGCTATTAAATAGTTAAGAACTATTTAATAGTTACCTAGTTAAAATAATTACAAAATTACCTGTAAAATAAATCCTAACCTAAGTTACAATTAAACCTAACACTATACTATCATTAAATTAATTAAATAAAATACCTACAATTACCTACAATTAAACCTAACACTACACTATCAATAAATAAATTAAATACAATTCCGACAAATAACTACAATGAAATAAACTAACTAAAGTACAAAAAATAAAAAAGAACTAAGTTACAAAAAATAAAAAAATATTTACAAACATAAGAAAAATATTACAACAATTTTAAACTAATTACACCTACTCTAAGCCCCCTAATAAAATAACAAAGACCCCCAAAATAAAAAATGCCCTACCCTATTCTAAATTACTAAAGTTCAAAGCTCTTTTACCTTACCAGCCCTGAACAGGGCCCTTTGCGGGGCATGCACCAAGAAGTTCAGCTCTTTTGCCTGTAAAAAAAAAATACAATACCCCCCCCCAACATTACAACCCACCACCCACATACCCCTAATCTAACCCAAACCCCCCCTTAAATAAACCTAACACTAAGCCCCTGAAGATCATTCTACCTTGTCTTCACCTCACCAGGTATCACCGATCCGTCCTGGCTCCAAAATCTTCATCCAACCCAAGCGGGGGCTGGCGATCCATCATCCGGTGGCTGAAGAGGTCCAGAAGAGGCTCCAAAGTCTTCATCCTATCCGGGAAGAAGAGGCGATCCGGACCGGCAACCATCTTGATCCAAGCGGCATCTTCTATCTTCATCCGATGACGACCGGCTCCATCCTGAAGACCTCCACCGCGGACCCATCTTCTTCCGGCGACGTCCAACTGAAGAATGACGGTTCCTTTAAGGGACGTCATCCAAGATGGCGTCCCTCGAATTCCGATTGGCTGATAGGATTCTATCAGCCAATCGGAATTAAGGTAGGAAAAATCTGATTGGCTGATTGAATCAGCCAATCAGATTGAGCTTGCATTCTATTGGCTGATCGGAAAAACAGCCAATAGAATGCGAGCTCAATCTGATTGGCTGATTGGATCAGCCAATCGGATTGAACTTGATTCTGATTGGCTGATTCCATCAGCCAATCAGAATATTCCTACCTTAATTCCGATTGGCTGATAGAATCCTATCAGCCAATCGGAATTCGAGGGACGCCATCTTGGATGACGTCCCTTAAAGGAACCGTCATTCTTCAGTTGGACGTCGCCGGAAGAAGATGGGTCCGCGGTGGAGGTCTTCAGGATGGAGCCGGTCGTCATCGGATGAAGATAGAAGATGCCGCTTGGATCAAGATGGTTGCCGGTCCGGATCGCCTCTTCTTCCCGGATAGGATGAAGACTTTGGAGCCTCTTCTGGACCTCTTCAGCCACCGGATGATGGATCGCCAGCCCCCGCTTGGGTTGGATGAAGATTTTGGAGCCAGGATGGATCGGTGATACCTGGTGAGGTGAAGACAAGGTAGGATGATCTTCAGGGGCTTATTGTTAGGTTTATTTAAGGGGGGTTTGGGTTAGATTAGGGGTATGTGGGTGGTGGGTTGTAATGTTGGGGGGGTATTGTATGTTTTTTTTTTACAGGCAAAAGAGCTGAACTTCTTGGGGCATGCCCCGCAAAGGGCCCTGTTCAGGGCTGGTAAGGTAAAAGAGCTTTGAACTTTAGTAATTTAGAATAGGGTAGGGCATTTTTTATTTTGGGGGTCTTTGTTATTTTATTAGGGGGCTTAGAGTAGGTGTAATTAGTTTAAAATTGTTGTAATATTTTTCTTATGTTTGTAAAAAATTTTTTATTTTTTGTAACTTAGTTCTTTTTTATTTTTTGTACTTTAGTTAGTTTATTTCATTGTAGTTATTTGTCGGAATTGTATTTAATTTATTTATTGATAGTGTAGTGTTAGGTTTAATTGTAGGTAATTGTAGGTATTTTATTTAATTAATTTAATGATAGTATAGTGTTAGGTTTAATTGTAACTTAGGTTAGGATTTATTTTACAGGTAATTTTGTAATTATTTTAACTAGGTAACTATTAAATAGTTCTTAACTATTTAATAGCTATTGTACATGGTTAAAATAATTACAAAGTTGCCTGTAAAATAAATATTAATCCTAAAATAGCTATAATATAATTATAATTTATATTGTAGCTATATTAGGATTTATTTTACAGGTAAGTATTTAGCTTTAAATAGGAATAATTTATTTAATAAGAGATAATTAATTTCGTTAGATGTAAATTATATTTAATTTAGGGGGGTGTTAGTGTTAGGGTTAGACTTAGCTTTAGGGGTTAATACATTTATTAGAATAGGGGTGAGCTCCAGTCGGCAGATTAGGGGTTAATAATTGAAGTTAGGTGTCGGCGATGTTAGGGAGGGCAGATTAGGGGTTAATACTATTTATTATAGGGTTAGTGAGGCGGATTAGGGGTTAATAACTTTATTATAGTAGCGCTCAGGTCCGCTCGGCAGATAAGGGGTTAATAAATGTAGGCAGGTGGAGGCGACGGTGTTGGGGGGCAGATTAGGGGTTAATAAATATAATATAGGGGTCGGCGATGTTAGGGCAGCAGATTAGGGGTACATAGGGATAATGTAGCTGGCGGCGGCGTGCGGACGGCAGATTAGGGGTTAATAAGTGTAGGTAGCTGGCGGCGACGTTGTGGGGGGCAGATTAGGGGTTAATAAATATAATATAGGGGTCGGCGGTGTTAGGGGCAGCAGATTAGGGGTACATAAAGATAACGTAGGTGGCGGTCGGCAGATTAGGGGTTAAAAAAATGTAATCGAGTGGCGGCGATGTGGGGGGGACATCGGTTTAGGGGTACATAGGTAGTTTATGGGGGTAGTGTACTTTAGAGTACAGTAGTTAAGAGCTTTATGAACCGGCGTTAGCCCCGAAAGCTCTTAACTACTGACTTTTTTCCTGCGGTTGGAGTTTTGTCGTTAGATTTCTAACGCTCACTTCAGACACGACTCTAAATACCGGAGTTAGAAAAATCCCATTGAAAAGATAGGATACGCAATTGACGTAAGGGGATCTGCGGTATGGAAAAGTTGCGGCTGAAAAGTGAGCGTTAGACCCTATTTTGAATGACTCCAAATACCGGAGGTAGCCTAAAACCAGCGTTAGGAGCCACTAACGCTGGTTTTCACGGCTAACGCCAAACTCCAAATCTAGGCCTATGTTTGGTGTAATAAGGCATATAGTAAATACATTCATGGGAGTTTACATCCCTTCTTGCAGTCCCAAGAACGCACAGTGATCTAAATGATCTCTGCACTTACTGGTACTCACATACCAACAGGCATTTATGGAACACCAAGTAAGCACACACAAACAACCCACATATACACACACTTACACCCTCACACATATACATACAGAAATACAGACACACATAAACACAAAGGCACATACACATACACACACACATATACATACAGAAATACAGACACACATAAACACAAAGGCAAATACACATACACACACACACATATACATACAGAAATACAGACACACATATACACACAGACACACACATACATACATACACATAAACACAAAGAAACACAGACACTCATATACACACACAAACACATAAATACATACATACACACACACACACAAACACAGACGCACATGCACACACATATACATACAGAAACACAGACACACAAAACACATATATAAACAGACACACATACATACACAGAAACACATATACACACATACACACACATATACATACAGAAACAGACACATACATACACACACAGACACAAAGGTTGGGGGAGGAGCTTATACCGGGCCAGTGTATACCTTACCTTTTGATTATCCCCAGTCTGTACATACACTGCTCTGTGTTTGAATAAAAGGTGGGAGACAGAGCGCCGCACTGTTTGCGTTAGGGTGGGAGGAGCTTATACCGAGCCGGTGTTCTTCTGTAAGGAAAATTATACAGAACACCGGGCGGCACTGACTATAAGTTCATTTCACTTTCACCTTAAAGGGAATGGTGCCAAGTGGCCACTAATAAAATGTAAAAAAAAAAAATTAAAAATCACTGCTCTCCAATTTTGTGCCACACTGCTTTTGCAGTTGCCTAGCTTGCCTTATTTCCAGCGCCGGGCCTGATCTCAGAACCCTCAAAGCACTGCTGGTCCACAGTGAAACTAGCGCTGCTGATTAGCGGTGGTTGCCTGCTTGGGATCAGCAGTGCACTGTGGTCCCCAAGCAGCACTTCTACTGTGTTTTTAACTCATTTGCATGGAATTAGAAAATGTAACAAATAAGGGAGGAAGGCATAATTCTGTCACTATATAAATCAATGGTAAGACCTCACCTTGAGTATGGAGTGCAGTTCTGTGCAGTTCTGGGGACAAATCTCTAAATAAAGACATTGCAGACTGAGAAAAAGTTCAGAGAAGGGCCACAAAAGAGGAGAGGTTAGCCAAACTGGGTCTGTTTTCTTGAGAGGTGACATGATTACTTTATATAAATATATTCATATATATATTCATATTCATATTGATGGCAGAATATATACAGAGATGGCAGAAGCTTTGTTTATTAAAAAAAAAGTTTTTGACAACAGGTCACAGTTTAAGGCAGGAGAATAGTGGATTTAATATCCAGCAATATACTTTTTTTTACCTGTAAGAGCAATTAAATTGTGGAACTCATTACCTAAGTAGTAAATGCCAATACCTTAGACAAATGTAAAAATGGTTTACATACATTTCTGGCTAGAAACAGAATTCAGGGATATGATTGCTGGTGTTAAATGGGTCACCTTTTTTAATGGGATTAATTTAAGATCAACTGGAGCTTGTATTGTAGATGAATTAAGATTTGTATAGGTTGAACTCAATGGACTTCTGTGTTTTTCCAACTATGTTTTATATATATATATATATATATATATGTATGAAAAAAAGAGACGTGATATCCGCGCTGTATTAGTTCTATTGAGTGGCGTATAAATATACTAAAAGTAATCACAAGTGTGGAAGGTGAATACCATAAATCATATATTATATAACATATAACCTAGATTACATATAAACAAACATGCATAAAAGCACAAGTCCACAGTTCTATTAAGATATTCAGAAAGGCAGCTGAAAAAAGGTGTGTGAAGACTCCCAGCTTGTCTCCACAGAAAAAAGGAATATCTAACGAAAGAGTTTATATTCTGCGCCTTTCTTCTGCGGTGTAAAAAGTTGTGGGGCAAAGACTACCCCTATATCTAAGGACTTACTTCAAATAACCTCAATCCGTATGAGGTAAGTAATCACCAGAGTATAGATGTTATTCCAGGATCAGTACAGGTTGTCGTCCGTAAACTGATTCACTGATGTAGATGAAACGATGTATCCAATGTGCTGTGGAACAGGGTTGAGTGCAGAGTCCTCGCCACCCAGTAAGATGTCTCAGGAGATATGTGAGAAAGGAGACGGACAAAAGGGCCAAACAATAGTGAAGTACGCCTTCACTTTTACACCGCAGAAGAAAGGCGCAGAATATAAACTCTTTCGTTAGAGATATATATATATATATATATATATATATATATATATATATTATATACTTTTTATTGAGGTCCATACATGATATTACACAACTTTCTAACTATCATTATTCAAAGACAAAATTTGGAACATGTGTTAAATCACGCAGTTCAAAGCTACAGCCATCACACTAAACTATTATAATAGTATGTGACGTACCTATAGAAACTTATGTAAACTTCAAGGAGCTAGATTAGAAAACAATGACTAAACAATATCACTTTGGAAGACAGACTGAACCTCAGATTTTTTTTAACCATCAATAGAAAGTGAACGCCACTGTTGGACCTACTCTCATCAGGTAGATCCAGACAATCCAGAGGTAAATATGAGTATAACAAGGTACTAATATAATATGTTAAAACTAGGTTCAATACATATTCTAGAGGTATTAGCTATTGAAACAGACTGACATTTTATTGTCTTTAGTTTATACATCAATAACAACTCCCCATGAATCAGAAGTGAAGTCACTCTAGGACCTCTGGCCCATTAGGAAAAGATAAACATATTGAGAGAAAATGCCAAGAGGAAATAAATATAAAAGGAAATATAGTAAGACGGACAGTATACCTGTGGACTTTAGAACATATTTATCTAGCTTTAGGATATAAAAGAATGGTCTGTAAGAATATCTAACAAAAATTTCAAGCCTATATATGGCAGAATACAGCTAGTCCCAAGCCAAGTAAACTGCTTTAATAGAAATAAAACAATAGAAGGTAATGGGTGACGTCAACATGCCCAGATAGATAAATAACAATGTACAGATATGTCACTTGAACTGTATCTAGACATATAGGCAGCGGCTAACATTAGATGGAACAGATATATTCTCAAAATTACAGGCCACTAAGTAACATAACTAAATTTTGCAGGCATAGGACAGTCAAGGTATAGTCAAATCTGCTTCACACATTCAGTATTACATAGTACATTTGGGTCTAATATAGACTCATTAAACAGTCTTCTTGCACATATACAGAACGCATCAATCTAACAGCTTGTCTAGATTACACGTAGAGCACTAATTTAACATACGACCACAAAGTATATACATATATATTTACATTTGCTGCCCATCTCTGTGCTACTTACCCCCTTCCTTGTGCTTAGGTTCTGTGCCGTGTATGACAGCATCAGAACGAGGCTCCCTTGGAGCCTATGGAAGCGTACTCTTGTGAGCGCAATGCTTCCATGCAATGTGGTTGGGTTCGCATTGCTCCTAACTTGTAATACTAGCGCATATTTGTGTGCCCTGGTAGTATAAAGCAGAGCGCAAATATCACTTTAGCGAAATCGATATTTTGCGCTTCACTTATATTCTGGCCCATACTAATTATCAATATGTACAAGATTTCAGTCGCTTCTTGAAAGCCTGGAACTATACTTGGGATCTTATACTGGCTGCTAAGAATTACACTTCAAGGAATGGGCCCCATATGTCTTAGCTGGACAAATGTTTTATAACTCTTGAAGAGAAAAGCAGCAGGGAATGACATTAAAAGTCCAGCACAGACAAAGCTTTAAAACCCCATTATAATCACTTGAGAGCTCTACAGAATAAACTCCCTCTCTCCCCAGAGTGCTGTTAAACATGTGCTGCAGCTAATGATAGTGACGGAAGAACCCCATAGTGACAGTAGCACAGTATAAAACACAAACAAAATAGTGATATACCCAGCATGTATATATAAAGCTTCTGTTAGAACAGTAGTAATCTTAGATAAATAGAGCTATATAATTGTCCAGTTAAAACAGTAGTGAGCAAGAGATTTTGCTGACAATTCTAGAAGGGCTCTTAACTCAGCCAATCAGATGCACATATCGTCAAACTGAGCAAATAGAAGCAGTAACAGTGGTGTCTAAGACCCTAAACATCAGAGAAATCAGAATCCAAGGTGCTTCGCGGTAAGGTTCTTTCCATAACGGTCTACAGGTCTAGCACAGTAAGTCTGAGAAATACCTTGTAATAGATAAGGAAACCTGGCGGGGCAGCAAATATCTGCAAGTGTCAGTTCCATATGTTCTGATAACTACTCTCTCATACACCTCCATGAGAGTGAAAAACAGTCACTTGATGTAGCAACCTCTAAAAGGGCGTCCTCCCATTATAACGGAGGGGTCTCAGGATACAAAAGGTCCTCTACCATTTCTCTACTATCTGCCGGCATGCTGTGAGCTAGTCCTACAAGAGCACCCTTAACATACTTGCAACAGGGCTCAAGGGTTAATTAGGTAAGTGGAGCAACCTCTAGGGCAACTTCTCCAGATGTAATGGACATGGCAAACTCTTCAGAAGGAAGGCTACCATTGCATAGCTGCTGTGGTTAAGGATTTTAGTGATTCTCTTATACAGTTTACAGAAGTTTTCTAGGAGGAGTACTTGAATCTGGCTTATTAGTAAGCTGTCTTCATTCTCGGTTGAAATGAGAGAAAGTGAGACCAACAATGCTCACTTTATACCTGGATTATGGGGTAGAGGTGCTGAGGTCTTTCCCACGCAAGGCTACCAAAGACCTCATCAGTCTAGACTGGACAAGTGTGCAGTGCAGATAAAAATATACTTCCCTGACACAGCACCCTCTACTGGAGCTATATTTGCATAAATCACGGCTAAATGTAGATATCCTGTGCACAGTTGCCAGTATTGCAGCTATTTTCAATCACTGCCGGACTCTCCCCCCCAATAAACTTACATTAAATATGTTTATATATGAGTGTAATAGATAATTTATTATGTTTTAAATGCATTTTGTGAAACTTTTATTCTAACCCTAACACTTTACTTCAAGGGGCCGATTTATCATGGCCTGAATGGGACCGTATACCCCTGTTTCCACACGAGCCTTCAAGCTCGCCAGAAATAGAGAGTTAAGTAGCGGTCTTAAAGGGACAAAAAACCCAAATTTTTTCTTTCATGATTCAGATAGAGCAGCAATTTTAAGCAACTTTCTCATTTACTTCTATTAACAGTTTTTCTTCTTTCTCTTGCTATCTTTATTTGAAAAAGAATGCATCTAAGCTAAGCAATTTTTTGATTTAGTACCCTGGACAGCACTTTTTTACTGGTTCGGTTCAATCAGCAAGGAAAACCCAGGTTGTTCACCAAACTGGGCCGGCATCTAAGCTTACATTCTTGCTTTTCAAATATAGATACCAAGAGAATGAATACAATTTGATAATAGGAGTCAATTAGAAAGTTACTTAAAATCGCTGCTCTATCATGAAAGAAAAAATTTGAGTTCAGTGTCCCTTTAAGACTACTGCTCCTTAACTCGTCCACTGCCTCTGAGGCTGCCGACATCAATCCACCCGATCGCATACGATTGGGTTGATTGACACCCCCTGCTAGCGGCCGATTGGCGGTATTGCATAAGCAGTTCACCAGTTCATCATTGCTTGTGCAATGATAAATGCAGACAGCGTATGCTGTCGGCATTTATCGATGCCTGGCGGACATGATTGCTACAGCGGATCATGTCCGCCAGATACTTGATAAATCGGCCCCCCAAGTCTCAAGAAGTTCTACGTTTTCTAGCGCTGTTATGTGTTACGCTCGAGTGCAACACATAACTTTCAACTTGTAATATGAGCAATGTTTAGCACAGTTATGAAATCCTTTGAAAGTAAAGCAGTGAGCTAAACCTTCTCTGGTTATTCAGCCATTTTGCAGGTTAATCCTAAGGATATTGATAGTGCTTGTAATCTGGGCCAATATGTTTTCAGGCAAAAGCATAATTTTGCTATATGTGAATACTGCTCTTTCATATATATACTTTAAGAGTATAATGTCCTTTTTTTTAATATTCTATCGCCTAGATTACGAGTTCTGCATTAGCCTTAAAAAGCAGCGTTAAGGGGTCCTAATGCTGCTTTTTATCTAACGCTGGTATTACGAGTCAGGCAGGAAAGGGTCTACCGCTCACTTTCTTTCCGCGACTCTAGGCTACCGCAAATCCCCTTGCGTCAATTGCGTATCCTATCTTTTCTATGGGATTTGCCTAACGCTGGTATTACGAGTCTTGGAAGAAGTGAGCGGTAGACCCTCTACCGCCAAGACTCCAACCGCAAAAAAAAGTTAGTACTTAAGAGCTTTATGGGCTAACGCCGGAACATAAAGCTCTTAACTACAGTGCTACAAAGTACACTAACACCCATAAACTACCTATGAACCCCTAAACCGAGGCCCCCCCACATCACAAAAACTATAATAAATTTTTTTAACCCCTAATCTTCCGACCGGACATCGCTGCCACCTACATTATCCCTATGAACCCCTAATCTGCTGCCCCTAACATCGCCGACACCTATATTATATTTATTAACCCCTAATCTGCCCCCCCAACGTCGCTGCCACCTACCTACACTTATTAACCCCTAATCTGCCGACCGGACATCGCCGCCACTATAATAAATGTATTAACCCCTAAACCGCCTCACTCCCACCTCGCAAACACTATAATAAATGTTATTAACTCCTAATCTGCCCTCCCTAACATCGCCGCCACCCAACTTCAATTATTAACCCTAATCTCCTGACCCCAACCACGCCGCTACTATAATAAAGTTATTAACCCCTAAACCTAAGTCTAACCCTAACACCCCCCTAAGTTAAATATAAATGAAATAAAACGAAATAAATTTACTATAATGAAAACAATTATTCCTATTTAAAACTAAATACTTACCTATAAAATAAACCCTAATATAGCTACAATATAACTAATAGTTACATTATAGCTATTTTAGGATTTATATTTATTTTACATGAAACTTTGTATTTATTTTAACTAGGTACAAGAGCTATTAAATAGTTAATAACTATTTAATAGCTACCTAGTTAAAATAATTACAAAGATACCTGTAAAATAAATCCTAACCTAAATTACAAATACACCTAACACTACACTATCAATAAATTAATTAAATAAATTACATACAATTATCTTAACTAAAATACAATTAAATAAACTAAACTATAATGCAAAAAAAAACAAACACTAAATTACAGAAAATAAAAAAATATTACAAGAAGTTTAAACTAATTACACCTAATCTAAGCCCCCTAATAAAACGAAAAAGCCCCCCAAAATAATAAAATGCCCTACCCTATCCTAAATTACAAAGTAATCAGCTCTTTTACCAGCCCTTAAAAGGGCTTTTTGCGGGGCATTGCCCCAAAGTAATCAGCTCTTTTACCTGTAAATAAAAATACAATACCCCCCCAACATTACAACCCACCACCCACATACCCCTACTCTAAAACCCACCCAAACCCCCCTTAAAAAAAAAACCTAACACTAACCCCCTGAAGATCTCCCTACCTTGAGTCGTCTTCACTCAGCTGAGCTGAATTCTTCATCCAAGCAGGTCAGAAGAGGTCATCCATCCGGTTGAAGTCTTCATCCAAGCGGGGCAGAAGAGGTCTTCCATCTGATTGAAGTGTTGATCCAAGTGGCATCTTCTATCTTCATCCATCCGGAGCGGAGCGGCAGCATCCTGAAGACCTCCGACGTGGAACATCCATCCTGGACGACGAATGACGGTTCCTTTAAATGACGTCATCCAAGATGGCGTCCCTCGATTTCCGATTGGCTGATAGGATTCTATCAGCCAATTGGAATTAAGGTAGGAAAAATCTGATTGGTTGATTTAATCAGCCACTCAGATTGAAGTTCAATCCGATTGGCTAATTGGATCAGCCAATAGAATGCAACGTCAATTCTATTGGCTCATCCAATGGATGTTCCGCGTCGGAGGTCTTCAGGATGCTGCCGCTCCGCTCCGGATGGATGAAGATAGAAGATGCCGCTTGGATCAACACTTCAATCGGATGGAAGACTTCAACCGGATGGATGACCTCTTCTGCCCCGCTTGGATGAAGAATTCGGCTCGGCTATGGGAAGACGACTCAAGGTAGGGAGATCTTCAGGGGGGTAGCGTTAGGTTTTTTTAAGGCGGGTTTGGGTGGGTTTTAGAGTAGGGGTGTGTGGGTGGTGGGTTGTAATGTTGGGGGGGTCTTGTATTTTTATTTACAGGTAAAAGAGCTGATTACTTTGGGGCAATGATGCCCCGCAAAAAGCCCTTTTAAGGGCTGGTAAAAGAGCTGATTACTTTGTAATTTAGGATAGGGTAGGGCATTTTATTATTTTGGGGGGCTATTTTATTTTATTAGGGGGCTTAGATTAGGTGTAATTAGTTTAAACTTCTTGTAATATTTTTTTATTTTCTGTAATTTAGTGGGGTTTTTTTGTATTATAGTTAATTTATTTAATTGTATTTTAGTTGAGATAATTGTAGGTAATTAATTTAATTAATTTATTGATAGTGTAGTGTTAGGTGTATTTGTAACTTAGGTTAGGATTTATTTTACAGGTAATTTTGTAATAATTTTAACTAGGTAGCTATTAAATAGTTATTAACTATTTAATAGCTATTGTACCTAGTTAAAATAAATACAACATTGCCTGTAAAATAAATATAAATCCTAAAATAGCTATAATGTAATTATTAATTATATTTTATAGGTAAGTATTTAGTTTTAAATAGGAATAATTGTTTTCATTATAGTAAATTTATTTCGTTTTATTTAATTTATATTTAACGTAGGGGGGTGTTAGGGTTAGGGTTAGACTTAGGTTTAGGGGTTAATAACTTTATTATAGTAGCGGCGAGGTTGGGGTCGGGAGATTAGGGGTTAATAATTGTAGGTAGGTGGCGGCGATGTTAGGAAGGGCAGATTAGGGGTTAATAAAATTTATTATAGTGGTTGCGAGGTGGGAGTGTGGCGGTTTAGGGGTTAATACATTTATTATAGTGGCGGCGATGTCCGGTCGGCAGATTAGGGGTTAATAAATATAATATAGGTGCCAGCGATGTTAGGGGCAGCAGATTAGGAGTTCATAGCTATAATGTAGGTTGCGGCGGTGTCCGGAGCGGCAGATTAGGGGTTAATAGTATAATGCAGGTGGCGAGGATGTTGGGGGCGGCAGATTAGGGGTTAATAAGTGTAAGGTTAGGGGTGTTTAGACTCGGGGTTCATGTTAGGGTGTTAGGTGTAGACTTAGAGTGTGTTTCCCCATAGGAAACAATGGGGCTGCGTTAGGAGCTGAACGCTGCTTTTTTTTCAGCAAGCTCAGCCCCATTGGATCCTATGGGGAAATCGTGCACAAGCACATTTTTCCAGCTTACCGCTACCGTAGGCAACGCTGGTATTAAGAGTGGAAGGGAAGCTAAATTTGGCTCAACGCTCCCTTTTCTGAGGCTAACGCAGCCATTCAGACAACTCGTAATACCAGCGTTGGCTTAAGGGTGCGCTGGAGAAAAAAACAGCATTAGCAACGCAGGTCTTTACCGACAAAACTCGTAATCTAGGCGAGTGTTTTTTAAATCCCTAATCAAGTTGGAAACCTTTGTATTGGCGAAGGTATTTATATAGACATGCAAGACCTGCCTATTTGACTTCATCATCATTGTCCATCATTGCAAGGAACATTAAAAAAACATAATTTATGCTTACCTGATAAATTCCTTTCTTCTGTAGTGTGATCAGTCCACGGGTCATCATTACTTCTGGGATATTACTCCTCCCCAACAGGAAGTGCAAGAGGATTCACCCAGCAGAGCTGCATATAGCTCCTCCCCTCTACGTCACTCCCAGTCATTCGACCAAGGACCAACGAGAAAGGAAAAGCCAAGGGTGAAGTGGTGACTGGAGTATAAATTAAAAAATATTTACCTGCCTTAAAAACAGGGCGGGCCGTGGACTGATCACACTACAGAAGAAAGGAATTTATCAGGTAAGCATAAATTATGTTTTCTTCTGTTAAGTGTGATCAGTCCACGGGTCATCATTACTTCTGGGATACCAATACCAAAGCAAAAGTACACGGATGACGGGAGGGATAGGCAGGCTCTTTATACAGAAGGAACCACTGCCTGAAGAACCTTTCTCCCAAAAATAGCCTCCGATGAAGCAAAAATGTCAAATTTGTAAAATTTGGAAAAAGTATGAAGCGAAGACCAAGTTGCAGCCTTGCAAATCTGTTCAACAGAGGCCTCATTCTTGAAGATATAAAACTAAGTATAATCACCATAGTCCTCTCACACATCCTATCTAGTCGTTGGGTGCAAGAGAATGACTGGGAGTGACGTAGAGGGGAGGAGCTATATGCAGCTCTGCTGGGTGAATCCTCTTGCACTTCCTGTTGGGGAGGAGTAATATCCCAGAAGTAATGATGACCCGTGGACTGATCACACTTAACAGAAGAAAACCCATTTCTTCCAGTTTCAAATTGATGTTGCAGTAACATTACTTTTCCAACTTGTTTTTTTATTATTGAAATCCATAGGCTACAGTGTTCTCCACAGACAATTTTGCCAGCTGGGAGGGGGCAGTGTCATATTTTCTAATATTATATAATTTTCTGCTATCCAAAGCACAAATTAACAAATGTATTTAATAATAATTTGTGCAATAAGAATTTAAACATTATAATATTAGCTAATGTTAACTTAATATTGGCTAAAATTTCAGCCGGGTGGTCAGTAAAATAAGCTGGGTGGTGCACCCGCTAAAAAGGTCCTGGGGAAAACACTGGGATAAATACCAATATATTGGCAAAATTTGCACCAAAATGCAAATGACATACATTTTCAAACTAGGACGTCTTGATAACAGAACATTCCAGATGAATAATAATAAAATTTGTTAAAGATTTGCATTATTAAAACAAATTTGCATATTTTTTCCTGATACATAGTATATCCTGTGCATTAGACCCCTAAGGTTTTTACTCAAATTACACCAAACCAATGGTGAACAAAATGGAACCTCAGAGTTGTCCTGTAAACTCTCTCCATACTAGAAGTAATTACTTAGCAAATCACCCCACATGGTCATAAACATTAATAGCATTAAACATGCGTAAAACAAACTAGTAATGTGTTTCTTGGCCCGGGAGCAGATTACAGACTTCTCTGTAGGCAACTTGTAACTGAACAAGTGCACTTGAAGCCCTAAAACTGAAGTATTCTACTCAATCACCCAGATGTACATAAGCTGTAATGCATACCTGAAGAAACATCCATAATCCGATTCAGGGCTGAGAAACGCGTTGCAGATCTACAAAATAGATTTTTTATTATTATTTGTTTTATGAAAATGTTATTGTATTTTTTAATAAAATCAGTATTTATTTCCATGTGTGTGGTTTGCTAATAGATTGCTTCTAGTCTACACAGATAGAAAAATATAAATTGGAGCATGTGGTAGCCCTTGAGATAAGTCTAATGATGCCTCACAGTTTCCCTCTGCTGCAATATCCCTAATAAACACTAATGGATAAACAAATATTTTGTGTGTAGATATTCCTATTTATACAGTTATCAATGGTAAGTGAAAACTGATACCTCTTAGGAATAACATAAACAAGTAATGAGGTGGAGAGTGAGCTTGTAGTCACAGGTATTAATGTTGAAGTATACCTGGACTTTTAGATCTCACTTCAGTGATAAGGGTAGAACAATAGAATTAACCTTCCTTTTCTGTCTTGAGTATATCCCCTTAGGTTAATGCCTATGCCTTAGTAGGTTAAATGATATAGAGTCAGAGAGGCAGTAAAGCTTTTAGTGCTTAGGTTTAGTTAGAGTCTTTGTATAACTTGAGCAGGTATTAGAGAGTTAATATGACAGGCAATCACACTAGTAAGCAATTCCTCTGTATAACTTGAGCAGGTAGCAGATAGTTAATATGACAGGCAAACACAGTAGTAAGCAATTCAATTAGGCATTAGCTCTGTAAATATTCCTAGGAGAAGTTACAGACAAGTGATTTAAGGAAGTCTCTTACAGGGCCGCCATCAGGGGGTGACAGGGGTGACTCCTGTCAGGGGCCCCATGGGTCAGGGGGGCCCCATGAGGCAAGAACTAAAAAAAAAAAAAAATTTTTTTTTTTTTAAATTTTGGCAGCCACCAGTGGGTACTACAGCAGAGTGCTAATTGAGCATGGGAAATGTTATTACAAGGAGTAAAGTATTAGCATTTGAGAGGATTTCTGAGTGTGCACTCAACCACTATGCACAGTGTCAGACAGACTATGCACTTTGTTTGTACAGTGTGTGCCTGAGTCAGACGGCAGATCACTTTAATTTGCAGAGGAGGTAGGACTTACTTAGCAAATGTTTTTTTTATTTCTTTGTGCAATTTCATATTATAACTTCAGTGTGGTAGTAGTTGTATGGTGGGGCCAGGTGTCCATAAAAACACATTTTTAGCAGCATTGTATTTATGATTATTTGACAATACTGTTGAATTTCTATATTTAAAACCATGCAGAAATGTTTCCTCCTATATATATATTACATTCCAGTTTACTGCCCCTTTATGCAAGGACTTTCCAGATGCAAGGAGGCATTTTATCTAAGATGTTTACATCTGCATAACATGTTATACTCTCAGACTAAGATTGCTCAGTGTTTGAAATGAGACAGGTTAACTTAAAACTGTTCTGTTTACACTACAGCTAACTAAATTTTGAAATACATACCAACATGCCTAAATCCTGCATTTTGTGGTATGAGTACCACAGCTTATGGTTCAACCAAGACCATATAGAATACAGCATTTTTAAAATCCATAAGTACAGCTGACAGATGGGAACATTTGTACACTATATTTGAAGTGGTGCTCTTGGTTGGGGAAAATGGGGAAAATCAAACATATTTTAACCTTTTTAAAAGTACTTTTCTTCATCTAGCCATCTACCCAGATCATTAATGTACAATTTTGAATTCACAGAATTATTTTTGTTTGCACATTTACAAATATGATTCTTTCAAAAGTGATCTCTTTATTTCTGCAATTTTTTTTATCATGCATGTCACACACTGTTGATTTAGGGGATGCAAGGTGCAGAAATGTTTCCTCCTGTGAGTGTTTCTGTTGGTGTCTGTGTTTTTGTCTTTGTGCTTTGGTTTGTGTCTCTATGATTTTGTAAGTATTTTTTCTGTGGGTCTCTCTCTGAGGGTGGGTGTGTATGTCTTTGTGCCTTTTCTGTGGATGTCTGTGAGGGTGTGTGCATATGTCTTTGAGCTTTTTCTATGGGGGTCTCTGTGAGGGTGTGTGTATGTTTGTCTTTGTATATTTATTTTCTCTGGATGCCTCTGTGAGGGTGGGTGTGTATGTTTGTGTTTTCTGTGAATATCTCTGTGAGGGTGTATGTATGTATGTATGTCTGTCTGTGATTTCTGTGGATGTCTCTGTGAGGGTGTGTGTTTTCTGTGGGTGTCTCTGTGAGGGTGTGTTTGTCCTTGTGTGTTTTCTGTGGATGTCTCAGTGAGGGTGTGTGTATGTATGTCTATCTATCTGGGTTTTATGTGGTTGTCTTTCTGTGTGTGTGTATGTCTTTGTGTGACTTCTGAGGCTGTCTCTGTCGGTGTTTTCTTGGGTGTATGTGCAAGTTTGAGTTTGTGTGTGTGTGTTTGTGTCCATTGTCTGTTCCTTTTTAGGACATTTTGACCTTACTACTGATTATTCACATCTTTCTACAGACTTTGAGACTAATGAGACCTTTCCGGAAGTCACCAATCCACCATTAAACCTTTAAATTATTGTTTAGGCAGTTCAGGGCCCTTCCTTTCAGCCACTGCATACCGTTGGCATCATTTAGTTGGCATCTTCCTTTACAAAAAGATAATCAGAACTCCATATTTTGTTTTCTAAATCTCCTTTTTTTTTTACAAAACTGTAGTTTACCTCATTACTTGTCAGGTCAATGTAAACAAGTGCTGAGTGTCTGTTTGGGTGTCTGTGTCTGAGTGTGTTTGTGTGTTTCTTTACGTGTCTGCTAGAGTGTCTATATGTGAATCCTTATGTGTGAGTGTGTGTGTTTCAGTGTATGAGTGTGTGTGTGTGTTTGTATGTTACTACCTTTACAACATTTCCAACTTTAAATAGACACTTAAAAATAAAGTGCATATACGTTTTATTCACTTGGTCAAAAATTGCACATGTCAAAGGGGGGGGGGGGCCCTGATCAATGGTTAAGTCAGGGGCCCCAAAATTTCTAGTGGCGGCCCTGGTCTCTTATACTAAGTACTTGCGTATAAATCCTAAGGTAAGGTAAGTTGGGAACAGGTCCGGTAGAGTTGAGAAGAGCTGAGCGGTTGATCCGTTAGCGGAGGTTACACTCCGTGTTCAGCATCCCTGCAGGCAGCGTGTTCCGACTTCCGCATACACACGCTGCAATAGAGATGACGTCACCGATGAATCTTCTTCTGGTCCATATCCCTTCCAGTGAACGAGATATTCAACTCTTCTCCAACGTATCCGGGAGTCAAGTATTTGTTCTATTTCATAATCCGTTTGATCCGGTTCGGATACGACAGGGGAGTCGCTGACTAGTGGTTGTATGGTGTTGGTTCCAAGGAAGGGTTTCAGAAGCAATACATGGAAAGATGGACGTATCTTTAGTGTTGGTGGCAGTTAAAGAGTGACGGCATTAGGATTGATGACCTTTGTTATGGAATAAGGCCCAATGAATTGGTTTGCGAGTTTTTTACAGGGTACTTGGAGTCTGAGATTTTTTGTGGAGAGTAAAACTCTGTCTCCAACTTTAAAGGTTGGAGGATTACATATTTTCGTATCATAATATCTCTTTTGAGAGGATTTGGCTTCTTCAAGGTGTTTCTTTAATAGTGTAAGAGAAGCTCTGATGTTTTGGGTGTAATCCATGACGGTTGGATTGATGGATACAAGGTCTCGTCCAGGAAGAGACTTAGGATGGTATCCATATGTAGCATGAAATGGTGATGTTTTGGTGGAGG
Organism: Bombina bombina; assembly: GCF_027579735.1. Classification (NCBI taxonomy): domain Eukaryota; kingdom Metazoa; phylum Chordata; class Amphibia; order Anura; family Bombinatoridae; genus Bombina; species Bombina bombina. Next base: position 134,366,731 of record NC_069510.1, read on the forward strand.
TGTTTATAGAATTATTATACGCGAATTCAGCTAGAGGTAACCACTCTGCCCAGTCATCTTGAAGATGGCTTACATAGCACCGAAGGTACTGTTCTAAAGTTTGATTTGTACATTCCGTTAATCCATTGGATTGAGGGTGGAACGCGGTGGTGAGTCTTGAGGAAATTTGTAGTATTCAACATAATTCTTTCCAAAATCTGGAGGTGAATTGTGTCCCCCGGTCCGACACAATGGAAGTGGGTAGTCCATGGAGTTTTACAATATGTGACATGAATATCTTGGCAGTAGTGATGGCAGTTGGTAAAGACTTTAATGGTATGAAACATGCTAATTTGGTGAGATGGTCTATTACCACTAATATTGTGGTGAATTGGTTTGATGGAGGTAACTCCACTATGAAGTCCATAGCTATCATAGACCAAGGAACCTCTGGAATGGGTAAGGAACACATAAGACCAAATGGTTTATGATGGTCTTTCTTATTTCGAGCACAAGTATTACATTTGGTCACGTAATCAACTACATCCTGATTGAGATGTGGCCACCAAAACGTCCTTTTGAGGAGTTCCATCATTTTTACTATACCAGGGTGTCCTGAGAGAGGTGTATCATGATAATGTTGTATGAATTCTTGGCGTAAAGAAGAAGGAATATAGGTCTTGTTGTTATGAATAAATAAACCTGTCTTCTCATCCTGTTCACAAAAAGGAGGAATCTCCGTATCAGATTGCAAAGCGTTTATTATCTCAGTGAGTAAAGTAGTGGCAGAGGCAATGATTTTTTGAGGGGCAATGATAAATGTTTTCTCTGGTTCTTCAGTGGTGGGTTCAAGGGATCTGGAGAGAGCATCTGCCTTGATGTTCTTAGAACCTGGTCGATAGGTTATCAAGAATTCAAACCTGTCGAGGAAAAGAGCCCAACGAACCTGTCTAGACGAAAGAGTCTTGTTATTCCTGAGATATTGAAGGTTCTTGTGATCGGTGAAGATGTAAAACGGTTTGGAGGTGCCTTCGAGTAGATGCCTCCAATGTTCCAAAGCACATTTGATGGCTAACAATTCTTTGTCTCCTACGGAGTAATTTTGTTCTGCATTTGTGAGTGTTCTTGAATAATATGCAACTGGATGTAAAGTAGTATTAGTTAGAGATTGTTGGGAGAGTACAGCACCAATACCTGTATTCGAGGCATCGACCTCTACTGTATATTGGTAATCAGGATGAGGGAGTTGTAGAACGGGAGAGGATGAGAATTTCTTTTTTAGAGAATCGAATGCCTCCTGAGCTTCATTGTTCCATAAGAATTTATGTTTGCCTGTTAGTCTGGTTAAAGGTTTGACAATCATAGAGAAATTTCTTATGAATTGTCTATAAAAGTTGGCAAACCCAAGAAATCGTTGTAGCGATTTTACCGAGGAGGGTCTAGTCCAGTTGAGTATAGCAGAAACCTTTTCAGGGTCCATCGTTACTCCGGTAGGTGAGATTATATATCCCAGAAATTTGATAGTCTTTACATGGAAACAACACTTCTCCATCTTGGCGTAGAGTTGATGTTCACGCAATCTTGCTAACACCCACCTAACATGTTTGATAAGTTCATCTTCAGTACGAGAGTAGATCAAAATGTCATCTAAATAAATTACCACGCACACATCCATGAGATCTTTAAATATATCGTTTATATTGGAACAACCCATAACGGGTCCTGAAGGCCGTTTTCCATTCATCCCCACTCTTCATCCGGATAAGGTTGTATGCACCTTTAAGGTCTAATTTGGTGAATATGGTAGCATCACTCAACCTTTCTAGAAGCTCAGGGATGAGAGGAAGGGGATATCTGTTTTTGATGGTTATGGAGTTAAGAGCTCTGTAATCTATAATGGGTCGTCTAGTTCCGTCTTTATTAGTGACGAAAAATTTGCCTGCGGCTGCCGAGGATGTACTAGGTGAGATAAAACCCTTACGCAAATTATCATCTAGGTATTCCCTCAAGAATTGTAATTCTTTCTGTGATAGTGGGAATATTCTTCCAAACGGTATGACTGTACCAGGTTTTGTATCAATCGAGCAGTCATAAGGCCGATGTGGAGGAAGATTTTCTGCTTCTTTTAAATTGAATACGTCTGAAAATTCAGCGTACTCTTGAGGTAAAGCTGTTATAGCGAGATTAATCTGTGTGTAAGGAAAACAAGTTGAAGAACAGTAAGAAGAGTCAAATTTTACCTTGTTTATTGACCAATCAATTGTGGGATTATGTTTTTGTAGCCATGGATATCCCAAAATAATAGGGTGTATAGATCCTGGAATGATGTCATATGAAATATATTTTTTGTGACCTGTTTTTGTAGTGGTGAGAAGTGGAATAGTGTGATGTGTAATGGGACCCTTTAAATAATTTGACCCGTCAATAACTTTAACATAAACTGGTATTTCTTTCATCACACAGGGAATTTTATTTACATTAACAATTTTCTGATCTATGAACATTCCGAAAGCACAGGAGTCAATCATAGCCTCGCTCTGGTAGAGGTGTTGGTCCCACTGTAAAGACACAGAAATAGTCAAATGGGTATTTACTTTGGTAAGGATATTAGTGATACTGTAAGAAGTCTTACCCTTCTTTTGACGAAGCAGGAGAGGACATGTTGACACTCCATGGTCTTTGTTAGCGCAATACATACATAGGTTGGATAAGCGGCGTCTTGTCTTTTCCTCTTGAGTTAGAGGCCCTTTTATAGTTCCAATTTCCATAGCCACCGCTGGTGTACTGGGCTTATCATAATGAAAAGGATAATGCTTCTTTGTGTAGGTCTCGGGGTGTTGCCTTTCCATCTTACGTTCTCTGTAGCGTCAATCCATTGATATACAAACTTTTATTAAAGCATCCAGAGTTTCAGGTAACTCTATACGAGAAAGTTCGTCTTTGAGGTGTTCTGATAATCCCAACCTGAATTGATTCTTCAGGCTGATTATATTCCATTGCGAGTCAGTAGCCCAGAGTTGGAATTCGGCAATATAATCCTCTACCACTCGCTTTCCTTGTCTAATCGATCTCAGGTTTTGTTCCGCTGTACTCTGTTTGTTAGTATCCTCATAAAGTGTAGACATGGCAGCAAAGAAATTTTCTAATGAATCTAGTATAGGATCTCCAGACTCAAAGAATCTGTCGGCCCAAGCCCTGGGTTCTCCAGACAGGTACGATATAGTTGTACAGACCTTAATTCTCTCTGTACTGTATGTCTTGGGCTTCATACTGAATAGGAGCATGCATGAATTCTTGAATTCACGGTATTTCGAACGAACCCCTGTGAATGGGTGGGGTGGATTAATTTGTGGTTCTGGATGATCAGTGGGTTTCTGTGTGAAATAATCGTTCATTAGACGTTTGAGTGTATTATTTTCAATCTTTAGTTCATTTAAACCCTGTGCAAGTAATTCCACCTTTTGATTAAGGGTGCCAATTTCATTGGTCATTTGCGCAGGATCCATTGTAATCTTTTTTAAAGGCTTGATAATTCTGCAATATCCCTAATAAACACTAATGGATAAACAAATATTTTGTGTGTAGATATTCCTATTTATACAGTTATCAATGGTAAGTGAAAACTGATACCTCTTAGGAATAACATAAACAAGTAATGAGGTGGAGAGTGAGCTTGTAGTCACAGGTATTAATGTTGAAGTATACCTGGACTTTTAGATCTCACTTCAGTGATAAGGGTAGAACAATAGAATTAACCTTCCTTTTCTGTCTTGAGTATAACCCCTTAGGTTAATGCCTATGCCTTAGTAGGTTAAATGATAGAGAGTCATAGAGGCAGTAAAGCTTTTAGTGCTTAGGTTTAGTTAGAGTCTTTGTATAACTTGAGCAGGTATTAGAGAGTTAATATGACAGGCAATCACACTAGTAAGCAATTCCTCTGTATAACTTGAGCAGGTAGCAGATAGTTAATATGACAGGCAAACACAGTTGTAAGCAATTCAATTAGGCATTAGCTCTGTAAATATTCCTAGGAGAAGTTACAGACAAGTGATTTAAGGAAGTCTCTTATACTAAGTACTTGCGTATAAATCCTAAGGTAAGGTAAGTTGGGAACAGGTCCGGTAGAGTTGAGAAGAGCTGAGCGGTTGATCCGTTAGCGGAGGTTACACTCCGTGTTCAGCGTCCCTGCAGGCAGCGTGTTCCGACTTCCGCATACACACGCTGCAATAGTGATGACGTCAGCGTGCTGTGAAACTCCGTTGGTGTGAGAGGCGATCTGATTGTGAGATCCTTAGAAGTATATTAGGAGGTAAAAGTTTTTAGTTGTATGAGGTTAATGATATCAGTAAGGATACTGATTGTCTGAAAAGGGTTTATCCAATCCGTTAAACAAAGGAGATAGGTAAAGGTTGCAGTAACTTTGCTTTACCCATACATTTGTAATTATCAAGCAACTGTGCAGTGCTTTAGTCCCTCCTTTTATAGATGATCTGGTATGCCTCTGTGTAAACCTTAAAGGGACAGATATTACCACATATAATCTACTAGAGGGGTAATGATATGACATCTGCTTGGAATGGTGTATTTTGCATAGTGGCACTGAAAATGAGAGATAGAAGAGAGGAGAAAGCATGAGAAGAGAGGAGAAAGCATGAGAAGAGAGATTGAAAGGAGAGAGAAGAGAGAGTGAGAGTAGAGGAGAGAGCAGAGAGAGTGAAAGGAGAGAGAAGAGAGACTGAGAGAGAAAAGAGAGTGAGAGGAGAGAGAAGAGAGAGTGAGAGGAGAGAGTGAGAGGAGAGAGAAGAGAGAGTGAGAGGAGAGAGAAGAGAGTGTGAGAGGAGAGAGAATAGAGAGTGAGAGGAGAGTAAGAGAGAAGAGAGAGTGAGAAGTGAGAGAAGAGAGAGTGAGAGAGAAGAGAGGGTGAGAGAGAGGAAAGAGTGAGAGGAGAGCGAAGAGAGAGTGAGAGAAGAGATACGAGAGAGTGAGAGGAGAGAGAGTGAGAGGAGAGTGAGAAGAGATAGTTAGAGGAGAGAGAGTGAGAGAGAAGAGAGAGTGAGAGGAGAGAGAAGAGAAAGTGAGAGAGAAGAGAGAGTGAGAGGAGAGAGAAGAGAAAGTGAGAAGAGAGAGTGATAGAGAAGAGAGAGTGAGAAGAGAAAGTGAGAGAGAAGAGAGAGTGAGAGGAGAGAGAAGAGAAAGTGAGAAGAGAGAGTGAGAGAGAAGAGAGAGTGAGAAGAGAAAGTGAGAGAGAAGAGAGAGTGAGAGGAGAGAGAAGAGAAAGTGAGAAGAGAGAGTGAGAGAGAAGAGAGAGTGAGAAGAGAAAGTGAGAGAGAAGATAGGGTGAGAAAGAAGAGAGAGTGAGAGGTGAGAGAAGAGAGAGTGAGAGAGAAGAGAGAGAGAAGAGAGAATGAGAGGAGAGCAATGAGAGATTAGTGTATTTATTTTTCTTGTTATAAACTTGTGCTAATTTACCTGAAGTTTACTACTCTCCCTTTCTTGACTATAGGGGAAAACAATTATTATTTTCCATTTTCCTCTGCACAAAGAATTTGTTTCATGATAAAATAAATGAAATCAATAGCACCCCAAAAAAGAAATGTTTTGATCTGTCACATTGCCTGGGTGGCATTTAAGAAATTCAATTCAAGCATGCTGAAAACTGGTTTATGTTATTTTTATTTTATTATTATTCTGAGTAAAAGTAGAAATAGGTCATACATTCACAATTCTATAAGAAAACCTAATAACCCTTGGTGTACCAGGACAGGCTGTATCTACAGTATGTTCTAGAACAAATGCGAGTCATATGATTTATATATTTCAAACATAGGTGCCCATTTATCAAGCTCTGAACGGAGCTTGTGGGCCCGTGTTTCTAAAGACCGCTGCTCCATAACCCTGACCGCCTTCTCTGAGCAGGCAGACAGGAATCAACGTAAATCAACCCGATCGAGTATGATCGGGTTGATTGAACCCCCCCCCTGCTGGCAGCTGATTGGCCGCGAGTCTGCAGGGGGCGGCGTTGCACCAGCATCTCTTGTGAGCTGCTGGTGCAATGCTGAATACGGAGAGCGTATTGCTCTCCACATTCAGCGATGTCTTGCGGACCTGATCTGCACTGTCGGATCAGGTCCACAAGACATTTGATAAACAGGCCCCATAATATCCATCTTTCCTGGTGCAATATTTTTTGAAATAATGGTAGTTTTTTAAAAATCCTTAGCTGAGGATTGCTGGAGATTCGGATCCACTTTTGCATTTGCCTGAGGAAACAACCACTGAGCGGTCAAGAAACACGTTGTAGTAAAAAATATATTAAGTATTTGTTTTAATAATATTTTGGAAGTTGTTTTTATATGCTGATTAAACTTCAGCTTACCATATTTCCAATTGGCGAAAAAACCCTGGTCAAGACGGCCGTAAAACAAGAGACAGTTCCGGAATCTCCAGCAATCCTCTGCTAAGGAACAGCTGACAGTGTACTAGCTGCTGTACTAAGTGCTAGCCTGCATTCAAGCACTGGTCATAGTAAGGTGCAACGTCATCTGGTGAGCATAATTCCACCTGTTTGTTGAGAAATTCAGCAATCTGTAATACACTATAAGGCGCCCTCTTCTTTTCTCTTCAGTTTTTTAGATTCTTCCACACACTGGAATCGTATGTGGAGCGGCCTTTTGTCATCACTAGGAATCACTAATTTGAGTCCCATTAGCAGCCTACTTCAAACAGCAGCTGCCAGCTGACAGTTTGGCTATTGGAATGGACAATCCACCCTTGGATCTTTGATTCCATATCATCATAGACTCAAGTATTTTTTTGCATATATATTTTTCTATATACTTTTTTAATATACATTTTTTTTTTTGTGGAAATATTTCTTTTATTGAGATTCTGAACATAGTTACAACAAAGAAGTAGTACAAAATAGTAAGTTGCAAAACAGACATGATGAACAGATTACAGTTAGCAACTCAAATCTGATAGATAAATCTTTGTTTCCACACAATAAATTGCATATCGACATGAGCATACATATATATGAAGACTACAAGTTATGCAGGTCTTTTAGGAATCTCATTTTTTTCAATATAAGCTTATGAACAATGGTTAATGCGATGGATCAAGATTGAACCAATTGTTATAGGCAGCAGAAATATAAGAATGATAACCATAAAAAGAAAAACATGAATACAAAACTACAATAACATTGTTCTAGTACACAACATAGTCTAAAAAATGTTGACACCGTCATCTTGAACATGTGGGAGACCCTCAAATAGGGTAACCCTGTTTGACTGACTTCAGCGGGTAAACACCGCTTAGTAGCAGTCCCAAAGAGAGAGAAAAAAAAAGAGGTGTCAGGGTTCTATTGTAACAATGTATCGTGTGATGTATAAGGGAGGGGGAAAGGGGGGGGTGGCGGGGGAGAAGGGGAGAATGCTAGATGGTTAGCAGGACGTATGCATATCTAATTTTCTTAGTGAGATAGTGAATCTTATAGGCCACAGTGGCATAGGGGAAAATAGTGTAATATAAGTTATGAATTATGAGTTACGAGGGGGTAATTACATTAGTATAGTGTTAAAATAAGGGAGCATATGGGCAGTAAATAGAACAAAGGAGTAGAGAGCTATGGGTCAGTATCAGACTCTGGCCTTTGAAAACCTCTTTTTCATCATAAGTAAAACTTCTCTGAATGACCAGATAATTTTAGCGTAAATGAAATAGATAACATAAATAAGGCAAAGCTGTTGTACAATGCTCAGATGTAGACAATAGAGCAGTTTCCATATTACGTCAATTAGCCCCCTATCCTCACCGCCGGTAACCTAATACGGGTACTGGAAATATGCTGTATCTCCCCTCGGGGGAGATAACAGTTTGGATCATATAATGTGACTGCCCCCTTTGTTAAACTAAATAGGTATTGACTGTAATAGAAGTTTCTTCAGTGAAATATAAACACTTTAACTTCTGTGGCATATACATTCAGAGCACTTGCATGAAAGGTAAAATGTAACTAGAAAACAAGAAAAAGAACTTACATACGCCTCCCCATAACACAATGAAGAATAATGATGCATATATCAGAACACGTTAAACACTATAATAACAGGTCTGTGATAGTATGTTCCATAAGTAATTTAACAGAACAAGCAAAGGATTTTCATTATGCAAAGTGTGTGAAAAATAGTGCGCTGGTATAAGATATGGTATCAAACTCCTTACAGTTCGTTAGATCCTTCAATCTAAACACTGATATACAAAAAATAGGTTTTGTAAGGGCGCTAGTAGCTAAAGATATCGGTATCTTTAGCTACTAGCGCCCTTACAAAACCTATTTTTTGTATAAAGGATTTTCATTACACATCTCCTGAGGGTTAATTTAGGCTAATTACGATAGCCATAAAACCAGACCTTTAACCTATGCCCTTTTTCTTTTTTTCTTTCTTTTCCCCTTTTCTTTTCTCTCTTTTTTTTTTTTAGGAAAACACACATGCTTAGTGTAGCAGTAAAACATTACTATATGTAAACAATCAGAACGTAGGCGGGAGAGAGGTGCGACTATATACCAACTTGGAATCCCAGGGAAAGGACAAAAAGCAGATCATCTGTTCCACAGAAATTATAAAATATGGTCTGTGTCTCAATTATACAATTATCTCAGACTACTTAAACCTGGTAAAACATAATATGCTATAGGCAGATATATACTCACTACACCACATCCCTTCTAAATCTTATATTTAAGTGTAAGTGCATAATAAAGCTGAGAGGTCTACCCTCCCCGGACTTTCAAAGTCTCAAACAAGCTAGGAATGTGGTATAGTCCATGTGTTATACTCAGGCTAAAATGAAAATAGTACCAAATGTTTATAACAATTATCCCTTACCTAGAACTATATGCTCACATATGTAGAGTGAATGGGCAGTAGTTATAGATGTCATAAATTATGATCACTAAATAAGTGACAATGGAAATATATAGAAACAAATAAAACAGAAGTACATAAATAGAATAGTTGCGCCTTTACAATAGATTAGGGAGCCCTGATTTAGGAGGAACATATGTAATTGCAAACTCCACAGCACAAGTTAGTACCAGCAATAGGGCCATATATATTAGAAATGTACCCGTCTTTGGAAGAACCTAAGGGAAAAAATCTAGTAAAGCTGCAAGGTCTTTCTGCATGATCTATAAGTAGTGAGAGCGTTGCTCAGTCTGCAACAAGTCTAATACAAGTTCAGGAAGGTTCCGGAGGCCATAACAAGATCCTCTCTAGTAGAGAGTTAGACAGAGAGCATCTTCAGTTTAGCCAATACCTCTTCTGTAGCCATAAAAGATAACATAGTTCGCCGGTCGTCGCAACACCCCATGAGGGCTTATTTTCCTGGGCTTCATGACCACAACTTCCAGGTTGTCAAGCTTCAGTGCGGTGATGTTTTCCGCTGGTTTATTTGATTCTGCATCAAGCTTTAATGTGGATCTCCGGTTGATAGGGCGGTCGGTCTCCGTTAGGGCTGTCAAGGACTGTGGAACTTTAAGTGTGTCAGCATTGGCTATATCTAAAACACTGCTGTTGCTCTTTGCTAAATAGCCAGTGGAGCGAGGAGGATCAAGAAGTCCCTGCTTTGAAGTGGGGTCAGGGTATCGTTGTGACCCGATCACTGTTCTTTCCCCGTCACAGCTTTGTGTCAGTGGCGGATCCAGAGCATGGTCTCGGGAGGGGCACTTCCAGATTTTTTTGTGGCGGCGGACAGAAAATAATGAGTGCTTATAGAACAGGACTGGGAATCAAAAGCAGCCCTGGAAAATTTGTGGACCAGCCCTAAATTTTGCCGCGACCATAGAATATGCATGCCAGACAGTGGCGGCTGGTGAATTTTGAAGTTTGTGTGGTGCTAGACCCCACCCCTTGAAATAAAGCCCCGTGCACATATGGCTTCTTCCATATCACTACAATAAACACATTTATTATATATATATATATATATATATATATATATATTTATTTATACACACACACACCTCTATAAATATGTCTATATTATAGTGATATGGAAGGACCATCTGATATATAGAAAACTTTGTAGCCCACAGGGAGCAAGTTAAAAATGTATCTATGTGGTCTCATCATAAAAGCAGGTATATAAAAATAAGATAACAGTAATATCCTCAGGATTACTTGAATTTACAATACTATTCTGATCATTTAATGAAGACCTATAGGAATTAAATATCAAAAAATAGAACATTAGTTTATCAATTTGTAGTATATCAGAGTGTATAAACTGTGACTACCCTTCTAAAACCATGGTATGAAACACTAGGACACATGCTTACATAGAGCAAGGCAAAACTATATTGGCTTACAGATATCCTTTTGCATCCTAAATGAAATAGGCACAGAAATCCATAGTAAAACAAACTTAAGCAGTCAGGTTGAGTTTCCATAAAGCATATATTAAAGTGGAAAACAAAGCAAGGATAGTAATTGTAGAAAGTCCTTTTTAGTAGAATCATGTAGTAAAAGCATTGGTATACTTGCTCCCTCCCTCCTTAACACTAATACCTTCTATTGAAAATAAAACTCTCAGAGGTGTACTCTGTAGATCCTCTCCCCACACAAATGTACTTTTACTTTTTGACAGGCAAGTGAAGTGTGCTCCGTGTAGTGAAAGGAGGGAGATGACATCACACGCAGAACTGCTACTACTGCTGTCAGCTAAGATTTACTGCTCCTTCCCTTCGATGTTTTTAGCTAGCCATGAGGACTGTAAACAGCAGCTGAACTGCATTCCAAACTATTAGCTGCTGTCAGAGAGATTTACAGTATACAGTGGGACAGTGATGAACCGTTACTTACAGCTGATTCCAGGAACCCCTCACGATCCAGCTCCACCCACCAGCTTCCTGCAGCAGAACTGATTGTTGTAACAGCTCTCTGCATGCTGTAGCTGCTGGCTGCATGGGAATTTTATTCACACTAACTCAGTGCCGATATAAACACCGGGCCAGCTTTACCATTGCCGGTTCAAATACAATTATGTACGCAAGTATGTCACTGCAGTGAGTCTGCAGTGCACACACACACTACGGTAGTCTGAACCCCCACATCCCCCATTAGGGCTCTGAACCCCCACATCCCCCATAACCCCCACATCCCCCATTATTACAGACCAATAAGAAAGATTCAGTTTTACCTGAGAACGCTTCAAGTTGGATCTTTTGAATATGGGGCTAAAAGGAGCAGGTGCAAATGAGGATGAAGTTGTCAATGTCAGTCAGCCTGTCCGGACCGCTAATAAGCTCACAATGACCGGGACTGTCTGCAGCCGCCAGCAACGTGCCTCATACTGATTGACTGAGTCACTTTGTCTGACAGTGTTCCGCTCCCGCGCTAATTGCCTATCAGTTAAGTTCCCGCTCTGACCCCCCCCTCCCCCACTACCAGTACAATATCAAAAGCTTAAAAATATTTTTACAATTTAAATAAAAAAATAAATAAATCCTGAATGCTTCACCTAACGTTAGGCTCAATCTTTCTGCAGACAGTCTGCATTTTCTGCGATGACATCGCAGATTCTCGGGGGGGGGCAATTGCCCCGTTGCCCCCCCCCCTGGATCCGCCACTGCTTTGTGTAGGGGTCTGCACGGGCATCATTTCTGCTACGGCGCGGCTCTCCTGAGCCTTCAGTATGACCATAGAGAGGCAGTGTCTGAGTTCAGAAAAATGGCGGCATAGTAGTTGGAGCATGGCCTCCTCCCATCTCTCCACTAAATCCATAGTTCTGTCTTGTCAGCGAAAGCTGCTCACTTGACCAGGGATCTCCAGGGGGTAAAAACAGCAGACTAGATCTGTAAAAGTATATGTTTATCAGATAATCGGCCAAAACTAGATCAGGAAGCCAGGAGCTATAGAAAGACATGTCCGGCCATTTCGGTAGTTGGCTCCGCCCCCCTTTAATATACATTTTTTTTTTTTTTATGCAATTGACTAATAATCCAACTATATATTTCTTACGGTGCACCCCCTTTTATGGACACCCCCTTGGGTATCCTTTTCTCTTTTAATTTTCTTTGTTCAGACTATAAGAAAAAAAATATATATATATAAAAAAATATATATAGGGCTAGATTTACGAGCGCACGTTAAATAACTAGCTGGCTGGTTAATGTGACCGCAAGCTCGCGTTTTCACTTTGCACTAAGCGCAATTAACCACAATCAACCAGAGGTCAGACCTTTGGTTAAAAATTAAAAGTTGCCCCAATTACCCCCAAAATAAATAGGACAGTACAGTACAATAAGATAAATATATGAGATGGGGGACTGTTTTCTCTATAAATATACTGTATATGTATATGCTTATATACATATATTTATTGGTTAATATATATATATATATATATATATATATATATATATATATATATATATATATAGTATATATACATATAAACACAAATATATATATGTATATAAGCATATACATTTATATTTAATGATTGCTGCCCAATGCTGCGAGATGTTCCCTTGCGCTGCGCTAGGTGGTTTGCTGTGGCTTCCAGCATGAAAACAAGGCTCCAAATGGAGTCTATGGAAGCGCGCTCTCATGATCGCTTGGCTTTTGGTAATGTGGATGCGAGGTCGTTTACGCTTTGCGCCGCACCTGGAATACCAGCACACATTTACGTGCATCGGTATTACTAAGTGGAGAGCAAATATTTCACTTCACTCATAAATTGAGCCCATAGTATAGTGTTAATGTCTTGAATAATCGTCTTTATGGAAATGCTGGCTGAATCTGAATCTAATAAGCTTTAGAACATATTTTTTTTATTAATTTAAGCAACATTTTAGCATTTTTAATTGTTGGCCACCTTATATGCATGAGAAAGATTATTATTTTTTCGCCTTTCATATCTGCTGAACGTTCATGCATGTTATTTTTAAAACAATGTTCCAGGAATGTCCAGATTACTTCCCATAGGTCATATGTGGCTCGCTAATGGTTCTTGGATGCCCCCAGCACCACTAAGCATACAACAGACATCAGTATTTGCTACTGAAAAAGCATTTCCACACTTCTCATTAGGCGATTAAATGTGCATTTGTTCCACATTTAGCACAACTGAGAAGTATTTATGTTACATTAAAATTCAATAACAGAAACTAATTTGAGTAAAGTATTGATAAGAAACTATTTTTTTTAATGGGGGTTATCTTTACCTTCAAGGGACAGTCACACTCCAAAATTGTTATTGTTTAAAAAGATAGATAATCCCTTTATTACCCATTCCCCAGCTATCCAGATAAAACAGTCTGGGCACCCATGCATTATCTATTTTTTATTCTTACAGTGAGATGAACAATGAGATTTTCCTGTAATATGCAAAGTAAAAATTTTAAATTTAAAAATCATACGTATCTCCGATTGAAGTAACTGTAACTAAACAGTTTCTTAAAAATGTAATTATTGAACTCTCTGCTTTGGTGGGTGTTGGATTGGGAAAGGAAATACTGCCGACTTCTTATAGAGATGTGATGAGCCCACCTATTTTTGTTAAAACTCCTTACATCCGACATTGGGAGGCATCGCTTAACTTTGTTGTTTCTCCTGAAGCATGGGCTTCGACCGTCATCTCAACTAGAAAAATGATTCATTGCACTACCTTGTTAGAACTTTTCTTTAAGGTTTTAACCTAGTGGCAATGTGCACCCCTTCAGAAATTATTCATCCTTATGCTGGTGAAATTGGTTCTCCCTTACACATTTGGTGGAAATGCCCTAAGATCCAATGTCTCTGGACACAAGCATATTCTTGTTGCCTGAAGATGGGTATTATCCTGCACAATTACCCCCAGGCCGGGTCTCTTTAACCTCTTTCCAAGAAAATAGCCTTAACACCTGCTTCATATTTCTATATATTTATGCCCCAGATGGTCTCAGGTTATTTTAGTCATGGAACATGTGGATTCTATGGAGTGAGAGGTCTTCGCTGCTTATAATAAGATTGAGCTTCACTGTCCTAGGCCTAGTTTCCATTGAGGTGGTAAAGTTTGGAAACTGCTGGTAACAACATTTCTCTCCAAGTCTATGGAGAATTTTTATTTTACCACCAGTTTCCAAACTTTGCCACCTCAATGGAGTGAGGACTGAGTTGGAGGCTGGTGGATCCCCTGTTCAGCTAACCACTAATAAATAGAATCCCAATTTTTTCCCTTCTTTCTTTCTATTTTCCCATTACTCTGCAATGTGTTCTCTTAGTCCAGTTTTCAGGGCAACAGGGGGAGGGTTAACAGTTAGAGTAAGCTTTGTGCATTCGTGGGCAGTTTTTCAGAATCGTTCATAAGATTTTCTTCTTATCTGAAGCCCAAGCTTGCTGTTCTTGATATTTTTGGGGGGTTCTTTTTCTTTTCACGCACTTATGCCAGAGCTTAGTTATGCTACTTATTTTTTGTGGTATTGTTACTCTTGTGAGTATATTTCTTATTAGTTAATTTTCAAACTGAGTTCTGTTGCTGTTCATACAATGGGGCCCATTTATCAAGCTCCGAACGGAGCTTGTGGGCCCGTGTTTCTGTCGAGTCTTCAGACTCGCCAGAAACGGCAGTTATGAAGCAGCGGTCTAAAGACTGCAGCTCCATAACCTGTCCACCTGCTCTGAGCAGACGGACAGGAATCGCCGGAATTTAACCAGATCGAATACGATCGGGTTGATTGACACCTCCCTGCTGGCGGCCGATTGGCCGCGAGTCAGCAGCGGGCAGCGTTGCACCAGCAGCTCTTGTGAGCTGCTGGTGCAATTCTGAATATGGAGAGCGTATTGCTCTCCGCATTCAGCGAGATCTTGCGGACCTGATCCGCACTGTCGGATCAGGTCCACAAGACCTTTGATAAATTGGCCCCATTGTGTCACCTCCTTATTGCTTCCCTTTAGGGACTGTTGTTGCTTTGTAACCTGTCCACCACATCTGAGGCTGCAGAGATAAATCACCCCAAACCAGCTTGTTAGGGGTGATTGTCAGACCAAGAAACCTTGTCCTCTCTCCCAATGTCTGAAGAATTTTTAAGCAGTGATACAACACCCTACATCAGAAGCAGCCGTACTTAGATTTTATGTTAGGGATATTACTCTAGCAGTACTAAGTTTTATAAGCATTAAGCTTCTAACAGTATTTGAAATGCACTGCTGCACAACACACATACAATATTGCCCATATGAACTGATTATTAAAGTGTTTTACATCAGTCATCTTTCATTTAACATCTATTTAAACTAAGCCGATCAGGTCAAATCATATAAATCAGTTAGTAACTTTATCTATAAATATCACTGAAAATATTATATTCTTACATAAGCTAGCACAATATTGTAATTATTATTATTATTATTATTGGTTATAGTTTGTTGAGTACAGTGTCATGAATAAGTATTTGCCACTGATTTACTTTTTTTTCTTTTGCATATTTGTTACAGTGAGTGGTTCATGCAAACTGTAATATGTGACAAAGAGAACCCGATTAAACATAAGATTTTAAATGATAATGTTATGTATCTAAAAAATACTATAAACTATTACCAACTGGCCCTGTGTGAAACAGAAATGCTCACCTGAGTTTCTCAAGCAACCCATTAACCACATTTAATTGACCATGAGATTTAATTAGAGCAGTCACACCCCCACGTGATTACTACTAGTTCTGCTGAATCTCAACATAGCTTATATATATATTTGTACATGGTCTTGTTATCTAGATGCACAAAATACATTCCAGAAGATATGAAGACATAAGTTATGATATATCAGTCTGGAAAGGGTTATAAACACATTAAAAAGGCTCATACGGAGCTTGATGCCCCATGTCTAAAGACTGCTCTGAGGCGGAGGACAAAAATCAACACGATCAATTACGATTGGGTTGATTGACACCCCCTGCTAGAGGCCCATTGGCTGCAAATCTGCAGGGGGCGGCATTGCACCAGCAGTTTACAAGAACTGCTGGTGCAATGATAAATGCTGACAGTGTATGCTGTCGGCATTTATCGATGTGCAGCGGACATAATATGCTACATTGTATCATGTCCGCTCCCACATTAATAAATTGACCCCTGAAGGCGAATGTCCGGTCATCCGTCTGTGATCTGAAGCTGAATCATAAATGAGTTATTGTTTTTTAACACTATGGGGTAGATTTATCATATGTCAGACGGACATGATCCGCTGTAGCGGATCATGTACACCCGACATCGCTAAATGCCGACGGCATACGCTGTCGGCATTTAACATTGCACAAGCAAATCTGGGGAACGGTGGTGGATGAGTTAAGTAGAAGCGGTTTTACGACCGCTGCTTCTTAACTTAAGTTTTAGGCAGACCTGAAACTTCGGGGGTAGATTGCCGCATCCGCTGCTTGATAAATCTACCACTTAGCCTTTACGCGAGGTCTTGCGCTAACCTGACAAGCGTAAATTGAGTTTGCACTCAAGCAAACACATTTACTTAAAAACTTGTAATATGCGCACAATATAGCGCAGTCGTGATATTGCTTATCGTGACTTGAGCAAACAATCGTGTGTCACATGTAATCTAGGCAATTGTAATAGAGGCGTTGCACCCTGCATAGTGACATAAACATCTTTCAAGGTAACATTTGTGCTTCAAAATTTTTGAGGGACCTCGCCGTTCGGATTACATTTCATCTTGCGCCTGAGCGTTGAACATTAGATCATCAGGCCCAGCGAGAGAGGAAGAAAGAGATTGAAAGAGAGAGAAAGGGTAAGAAAGAGAGAATCCGAGAGAGGGGCATAGAGACAAGAAGAGAAACAAAGGAATAGAGTGACTGAGAGAAAGGAGAACGAAAATGAGAGAAAGGCTGAAATAGAACGGTAGAATAAAGTTAATTTCTCATCTTGTGAAAATCAGCGAGGGGTTGAAACCTTGGTGTTATTAATAAATTGCTGCAGGAAAAAAAGACCTGAGCAGATGTTTTTCATGATTCAACATATTAAAAATAGTCCAACGCCTTGCAAATGATGTGCAAAAGTAAATTTTATTTCTACCCCTTCTAGCTAACTGATCTAAAGGCACTCGTACAGATTTCTTACACGTTCATATTATTTTATTGGGATATACTTTAATTATTATGGTTCTCAGACACATTCAATGGTTGAATTTTAAACATATTAATAATTTAGTGCATTTACTTTTCAGAGGATCCATAAAACCACTTTCTGTGTCACAAAAAGAATTTTATCTTTGGTTTTTATCCGTCTTCCTTATTTTTATGGAGGTTTTTACCGTCCATTCTGTGTTTATCAGTTACATTATGTGAGCACGCCAAAATATTACTGTAAGTTGTTTAGTTTCAAACTAATACTGCAGGATGCACCTGCTCCTGTAATAAAATGATGCAGAACATTTGTTTAACAGAATATTTTGATTTGTTGTGATATTCAAAACTGTATATTACTTGCTGAAGGTCTTGCATTTTTCACAGCTTTTCATTCCAACCATGAGTGCTAAATTTTTTATAACTTAAAGGGACACTAAACCCAATTTTTTTTCTTCCATGATTCAGATAGAGCAACAATTTAAATCGACTTTCTAATTTACTCCTATTATCAATTTGTCTTCATTCTCTTGGTATCTTTATATGAAAAAGCAGGAATCTATGCTAAGGAGCCGACCCATTTTTGGTTCAGCACCCTGGATAGAGCTTGCTGATTGGTGAGGAACCAAAAATGGGCTGGCCCCTTAGCTTACATTCTTGCTTTTCAAATAAAGATAGCAAGGGACAAAGAAAAATTGCTAAGGGACAGTCAAGTCCAAAAAAAACTTTCATGATTCAGATAGGGCATGTAATTTTAAACAACTTTCCAATTTACTTTTATCACCAATTTTGCTTTGTTCTCTTGGTATTCTTAGTTGAAAGCTAAACCTAGGAGGTTCATATGCTAATTTCTTAGACCTTGAAGGCCGCCTCTAATCTAAATGCATTTTGATAGTTTTTCACCACTAGAGGTCATTAGTTCACGTTTTTTTATATAGATAACATTGAGCTCATGCACGTGAATTTACCATGGAGACAGCTCTGATTGGCTAAAATGCAAGTCTGTCAAAAGAACTGAAATAAGTGGGCAGTCTGCTGAGGCTTAGATACAAGGTAATTACAGAGGTAAAAGTGTATAATTATCACTGGAGCAGACACTCGACCCACAAGGAGTGGGTGCTCCTAGAGCACTCATTATCCTCCACCCACCATCTAAGCAGCAAATGCTGGCTACCACCTAACAAAAGAAATCTACCAATACATCTCACAACTATAACCAAAGAAACTTTCAAGATATGGGATACACATATTAAACATTATAACCATGTCTCTACAATACCCTCTCCGCTAACCCCCCTTTGCGATAACCCTGACGTCCCTCTCAAATTGCTCCGCAAGCAACTCAAACTCCCCACATATCTAGATCCTTTCTCTGCCTCACAATACTCACAAATGGGAAACCCAAGACTTTACCGGAAATAGAACTCATCCCAGAGACTGCACAAGTAAACTGGTTCCACTACCAACAACTCTCAGACTTCCTTATAAAACTTTCCCAGAGAACCCAACTCACACGCACTCTAACCAGCTTTTAAAGCAGCTGCATTAACGAAACACTAAGCAAAGGCTTCCTTTCTTTCACACACCAACTACTCATGCATATGTATAATACATCCCTTCCTTCCTACACACAAAAACGGGAAAGAGAAATTGGCTCCACACAAACCCACAAGGAATGGCTAAAAATAGTTTCCTACATGATAAAATCTTCATCCTCCATCTATGTAATGGAGATGAACGTCAAACTCTTGTATAGATGGTACTATACCCCATACGGACTGCATGCCATCCTCCCCGAGCTTGCGCCAAACTGCTGGAGAGGCTGTAATGCAAATGGCACCCCAACGCACATATGGTGGACATGCCCCATCGCTCAGGTATACTGGGAAGCAATCAAAATTGAATTTGAATTTTTTTTATCTACAACTCTCGAACTAAACATTTGGTTTTTCCTCTTTAACAAGTTCACTAAAGTAAAATGTAAACTACGACTGGCACTATTAACTATCATGACAAATTCAGCAAAAAGGCTGATACCAAAAAATTGGAAAAGTCATAATCTTCCATCAATTTCAGTCTTTAGGGAAATGACCTCCCAGTCTCTTAAGCTAGAAAAATACCACTATAATCGCATCAAACAGACAGACGATTACCATTCAATCTGCTTCCTCTGGGAAGAATACTTCAACCAAACGCACCCCTCGCCCACGACATAAGGTGCCCAACAGTACCCACAAATCAAACAATCTCCACCATATTCCGCTGTCTGAACGGATGAAAGACTTCCTAGTCCCTAGCTAACTTACTATCCATTTTCACGGCCTAATAAATAAGAGATAAATACTCTTTCTCCTTATGTTTTCTATTTCTACCTTCAGGAACCATGTAATCAGATTACACCTTATGCAGTTTAAACCTATGTTGATACTTGCTAATTTAATTTAATTTAACCAATAGCTATACATACTGTTGTAGATCTGCAAAGTGTAACTTAATCCTGAAGAAAATTGTTTTTTGTTCCTTTGCGTTCACATAATAACAAAGAGCTGTTGCACACGTAGCCATTTCACTTCTTTCCATGTCTGTATTGGTTAAATAATTTTCAATAAAGTTTTTGAAAAGAAAAACAAAACAAAAAAGTGTATAATTATAACTGTGTTGGTTATGCAAAACTGGGGAATGGGTAATTAAGGGATTATCTATCTTTGAAAACAACAACAATTCTGGTGTTGACTGTCCCTTTAATAGGAGTAATTCGAATGTTACCTTAAATTGCTGCTCTATCTGAATCATGAAAGAATCCCTTTAAAGGGCTTGAGATTCAAAAGCTCGCCGGCCTGGAGATAAATCATGCACAATCTTTGGGATTTCTTTAGACTTTATATTGTAATGCAGGTGTCCCTCCTTCACACCAAGAACTCTGCATAGTGAGATAAATTAAAATGTGTGTTATTTAGGGACCTCTCCATACTGACGAGATGTCTCAGATCATCTCACCTGAGCGGAGAGGTTTTGAATATCAGACCCAAAGGGAGATGAAAGTCAAAAATTAAACTTCCATGGATCGGATAGAACATGCAATTTTAAGCAACTTTTAGTTTACTTCTATTAGGAATTGTACTTTGTTATCTTGCACCCTTTGTTTAAAGCATTTCTAGGTTGGCACTAGATATGTGCGATTCGTTTCGGATCGATTCGGAAATTTGGAAAATTCGGCAAATTCGGCGATTCGAATCGAACCGAATTTCCAAATTAAAATACTGCCGAATTACCGAACAAATCCGAATTACTTCGGATTTATTCGGTAAATTTGGATGGCCATGGATTACACTAGTATTGTACAGTATAAGTCTAATCCCACCTAACACTTACCGAAATTCCGAACCCAACCGAATCGAACCGAATCCAGCCGAATTTAGTACATAATACTAGTCT
Source organism: Bombina bombina (assembly GCF_027579735.1). Classification (NCBI taxonomy): domain Eukaryota; kingdom Metazoa; phylum Chordata; class Amphibia; order Anura; family Bombinatoridae; genus Bombina; species Bombina bombina. The sequence goes on from NC_069510.1 coordinate 134,387,261, forward strand.
AATCCCACCTAACACTTACCGAAATTCCGAACCCAACCGAATCGAACCGAATCCAGCCGAATTTAGTACATAATACTAGTCTAATCCCACCTAACACTTACCGAAATTCCGAACCCAACCGAATCGAACCGAATCCAGCCGAATTTAGTACATAATACTAGTCTAATCCCACCTAACACTTACCGAAATTCTGAATTTCCGAACCGAATCCAGCCGAATTTATTCGAATCCGAATGAATCCGAAACAAAACCGAACCGAATTTATTCGAATCCGAATGAATCTGAAACAAATCCGAACCAAATTAATTCCAATTTTTCCGAATTCGAATCGCTCCGAACCGAAATTAAAAAAAATCTGAATCAATCCTAACCGAACCGAATTTTTTCGCCATGCACATGTCTAGTTGGCACAGGGGCACCATTGCACTTCTGGGAGCTTGCAGCTGATTGCACACACATCGTCACTAGCAGCCCCCCAGTAGTGCGTTGTTTCTCTGGAGCTGAAAGTGATAGTGTGTTTAATCCCTTTTCATAGGTTAATCAAACAGAAGTGCTGCAATAAAATGCTAATACAGAGAAGCTTCTCTTTAAACTGTTAAGTCCCTTCAGCTTGTTCCCACAAAAACTTTATGGATATAAATACAGGATGTGTTCCAGCTTTAATCCCAGTTGTTTGCAGTATTTTGTGTATATCTGTCTTAGTGATGTCCCATATTAACATGGGAGGATGAGAGGCAATAAACACAAAACAAGTTTCTGCTTAAACCTAGTTACAAGAGGAGTTTATATCTAGTCAGCTTTAAAGCTGCACAGAAAACACAAAGCTTCTTGGTTTTATCTATCAGTCTCCCCCCTCCCTTCATAGCCTGCAGAAGTCAAACTGCAAGAGGGATTTCTATTGGAAATCGTTACCCTTGGGGGACTTAGCGCTCCTCTTTTCATGTCTGTTATTCCTTTTAAGTTTCTATAAAATAGTTGCTGGTCTCTATTTAAAATTCACAGGACGAGCCTGTGCTTGACCAGTAGTGAGTTTAGCAGCGTTTTGTGTTTTTTTCTGGTCATTTTTCACTGTGGGTAGCAGAAAACTCTAAAGATTACTGCTGCATGTTCATGTTAAACAGTTCAGTATCAAACACTGCAGGGTGGCACAGCTCTCAGAACTGGGTCTGCTACACCCATTGCTCATGTATAACAGAAAGGTCTCTTACTGCCGCATGAAACGTGTTCATAAATAGAAAGAAGTCAAAAGGCCATTAACCCCTTAGTGACCAGACCATTTTACATTTTCTGACTGTTTGGGGCCAGGGCTGTTTTTACATTTCTGCAGTGTTTGGGGGGTAGTTATCAAGCCGTCAACCTCAAATATGCTGGAATTCCGCAGCGTATTTGTGGCGAGGCTGATTCGCCTTAGTTATCAAAGGCTAGAGACCGGCAAAAGTAAAATTTAGTGACGTAAGCTTCGATCCGCCGGACTCAGTCCCACACAGATCGATTCTTACGTCACTCCAGATGTTCCGCACACAAGTGCGGCACAATCTGACTACTTTTGCTAGTTATCAAAATACTAGCAGGTACGCTTGGCACTTTTCCGGCCCAGCGTACCTGGTTTTCAATCCGCCGCCCTGGAGGCGGCGGATCCCATAGGAATCAATGGGAGTCTGACCATAGCGAAAGTACAAGTTCGCTGCTGCCAAACATCCCATTGATTTCTATGGGAGATGTCTGCACCTAACACCCTAACATGTACCCCGAGTCTAAACACCCCTAATCTGTCCCCCCTACACCGCCGCAACTAAATAAAGTTATTACCCCCTAAACCGCCGCTCCCGGAGCCCACCGCAAGCTACTCTATACATATTAACCCCTAAACCGCCGCTCCCTGACCCCGCTGCAACTATAATATATTTATTAACCCCTAAACCGCCGCTCCCAGACCCCGCCGCCACCTACATGATACCTATTAACCCCTATCCTGCCCCCCTATACCGCTGCCCTCTATAATAAAGTTATTAACCCCTATCCTGCTGATCCCGCACCTCGCCGCAACTAAATAAATAGTTTAACCCCTAAACCGCCGCTCCAGGACCCCTCCGCAACCTATATTAAACGTATTAACCCCTAATCTGCCCCCCTACACCTATAATACATTTATTAACCCCTATCCTGCCCCCCTACACTGCCGCCACTAAATAAAATAATAATAAATTATTAACCCCTAAACCTAAGTCTAACACTAACCCTAAAACCCCCCTAACTTAAATATTAATTAAATAAATCTAAATAATATTTCTCTTATTAACTAAGTTAATCCTATTTAAAACTAAATACTTACCTTTAAAATAAACCCTAATATAGCTACAATATAAATAATAATTATATTGTAGCTATCTTAGGATTTATTTTTATTTTACAGGTAACTTTGTATTTATTTTAGCTAGTTAGAATAGTTATTAAATAGTTATTAACTATTTAATAACTACCTAGCTAAAAGAAATACAAAATTACCTGTAAAATAAATCCTAACCTAAGTTACAATTAAAACTAACACTACACTATCATTAAATTAATTAAATAAATTAACTACAAATAACTACAATTAAATACAATTACATAAACTAACTAAAGTACAAAAAATAAAAAAAGCTAAGTTACAAAAAATAAAAAAAATAAGTTACAAACATTTAAAAAATATTACAACAATTTTAAGCTAATTACACCTAATCTAAGCCCCCTAATAAAATAACAAAGCCCCCCAAAATAAAAAAATTCCCTACCCTAATCTAAATTAAAAAAGTTCAAAGCTCTTTTACCTTACCAGCCCTTAAAAGGGCCTTTTGCGGGGCATGCCCCAAAGAAAACTGCTCTTTTGCCTGTAAAAGAAAAATAGAACCCCCCCAACATTAAAACCCACCACCCACATACCCCTAATCTAACCCAAACCCCCCTTAAATAAACCTAACACTGCCCCCCTGAAGATCATCCTACCTTGAGTTGTCTTCAGCCAGCCGACCCACCGATGGAGCCGAAGAGGAGATCCGGAGTGGCAGAAGTGATCCTCCAAGGGGCGCTGAAGAAGTCTTCCATCCGATGAAGTGATCCTCCAGGCGGCGCTGAAGAAGTCTTCCATCCGCGCTATGTCATCTTCTAAGCGGCGCTGAAGAAGTCTTCCATCTGGGCGATGCCATCTTCCAAGCGGGGTCTTCAATCTTCTTTCTTCAGGATCCATCTTCATCCCGCCGACGCGGAACATCCTTCTTTCCCGACGGACTACCGACGAATGAAGGCTCCTTTAAGGGACGTCATCCAAGATGGCATCCCTTCAATTCCGATTGGCTGATAGGATTCTATCAGCCAATCGGAATTAAGGTAGGAAAAATCTGATTGGCTGATTGAATCAGCCAATCAGATTGAGCTTGCATTCTATTGGCTGATCGGAACAGCCAATAGAATGCGAGCTCAATCTGATTGGCTGATTGGATCAGCCAATCGGATTGAACTTCAATCTGATTGGCTGATTCAATCAGCCAATCAGATTTTTCCTACCTTAATTCCAATTGGCTGATAGAATCCTATCAGCCAATCAGAATTGAAGGGACGCCATCTTGGATGACGTCCCTTAAAGGAGCCTTCATTCGTCGGTAGTCCGTCGGGAAAGAAGGATGTTCCGCGTCGGCGGGATGAAGATGGATCCTGAAGAAAGAAGATTGAAGACCCCACTTGGAAGATGACATTGCCTGGATGGAAGACTTCTTCAGCACCGCTTGGATGATGACATCGCCCAGAAAGAAGACTTCTTCTGCGCCGCTTGGAAGATGATATCGCCTGGATGGAAGACTTCTTCTGCGCCGCCTGGAGGATCACTTCATCAGATGGAAGACTTCTTCAGCGCCCCTTGGAGGATCACTTCTGCCGCTCCGGATCTCCTCTTCGGTTCCATCGGTGGGTCGGCTGGCTGAAGACAACTCAAGGTAGGATGATCTTCAGGGGGGTAGTGTTAGGTTTATTTAAGGGGGGTTTGGGTTAGATTAGGGGTATGTGGGTGGTGGGTTTTAATGTTGGGGGGGTTGTATTTTTCTTTTACAGGCAAAAGAGCAGTTTTCTTTGGGGCATGCCCCGCAAAAGGCCCTTTTAAGGGCTGGTAAGGTAAAAGAGCTTTGAACTTTTTTAATTTAGAATATGGTAGGGAATTTTTTTATTTTGGGGGGCTTTGATTAGGTGTAATTAGCTTAAAATTGTTGTAATATTTTTTTAATGTTTGTAACTTATTTTTTTTATTTTTGTAACTTAGCTTTTTTATTTTTTGTACTTTAGTTAGTTTATGTAATTGTATTTAATTGTAGTTATTTGTAGTTAATTTATTTAATTAATTTAATGATAGTGTAGTGTTAGTTTTAATTGTAACTTAGGTTAGGATTTATTTTACAGGTAATTTTGTATTTCTTTTAGCTAGGTAGTTATTAAATAGTTAATAACTATTTAATAACTATTCTAACTAGCTAAAATAAATACAAAGTTACCTGTAAAATAAATATAAATCCTAAAATAGCTACAATGTAATTATTAATTACATTGTAGCCATCTTAGGGTTTATTTTACAGGTAAGTATTTAGTTTTAAATAGGAATAATTTATTAAAGTATAGTGTAGTGTTAGGTGTAATTGTAACTTAGGTTAGTTTTTATTTTACAGGTAAATTTCACTTTATTTTAGCTAGGTAAGCTATTAAATAGTTAATAACTATTTAATAGCTATTGTACCTAGTTAAAATAAATTGAAATTTGCCTGTAAAATAAATATAAATCCTAAGATAGCTACAATATATTTATTATTTAGTGACAGGCTAGCAATAAAGCTGTCAAAAAGCCGAAGAGCAGCAAGATCGGATGAGTGATAACTATCACAGTCCGCTGCTCATCGCCCCGTACTTGGTGCGTGGCTTTTTGACAACTTTTTTGATAACTTAGGCGACATTTTGCAGGTCCGCGGCGGCGAAGGTAGGCGAGCTTAGGCGGGCGTATTGGACCGGCGAAGGCAGGTAAAGTAGACACGTTGATAACTAGGCCTCTTTGTGTTTAGCTGTAATTTTTCTCTTACTCATTTACTGTACCCACACATATTATATACCGTTTTTTTCGCCAATAAATAGACTTTTTAAAGCTATACTATTATTTTCATCATATCTTATAATTTACTATAAAACAATTTATAAAATATAAAAAAACACACTTTTTCTAACTTTGACCCCCAAAATCTGTTACACATCTACTACCACCAAAAAAACACCCATGCTAAATAGTTTCTAAATTTTGTCCTGAGTTTAGAAATACCCAATGTTTACATGTTCTTTGCTTTTTTTGTAAGTTATAGGGCAATAAGTACAAGTAGCACTTTGCTATTTCCAAACCACTTTTTTTCAAAATTAGAGATAGTTACATTGTAACACTGATATCTGTCAGGAATCCCTGAATAACCCTTCACATGTATATATTTTGTTTTAGTAGACAACCCAAAGTATTGATCTAGGCCCATTTTGGTATATTTCATGCCACCATTTTACCGCCAAATGCGATCAAATAAATAAAATAGTTAACTTTTTCACAAACTTTAGGTTTCTCATTAAAATTATTTACAAACAGCTTGTGCAATTATGGCACAGATGGTTGTAAATGGTTCTCTGGGATCCCCATTGTTCAGAAATAGCAGACATACTGTATATTTGGAATTGCTTTTTGGTAATTAGAAGGCTGCTAAATGCAGCTGTGCACAACACTTGTATTATGCCCAGCAGTGAAGGGGTTAATTAGGTAGCTTGAAGTGAGCTTGTAGGGTTAATTTTAGCTTAAGTGTAGTGTAGTAGATAACCCAAAGTATTGATCTTGGCCCAATTTGGTATATTTAATGCCACCATTTCACCGCCAAATGTGATCAAATAAAAAGAACAACATTTATGCTCACCTGATAAATTTCTTTCTTTCCGTATATGGTGAGTCCAGGGCTTGAGTAATTACTGTTGGAAATATCACTCCTGGCCAGCAGGAGGAGGCAAAGAGCACCACAGTTAAACTGCTAAGTATCACCCCCTTACCCACAATCCCCAGTCATTCAACTGAAGGAAAATGGAGAAAAAGGGAAAAAAACAAGGTGCAGAGGTGCCTGAGGTTATAGTCAAAAGAACAACTGTCTTAAAATAAAAGGTGGGGACATGGACTCACCATATCCAGAAATAAATACATTTATCAGGAAAGCATACATTTTGAAAAAATATTTATTTCCGAATATGGTGAGTCCACGGCTTGAGTAATTACTGTTGGGAACCAATACCGAAGCTAGAGGACACAGATAAATAAGGAGGGACAAGACAGGCAGTCCTAAACAGAAGGCACCACCGCTTGAAAAACCGTTCTCCCAAAAGAAGCCTCAGCCGAGGCAAAAGTATCAAATTTGTAAAATTTGGAAAAAGTATGTAGAGAAGACCAAGTTGCAGCCTTGCAAATTTGTTCCACAGAAGCTTCATTTTTGAAAGCCCAAGAAGAGGAAACAGCTCTTGTGGAATGAGCCGTAATTCTCTCAAGAGGCTGCTGTCCAGCAGTCTCATAAGCCAAACGAATTATACTTTGTAACCAAAAAGAAAGAGTAGTAGCAGTAGCTTTCTGACCTTTATGTTTCCCAGAGAAACAGACAAAGAGGGCAGAGGACTGGTGAAAATCCTTAGTCGCCTGTAAGTAGAATTTAAGAGCACATACAACATCCAAATTGTGTAACAAACGTTCTTTAGAAGAAGAAGGATTAGGACACAGAGAGGGAACAACAATTTCCTGATTGATATTTCTATTAGAAACAACCTTAGGATGGAAACCTAACTTAGTACGAAGAACCACCTTATCGGCATGAAAAATAAGATAAGGGGAATCACACTGCAGAGCTGAGAGTTCTGAGACTCTTCAAGCAGAAGAGATAGCAACAAGAATCAAAACCTTCCAAGATAACAACTTAATGTCTATGGAATGCAACGGCTCAAACGGAGCCAGCTGTAAAACTTTAAGAACAAGTTTTGAAGCCACAAAGAGGAGCAACAGACTTAAAAGACAGACCTGATTTTGACCAAGGCTTGACAAAAAGATTGCACACTGCCAAACGTTTATGTAGTAAAACTGATAAAGCAGAAATCTCACCCTTCAGGGTACTGACTAACTTTCCCTTCTCCAGGCCTTCCGGAAGAAAAGATAAAATTCTAGGAATTCTAATTCTACTCCAAGAGTAGCCCTTGGATTCACACCAATAAAGATATTTACACCATATCTTATGGTAAATATTTCTAGTAACAGGCTTGCAAGCCTAAATCATGATCTCAATGACCAAAAAAACACGCTTAGACAAAAGTAAGCATTAAATCTCTAAGCATACAGCTTCAGAGAAACAAAATTTGGATGAAGGAAGGGACCCTAAATCAGGAAGTACTTCCTCAGAGGTAGTCTCCAAGGTGGGAGAGATGACATCTCCACTAGGTCTGCAAACCAGATCCTGCAAGGCCACGCAAGGGCTATTAGAATCACAGACGCCCTCTCCTGTTTGATACGAGCAATGACTCGTGGAAGGAGAGCAAACGGAGGAAACAGGTATGCCAACCTGAAAACCCAAGGAACTGCCAGAGCATCTATCAGAATGGCCTGCGGATCTCTTGACCTTGAACCATACGTTGGAAGCTTGGGGTTCTGACGGGACGCCTTCAGATCTAACTCCGGCACTCCCCATTTGAGGACTAAGCTGGAAAACACCTCCGGATGGAGTTCCCACTCCCCAGGATGAAAAGTCTGTCTGCTCAGAAAATCCATTTCCCAGTTGTCTACTCCTGGAATGTGGATGGCAGATAGACAGCAATTGTGGGTCTCTGCCCACTGAAGAATCCGAGTAACCTCCTTCATGGCTAAGGAACTCTGAGTTCCTCCCTGGTGATTGATATAAGCCACAGAGGTTATGTTGTCTGACTGGAACCTGATAAACTGGACTGAGGACAACTGAGGCCAAGCCAATAGAGCATTGTAAATCACCCTCAACTCCAAGATGTTGATGGGAAGAGCAGACTCCTCTCGAGTCCAAAGACCATGAGCTTTTAACGAGTTCCAGACTGCTCCCCAGCCCAGCAGGCTGGCGTCCGTGGTCATGATCACCCAGGAAGGTCTTCGAAAGCATGTGACCTGAGACAGATATTCCTGAGAAATCCACCATGGGATAGAATCCCTTGATGACTAATCTAACTCTATTCTATTAGATAGATCCGCATGGTCGCCATTCCATTGCCTGAGCATGCTCAGGAGCTCTCAAATAGAATTGAGCAAAAGGAATGATGTCCATGGAAGCCACCATCAGACCGATTACCTAAATACATTGAGCCACTGAAGGATGAGCAGTAGCCTGAAGGGAGAGGCAAGAGGAAATGATTTTGTTTTTCCTGACCTCTGTCAGAAAAATCTTCATCAATAGAGAATCTATTATGGTCCCTAAGAACACTACTCTTGTAGCAGGGAAAAGGGAGCTTTTTTCCAGATTCACATTCCATCCATGGGAATGAAGAAAAGACAACAATATCTCTGTGAGATTTTGCTTGTTGAAATGATGGCGTCTGAACCAATATGTCGTACAGGTAGGGTGCCACAGCAGTTCCACGAGAATGGATCACTGCCAAAAGAGCCCCCAAAACCTTTGAAAAAATTCTGGGACCCTTGGCTAAACCAAATGGAAAGACCACAAACTGAAAATGTTTGTCCAGAAAGGCAAATCTAAGGAATCTGTGATGGTCCCTGTGAATAGGAACATGAAGATACGCATCCTTTAGGTCTATGGTTGTCATGAACTGACCCTCTTGTACTAAAGGAAGAATGGAGCATATAGTCTCCATCTTAAAGGATGGAACTTTGAGAAACTTGTTTAGACACTTCAAGTCTAGAATAGGGTGGAAAGTTCCCTCTTTTTTGGGAACCACAAATAGGTTGGAGTAGAACCTGAGACCCTGTTCCTGCACTGGAACTGGAACTATCACTCCCAGGGAGGAAAGATGTTGTATACATTTCAAGAATGCCTCTCTTTTTATCTAGTCTGCAGATAATCTTGAGAGAAGGAATCTGTCTCTGGGAGGAAAAGTCTTGAATTCCAATTTGTAGCCCTGGGATACTATGTTCACAGTCCAGGGATCTGGGACATCTCGTATCCAGGCTTGATAAAACTGAGAAAGTCTGCCCCCCCACCTGATCTTATCCTGGATCGGGGGCCAACTGTTCATGCTGATTTGGAATCAGCTGTGGGTTTCTTTGATTGTTTCCACTTGTTCCAAGACTGATTGGGTTTCCAAGAAGACTTTTTTTGTTCCTGCTTGGAAGAAGAAGGAGAAGGCTTTCATCTGAAGTTATGAAAGGAACAAAAAATGACTCTGACATCCTTTAGGCCTATTCTTCTTATCTTGAGGTAGAAAAGACCCTTTTCCACCCGTAATATCAGAGATAATGTCTGCCAAACCGGGTCCAAACAAGGTTTTGCCTTTGTAAGGAATCGCCAGAAGCTTGACTTAAGATGAAACGTCCACAGACCAGGATTTCAACCATAATGCCCTGCGGGCTAGGACAGCGAAACTAGAAGTTTTAGCTCCTAGTCTAACAACCTGTAAAATGGCATCTGCAATAAAGGAATTGGCCAACTTAAGAGCTTTAATCCTATCTTGAATTTCATCCAATGAAGTCTCTACTTGAAGAGAATCAGACAAGGGGTCGAACCAATAAGATGCTGCACTAGTCACAGTGGAAATACACACCCCAGGTTGCCATTGGAGACCTTGATGAACATATTCTTTTCCAAATAAGCCTCCAGTTTCTTGTCCATCAGATCCTTAAAAGAGCAGCTATCCACAATAGGAATAGTGGTTCTCTTAGCCAGAGTGGAAATGGCCTCTTCAACTTTGGGTACAGTATACCAAGGGTCTTTAATGGAGTCCTCGACAGGAAACATTTTCTTAAAAATGGGAGACGGGGAAAAAGACACCTCTGGTTTCTCCCATTCCTGTGAGATAATCTCCATAGCATGGTCCGGCACAGGAAAAACCTCTGAAGTGAAAGGTTCATCAAAGAAACTATTAAGTCTACTAGATTTCTTTGGAGTGACAATGACAGGGGTATTTGAGTCATCTAAAGAAGCTAATACCTACTTTAACAATACACAAAGGTGTTCAAGTTTAAATCTGAAGGATACCACCTGTCAGGATGCCAGGAATCAGACTGAGACGAGAAGTGCAAAAATAATCACACATTTATTAATAGCAAAAAATAATTAAAAGTCCACAAGTCAAATAACAAGCCAGGAATCAAAACCAGGGCTGGTAGTCAGACAAGCCGAGTCAGGAGCCAAAGTGAATAGTCAGACGAGCCGAGTCAGGAGCCAAAGCGAGTAGTCAGATGAGCTGGAATCAGGAACAAGGATAACAACAGAGTCAAGAACAAGCCAGGGACCAGGAACCAGGAGGGACGTCAGACAGCCAGGTAATACACAGGAGCTCTCACAAACAGGTCTGAGACAACGCAAGGGCAATGCATACTGAACAGAGACCCTTTAAATAATAAGTGATAACATCACAATTCTGAGACTGCATCCTGTCTCACACGGATGATGTACACCAGTCTGGCCATAAAAGGAAGTGCAGGAAATTAGCAGCATCACACAGTATGCACCAGAGTCAGCAAGAGAGGTGAGTAAAATGGCTGCCAGCAGCACATGGCAAACAAAACAGGGAAAAAACTCTGACAGTACCCTCCCCTCAACGACCCCTCCCCCGTGGGAGGACAAAAGGCTTATTGGGGAAACGGGCATGGAAGGCAGAGAGGAGGGTGGGAGCATGAACATCAGAGGAGGGAACCCATGAAAGCTCCTCCGGACCATAGCCCCTCCAGTGAACCAAATACTGTACGCGGCCCCTGGACATACGAGAGTCAATAATGCTGCTGACCTCATACTCCTCATGGTTGTCAACAAAGATAGGATGGGGACGAGGCAACACAGTGGTAAACCAATTACAAACCAATGGTTTCAAGAGGGAGACATGAAAAACATTGGAGATGCGCATTGCAGGAGGAAGGTCAAGAGCATAGGCCACAGGATTGACCCGTCGGAGTATTCGAAAAGGACCAACATAATTGGCGAATCCAAAAAAAGGTTGAATAAACTGAAGACCAACTGGGCGAGGCCACTGCAGAACTGCAGATAACTTGCCAGGATCCATGGAGAACCCTGCAATGGAGATAACATAACCTAGGAAGGTTACTTGAGTCTGATGGAACTCACATTTCTTGAGTTTACAAAACAGGCCGTTCTCACCTAGTCTCTGAAGAACCCATGTAACATCAGAACGATGAGCCTCAAGTGTGGGTGAGTGTATGAGGATGTTGTCTAAGTACACCACAACACACTGTTGCAACATATCTCGTAGGACATCATTAATAAATTCCTGGAAAACAGCAGGAGCATTACATAGGCCATAGGCAGAGTCCCTCCCTCCTCCTAAAGGCCGTCTCCGCCACGGAGAGACGCGTGAATCCCAACTGCTTTGGCTCAGCAGTACCTGGTGACTCGGGTCCAGGAGGCTTGGGAGGAGAGGGAGGCATGGATGGGAACGAACACATAGGAGACAACGGAAAAGGAGGCTTCCGCAAGTGCTCCTTAAAAGAGGGCCTCTCTCTGAGGATAAAAAAAGACACCAATGCCTCGAGTACTTGGTTTGGATCCCTTTTGCAGCAATTACTGTCTCAATCGGCGTGGCATGGAAGCTATCAGCCTGTGGCACTGCTGAGGTGTTATGGAAGACCAAGATGCTTCAATAACGGCCTTCAGCTCTTCTACATTATTCGGTCTCATGTCTCTCCTCTTTCTCTTGGCAATGCCCCATAGATTCTCTATGGGGTTCAGGTCAGGCGAGTTTGCTGGCCAATCAAGCACAGTAATCCCACGGTCATTGAACCAGGTTTTGGTGCTTTTGGCAGTGTGGGCAGGTGCCAAGTCCTGCTGGAAAATGAAGTCAGCATCCCCATAGAGCTCGTCTGTGGAAGAAAGCATGAAGTGCTCCAAAATTTCCTGGTAGACAGCTGCGTTGAACCTGGACTTAATGAAGCACAGTGGACCAACACTAGCACATGACATGGCTCCCCAAATCAATACAGACTGTGGAAACTTCACACTGGACTTCAAGCATCTTGCAGTGTGTGCCTCTCCATTCTTCCTCCATACTCTGGGTCCTTGGTTTCCAAACGAGATGCAAAATTTGCTCTCATCAGAAAAGAGGACTTTGTACCACTTAGCAACAGACCAGGTCTGTTTTTCTTTAGCCCAGGTAAGACGCTTCTGACGTTGTTTGTTGTTCAGGAGTGGCTTGACAAGTGGAATATGACATTTGAAGCCCATGTCCAGGATCCGTCTGTGTGTGGTGGCTCTTGATGCACTGACTCCAGCCTCAGTCTACTCCTTGTGAAAGTCCCCAACACTTTTGAATGGCCTTTTCCTGACAATCCTCTCCAGGCTGCAGTCATCCTTGCTGCTTGTGCACCTTTTTCTTCCACACTTTTCCCTTCCACATAACTTTCTATTAATGTGCTTTGATACAGCACTTTGGGAACATCCAACTTCTTTTACAATTACCTTTTGAGGCTTTCCCTCCTTATGGAGGGTGTAAATGATGGTTTTCTGCACAACTGTCAGGTCAGCAATCTTTCCCATGATTGTGATTCCTACTGAACCAGACTGAGAGACCATTTAAAGTCTCCGGAACCCTTTGCAGGTGTTATGGCTCAATTAGCTGATTAGAGTGGGACACTTTGAGCCTAGAATTTTGCACCTTTTCACAATATTTTTATTTTCTGAGAATGTGGATTTGGGGTATTCGTGAGCTGTAAGCCATAATCATCACAATTATGGCAAATCACGGCTTGAACTATCTTGCTGTGCATGTAATGAGTCTATCTCATATATTAGTTTCACCTTTTAAGTTGCATTAGTGAAATAAATGAACTTTTGCACGATATTCTAATTTTTAGAGTTTCACCTGTATATATATATATATATATATATATATATATATATATATATATATATATATTTCCACTGTGTATCTGCACTCACAATTAAAAGATAGTCAGCAACCAGGGTGCTCAGTCAAAATTTCAATAAGTATCAACAAGTAGGGACTGCACTCACTGGATTCAGTTCAAATAATACCTTATTTATTCAATGGTGACGTTTCGGGGTACGCAAACCCCTTCCTCAGACCAAACACAGTGCACAAGAAACAAAGTGACTTTAAACCCAAATAAACCCCTCCCATCTTACATTACAAGAAATTGCGCCAAAACCGTATCCATGGAGACCAGGTAGTTACCTGGCAACCATGTTACACATACAATTTAAGGCATTCAAATAACAGTGGTGTGATTATTACTTCCTAACTGTTAATAAGACAAAAAGAAACACCAGTGTGTAAACACTTATGTGTATAAAAACTGTGAAGACATTATGCTTAATATATACCTTTAAAATTCAGTATATCAAATCATATACAATATAGGTAAAATCATTTGAGTAAATATATGAACCCCTCTGCAACAACATAGCTTATATGTTCAAGTTTACACACTAATCGGTGTATTATTCGGCACCAGATAATGTTAGGCTGTTTAGAAACTAACGGCTAGATTTGGAGTTTTGTCGGTAACGACCCGAAAAACTAACGCCGGCTTTTTTCTGGCCGCACCATAAAAATAACTCTGGTATTGAGAGTCCACAGAATGGCTGCGTTAGGCTCCAAAAAAGGAGCGTAGATCATTTTTAATGCAGCTTCAACTCTCGATACCAGAGTTGCTTACGCAAGCGGCCAGCCTCAAAAACGTGCTCGTGCACAATTCCCCCATAGGAAACAATGGAGCTGTTTGAGCTGAAAAAAAAACCAAACACCTGCAAAAAAGACGCGTTCAGCTCCTAACGCAGCCCCATTGTTTGCTATGGGGTAACCCTTCCTACGTCTGCACTTAACACTCTAACATGTACCCCGAGTCTAAACACCCCTAACCTTACACTTATTAACCCCTAATCTGCCGCCCCCGCTATCGCTGACCCCTGCATATTATTATTAACCCCTAATCTGCCGCTCCGTAAACCGCTGCTACTTACATTATCCCTATGTACCCCTAATCTGCTTCCCTAACATCGCCGACCCCTATATTATATTTATTAACCCCTAATCTGCCCCCCACAACGTCGCCTCCACCTGCCTACACTTATTAACCCCTAATCTGCCGAGCGGACCGCACCGCTACTATAATAAAGTTATTAACCCCTAATCCGCCTCACTAACCCTATAATAAATAGTATTAACCCCTAATCTGCCCTCCCTAACATCGCCGACACCTAACTTCAATTATTAACCCCAAATCTGCCGACTGGAGCTTACCGCTACTCTAATAAATGTATTAAGCCCTAAAGCTAAGTCTAACCCTAACACTAACACCCCCCTAAATTAAATATAATTTACATCTAATGAAATTAATTAACTCTTATTAAATAAATTATTCCTATTTAAAGCTAAATACTTACCTGTAAAATAAATCCTAATATAGCTACAATATAAATTATAATTATATTATACCTATTTTAGGATTTATATTTATTTTACAGGTAACTTTGTATTTATTTTAACCAGGTACAATAGCTATTAAATAGTTAAGAACTATTTAATAGCTAAAATAGTTAAAATAATTACAAAATTACCTGTAAAATAAATACTAACCTAAGTTACAATTACACATAACACTACACTATCAATAAATTAATTAAATAAACTACCTACAATTACCTACAATTAACCTAACACTACACTATCAATAAATTAATTAAATACAATTCCTACAAATAAATACAATGAAATAAACTAGCTAAAGTACAAAAAATAAAAAAGAACTAAGTTACAAAAAATAAAAAAATATTTACAAACATAAGAAAAATATTACAACAATTTTAAACTAATTACACCTACTCTAAGCCCCCTAATAAAATAACAAAGCCCCCCAAAATAAAAAAATGCCCTACCCTATTCTAAATTAATAAAGTTCAAAGCTCTTTAACCTTACCAGCCCTGAACAGGGCCCTTTGCGGGGCATGCCCCAAGAAGTTCAGCTCTTTTGCCTGTAAAAAAAACATACAATACCCCCCCCTAACATTACAACCCACCACCCACATACCCCTAATCTAACCCAAACCCCCCTTAAATAAACCTAACACTAAGCCCCTGAAGATCTTCCTACCTTATCTTCACCCTGCCAGGTTCACCGATCCGTCCTGAAGAGCTCCTCCGATGTCCTGATCCAAGCCCAAGCGGGGGGCTGAAGAGGTCCATGATCCGGCTGAAGTCTTCATCCAAGCGGGAGCTGAAGAGGTCCATGATCCGGATGAAGTCTTCTATCAACTGCATTTTCAATCTTCTTTCTTCCGGATCCATCTTGCAGACCTCCGACGCGGAACATTCTCTTCTCCCGACGCCTACTAGCCGAATGACGGTTCCTTTAAGGGACGTCATCCAAGATGGCATCCCTCGAATTCCGATTGGCTGATAGGATTCTATCAGCCAATCGGAATTAAGGTAGGAATATTCTGATTGGCTGATGGAATCAGCCAATCAGAATAAAGTTCAATCCGATTGGCTGATCCAATCAGCCAATCAGATTGAGCTTGCATTCTATTGGCTGTTCCGATCCAATCGGATTGAACTTGATTCTGATTGGCTGATTCCATCAGCCAATCAGAATATTCCTACCTTAATTCCGATTGGCTGATAGAATCCTATCAGCCAATCGGAATTCGAGGGACGCCATCTTGGATGACGTCCCTTAAAGGAACGGTCATTCGGCTAGTAGGCGTCGGGAGAAGAGGATGTTCCGCGTCGGAGGTCTGCAAGATGGATCCGGAAGAAAGAAGATTGAAGATGCCGTTGATAGAAGACTTCATCCGGATCATGGACCTCTTAAGCTCCCGCTTGGATGAAGACTTCATCCGGATCATGGACCTCTTCAGCTCCCGCTTGGATGAAGACTTCAGCCGGATCATGGACCTCTTCAGCCCCCCGCTTGGGCTTGGATCAGGACATCGGAGGAGCTCTTCAGGACGGATCGGTGAACCTGGCAGGGTGAAGATAAGGTAGGAAGATCTTCAGGGGCTTAGTGTTAGGTTTATTTAAGGGGGGTTTGGGTTAGATTAGGGGTATGTGGGTGGTGGGTTGTAATGTTGGGGGGGGGTATTGTATGTTTTTTTTACAGGCAAAAGAGCTGAACTTCTTGGGGCATGCCCCGCAAAGGGCCCTGTTCAGGGCTGGTAAGGTTAAAGAGCTTTGAACTTTATTAATTTAGAATAGGGTAGGGCATTTTTTTATTTTGGGGGGCTTTGTTATTTTATTAGGGGGCTTAGAGTAGGTGTAATTAGTTTAAAATTGTTGTAATATTTTTCTTATGTTTGTAAATATTTTTTTTATTTTTTGTAACTTAGTTCTTTTTTATTTTTTGTACTTTAGCTAGTTTATTTAATTGTATTTATTTGTAGGAATTGTATTTAATTAATTTATTGATAGTGTAGTGTTAGGTTAATTGTAGGTAATTGTAGGTAGTTCATTTAATTAATTTATTGATAGTGTAGTGTTAGGTTTAATTGTAACTTAGGTTAGTATTTATTTTACAGATAATTTTGTAATTATTTTAACTATTTTAGCTATTAAATAGTTCTTAACTATTTAATAGCTATTGTACCTGGTTAAAATAAATACAAAGTTACCTGTAAAATAAATATAAATCCTAAAATAGCTATAATATAATTATAATTTATATTGTAGCTATATTAGGGTTTATTTTACAGGTAAGTATTTATCTTTAAATAGGAATAATTTTTTTAATAAGAGTTAATTAATTTCGTTAGATGTAAATTATATTTAATTTAGGGGGTGTTAGTGTTAGGGTTAGACTTGGCTTTAGGGGTTAATACATTTATTAGAGTAGCGGTGAGCTCCAGTCGACAGATTTGGGGTTAATAATTGAAGTTAGGTGTCGGCGATGTTAGGGAGGGCAGATTAGGGGTTAATACTATTTATTATAGGGTTAGTGAGGCGGATTAGGGGTTAATAACTTTATTATAGTAGCGCTCAGGTCCGGTCAGCAGATTAGGGGTTAATAAGTGTAGGCAGATGGAGGCGACATTGAGGGGGGCAGATTAGGGGTTAATAAATATAATACAGGGGTCGGCGGTGTTAGGGGGAGCAGATTAGGGGTACATAAGGATAACGTAGGTGGCGGTCGGCAGATTAGGGGTTAAAAAAATGTATTCGAGTGTCGGCGATGTGGGGGGACCTCGGTTTAGGGGTACATAGGTAGTTTATGGGTGTTAGTGTACTTTAGAGTACAGTAGTTAAGAGCTTTAGAAACCGGCATTAGCCCAGAAAGCTCTTAACTACTGACTTTTTTCCTGCGGCTGGAGTTTTGTCGTTAGATGTCTAACGCTCACTTCAGAAACGACTCTAAATACCGGAGTTAGAAAAATCCCATTGAAAAGATAGGATACGCAATTGACGTAAGGGGATCTGCGGTATGGAAAAGTCGCGGCTGAAAAGTGAGCGTTAGACCCTATTTTGAGTGACTCCAAATACCGGCGGTAGCCTAAAACCAGCGTTAGGAGCCTCTAACGCTGGTTTTCACGGCTAACGCCAAACTCCAAATCTAGGTCATAGTTACAGTTTGCGTGGCTAAATGCAATTATTGCAAAGATGAGCTTCATATTTAGTGTTAGAGAGAATAAATGTTATCATTTAATATAGACATTTAACCTTTGCTCAGTGAGTTAGGGATTAGTGGAATGATCATATCGGATTAGGTATAATATTAGTTACTCACTGTATATTATGAATTGCTGCTAATCGTTCACCAGCTGCTGCACTGTTCAAAGAGTCTATAGTGTGTCAGTTGGGCGCAAGTTTCAGACTCAGCCAATCAACGGCTTGTTTAGTCAGCCGCATGGCTCATTAGCATACCGTGACGTCACCGGGCTTTGCAACTAGACTCTGTAGTAGCGTGGCTAATTTGCATATTGAGATCGTACCTGTCAGAGCATGATTTTCAATACTGTTTATGCTCAGTGTTTATGTGCTTTGTAGTGCTAACGTGGTGTCCTAATGTTGCAAGCGTAGTTCATAAGTTATATGTTGGAGCCCAACATTTACCTTGTATGCCGTATGTGTGATTATAGCGGGACCGATTAGGGACAAAAAAATGTCAAACAGCCCCTGTTAGATCAAAGCCTATCTTAGTTGGTTAGTCACCTGTTTGAGTGTAATAATGCTAATATAGGACTCCTGTGTGATTAAGGTTTGATATCATATGGGACTGCAGGGAATGTTCCATCACTAACACTGTGTTCCATGTTTGTTGTATATAGGCAATATTATTATAAAACGGTCTATCAGTGCTATCAGTTGATACATGTTATAAGGGGTATATAATATCACTGATCCCTGTTTAGTGTCTATTCATCATGATACTCTGGATCAATAAGTTAAGTGCCTAACCAAGATATGCCATCATAGTTATAATTGCACCTCATATATTAGTCATCATATGTTAATATAACCCATACTGTGTTCTGAGTTAGAGGTAAAGTAAGTTATATGCCATGTGCCTCCCCAACCTAGGGGTATATTTAGTTATAGACCTCATAGATAATCATTGGTCTGTCCCATCACAAGTGGCAATCATGGTAAACATAGTACTTTTTACAACTATATGCAGTCCATCATTAGTATGACATTATAAAATAGCATAAACGACTGTTAGTCAATATAAATAGCCAGAATTACGTATGATCATCAATATCAGGTATATTGTTCCTGGAAGTTGAATTAGTGTTGAACCAGTATTTAGACCAGGCGGCACACATCAATAGTATGGATAAAAGTATAGTCAAATATGAGATCAGTCCCCATGGTTCACCCCACTCCATATGTGCACATCTTCAATTCAATCTGTAGTTCAAAGACCGTCACTAGTGTAATGATGGTTATTGTTATGAATGGGATTTATTGGGTCAGACCTAGCGTATACCCCACTATGGCATGGTTGTGTACTCTGATCTAAACTACCAACCCAATCAACATAACAGTACTTACCCATGTTCCATGGGTTAAAGGTAGCAGTGCCAGTCATTTGACATATTCAGGCCTTGTGGATGTAGGGTTCCCAATCGGTATATCCATCGTGTTTCAAGTTGTAGCAATCTGTTATCCTGATCGCCTCCACGCTTCAGGGGGGGGGGCATGATCTATTAGAATGAATCGTAAGTCTGTTACTTTGTGATTTGCCTCCAAAAAGTGCCTTGCTACTGGTTGTTCAGCAGTGCCTTTGTCCAGTGCACTTCTTATAGCCGATCTGTTGTTAGCCATACGTAGTCGGGCATTATCAATTGTTTTACCTACATAGAATTGTCCGCAGCAGCAGCTCAAAAGGTAAATTACATGGCTAGTGGTGCAGGTAATAAAATGCTTAATGGTGTATTTTCTGTTGGTGTGTGGGTGGCGAAATATTTTGCATGGTATCATCCCACTGCATGTGGTGCAGCCCGTGCACCTAAAGCAGCCAGTTCTTTTTGTCTTCAGCCATTGTTGTTGATAACAGTGTTGTGGATCAGTCAGCATCAAATGGTCTCTCAGGCTCCGTCCATGCTTATACCCCATGATAGGGGGATCCATTACATAAAATGGAAGTGATTTGTCAGATTCCAGAATTTCCCATCTTTCTCTGATGTTGCTGGCTAGTTTATTCTTTCCCTTATTGTAAGTAGTGGTAAAGATCATTCGTTTCTTCTTTTCATCCCTTGGTTTATTTAGAGTCTCGCCAGTTTTAATCTCATCAATAACTTCCTTGATCAGGCTATTTTTGTAGCCGCGTTGTAGAAACTTGTTTGCCATCAGTTCCAATTGCTGTTCTCTATTTGTTGATTCAGTGTTGTTTCTGACAACCCTCATCATTTGTGATTTAATGATGGCCTTGCGTGTATGGGGTGGATGATTACTTGTTGCTTCCAGAAGTGAGTTCCTATCAGTTGTTTTTGAATATAGTGTAGTGTATAACTTATCTTGGTTTTTGTAGATCCTCAAATCTAGGAATTCAATATGTTGGTAATCATATTTAACTTCAAATCTTATCGGGGAGTCTTTGCTGTTTAACTCATTCACCCAATTTGTCAAGGCTTCTTCTTCACCCCGCCAGATCAGGAATACGTCATCTATGTACCTCTTGTAGCATATGATGTAATTGTGGCTGTATACCCCCATTGTCTCCTTTTCGTATTGCTCCATAAAGAGGTTAGCATATGAAGGGGCAACATTCGAACCCATGGCAGTCCCCATGAGTTGTTGATAGAAGTATTTCTCGAATCTAAAATAGTTGAGTTTTAGGCATTTCTCCAGAAGGCTGAGTATAAAGTTTATTGGTGGTCCAATGTATGGTTGATGGTTCAATGTACTTTCTATCGCCTTAATCCCCTCGCTGTGTGGGATGACTGTATAGAGGCTCCTTACATCCATAGTCACCAATATATTATTGCTGTTGATGTCCTCCAAAGTATTTAATAGTGTGGTTAAATCACTGGAGTCTCTGATATAGGAGTCCATGCCCTTCACAAATGGTTGTAAGATAGAGTCGGTAAAAATTGGGCTAAGGGCTGGAGTAAGGAACCTCTCGCTGATACTATCGGCCTCCGAGGCGGATTCTGCTGGTTTTTATGTATTTTGGGTAACGTGTAGAGAATTGGATGTATTGGATATGTTGTGGTGAGAAAATTAGCTTCATCTTCACTAATCCAATCGTTATTCGCCGCCTCTTGTATTAGATTATCAATCTCTTTCTTGAAGGTTTTGGTTGGGTCCAATGTTAGTTTCTTGTAAGTTGTAACATCATTGAGTTGCTTAAGGACTTCACCTCTGTATTGGTTGTATTCCATTATGACAATTGCCCCACCTTTATCCGCAGGGCATATCACGATGCTTGGGTCAGTAGCCAGAGACTTTAAGGCTTGTCTTTCACCCCTGGAGAGGTTAGGTCTTTGTCCATCACTCGTGAGTCCTTAGTGATAAGTCTAGTGTATGTTTTAATGCATGGTCCGCTGTTTATAGGTTCAAACTTGCTTCTTGGTTTAAATTTCTTCATCTCTGTTTCATTGTCGGTATTTCCAAAGTGTTCTTTAAGCTTGAGGTTTCTCTGAAATCTGTTAATATCTAGGAAGGTGTCAAAATTATCATCCTTGAATGTGGGAATAAAAGTCAATCCTTTATTAAGCAGGCTAATCTCATCTTTGGTCAGCATCTTATTGCTAATATTGATCACTATGTCTGGGTTTATCGTCTTTGCGGTGGTGGTGGTCTCCCGCCCGCAATAGTTGCCCCTCCTCGGGTGCGGCCTCGGCCTCTTGTGTTTCCTGATCTGGTTGTCACCCCTAAAAAAGGGGGGTTGGTTGTGCTAGGGTCCTGGTCCTGGTGTTGTTGTTGAATATATCCACCTTCAGTGTCTGAGCCCAAGCTGCTATCAACAGTGTTCAGGAACCGTGATCTGTAGTTACGCTGTCTTCTTTGTCGCCGTGGGCCACTCTGTGTGTTGCTATAAAGCCAATAGTAAATTCTTTTTTCTTTATAGTCCGTTTCAACCGTGGTTAGCTTCTGATTTTTAAAGGCCATGAGTTCCCTTTTGTAGTCATTAACTTGCTTGGTAATCTTATCCAGCCATGTATCGCTGTGGTCCTCTCTGAGGATCTGTATCTTATTTGTATTAAAATCTTTCAGTTCATTCCTTACTGTAATTAAAATGTTGGTGCATTCTTCAATTACTAAGAGTATTAAGTCCATTGAACATTTATTAAGTATTTGGCACCACATCAGGCAGAAGTTCTTGTTGCTGCGTCCAATAGTTGGCTGGTTTTTAATCCTGAAGCCTCTTGGTATTTTATTCATTTTGTAATATTTGGATAAGTATACAGTATGTAGCTCTAAGTCAGTTTCACATTATCTAAGTTTTACCAAAGTATTATAAACTGTCTGTGGTGTTTCAATAGCCTCTACAGTAGTTGTATCAGAATCAACCAAGATCCTAAGTGCATCAGCAGATGTAAATGCAAAAGTCCTGGTGGTGGTTGCTTCATACAGTAGTCCCTCTTCTGTCAGGGTATCGTTTGTTGAAGGATCCTGCATATTGGGGTCTTGCTTCTGTTTGATTTCTAGTATCACTCTTAATTCTTTCTAGATGTAGTTGTAGTATTATAAGCGATGTCTGTGTTCAGGAAATCACCCAGTGTGCCTTAGTGGCAAAGAGCAGGGGCCCATAGAGAATAGGTCCCTGTTATCCAAGAAAAGACTCAGACTGTATCCAAGTCCACAAATGGTTTAGAGGGTTGGTGTGGTTAATAGGTGTTGGGTGCCAGATATTTTCCAATCTTCATATTTCCACTGTGTATCTGCACTCACAATTCAAAGATAGTCAGCAACCAGGGTGCTCAGTCAAAAGTATCAACAAGTAGGGACTGCACTCACTGGATTCAGTTCAAATAATACCTTATTTATTCAATGGTGACGTTTCGGGGTATGCAAACCCCTTCCCCAGACCAAACACAGTGCACAAGAAACAAAGTGACTTTAAACCCAAATAAACCCCTCCCATCTTACATTCCAAGAAATTGTGCCAAAACCGTATCCATGGAGACCAGGACCTGGCAACCATGTTACACATACAATTTAAGGCATTCAAATAACAGTGGTGTGATTATTACTTCCTAACTGTTAATAAGACAAAAAGAAACACCAGTGTGTAAACACTTATGTGTATAAAAACTGTGAAGACATCATGCTTAATATATACCTTTAAAATTCAGTATACCAAATCATATACAATATAGGTAAAATCATTTGAGTAAATATATAAACCCCTCTGCAACAACGTAGCTTATATGTTCAAGTTTACACACTAATCGGTGTATTATTCGGCACCAGATAATGTTAGGCTGTTTAGAAACATAGTTACAGTTTGCGTGGCTAAATGCAATTATTGCAAAGATGAGCTTCATATTTAGTGTTAGAGAGAATAAATGTTATCATTTAATATAGACATTTAACCTTTGCTCAGTGAGTTAGGGATTAGTGGAATGATCATATCGGATTAGGTATAATATTAGTTACTCACTGTATATTATGAATTGCTGCTAATCGTTCACCAGCTGCTGCGCTGTTCAAAGAGTCTATAGTATGTCAGTTGGGCGCAAGTTACAAACTCAGCCAATCAACGGCTTGTTTAGTCAGCCGCATGGCTCATTAGCATACCGTGACGTCACCGGGCTTTGCAACTAGACTCTGTAGTAGCGTGGCTAATTTGCATATTGAGATCGTACCTGTCAGAGCATGATTTTCAATACTGTTTATGCTCAGTGTTTATGTGCTTTGTAGTGCTAACGTGGTGTCCTAATGTTGCAAGCGTAGTTCATAAGTTATATGTTGGAGCCCAACATTTACCTTGTATGCCGTATGTGTGATTATAGCGGGACCGATTAGGGACAAAAAAATGTCAAACAGCCCCTGTTAGATCAATGCCTATCTTAGTTGGTTAGTCACCTGTGTGAGTGTAATAATGCTAATATAGGACTCCTGTGTGTTTAGGTTTGATATCATATGGGACTGCAGGGAATGTTCCATCACTAACACTGTGTTCCATGTTTGTTGTATATAGGCAATATTATTATAAAAAGGTCTATCAGTGCTATCAGATGATACATGTTATAAGGGGTATATACAGGGAGTGCAGAATTATTAGGCAAATGAGTATTTTGACCACGTCATCCTCTTCATGCATGTTGTCTTACTCCAAGCTGTATAGGCTCGAAAGCCTACTACCAATTAAGCATATTAGGTGATGTGCATCTCTGTAATGAGAAGGGGTGTGGTCTAATGACATCAACACCCTATATCAGGTGTGAATAATTATTAGGCAACTTCCTTTCCTTTGGCAAAATGGGTCAAAAGAAGGACTTGACAGGCTCAGAAAAGTCAAAAATAGTGAGATATCTTGCAGAGGGATGCAGCACTCTTAAAATTGCAAAGCTTCTGAAGCGTGATCATCGAACAATCAAGCGTTTCATTCAAAATAGTCAACAGGGTCGCAAGAAGCGTGTGGAAAAACCAAGGCGCAAAATAACTGCCCATGAACTGAGAAAAGTCAAGCGTGCAGCTGCCAAGATGCCACTTGCCACCAGTTTGGCCATATTTCAGAGCTGCAATATCACTGGAGTGCCCAAAAGCACAAGGTGTGCAATACTCAGAGACATGGCCAAGGTAAGAAAGGCTGAAAGACGACCACCACTGAACAAGACACACAAGCTGAAACGTCAAGACTGGGCCAAGAAATATCTCAAGACTGATTTTTCTAAGGTTTTATGGACTGATGAAATGAGAGTGAGTCTTGATGGGCCAGATGGATGGGCCCGTGGCTGGATTGGTAAAGGGCAGAGAGCTCCAGTCCGACTCAGACGCCAGCAAGGTGGAGGTGGAGTACTGGTTTGGGCTGGTATCATCAAAGATGAGCTTGTGGGGCCTTTTCGGGTTGAGGATGGAGTCAAGCTCAACTCCCAGTCCTACTGCCAGTTTTTGGAAGACACCTTCTTCAAGCAGTGGTACAGGAAGAAGTCTGCATCCTTCAAGAAAAACATGATTTTCATGCAGGACAATGCTCCATCACACGCGTCCAAGTACTCCACAGCGTGGCTGGCAAAAAAGGGTATAAAAGAAGAAAATCTAATGACATGGCCTCCTTGTTCACCTTATCTGAACCCCATTTAGAACCTGTGGTCCATCATCAAATGTGAGATTTACAAGGAGGGAAAACAGTACACCTCTCTGAACAGTGTCTGGGAGGCTGTGGTTGCTGCTGCACGCAATGTTGATGGTGAACAGATCAAAACACTGACAGAATCCATGGATGGCAGGCTTTTGAGTGTCCTTGCAAAGAAAGGTGGCTATATTGGTCACTGATTTGTTTTTTATTTGTTTTTGAATGTCAAAAATGTATATTTGTGAATGTTGAGATGTTATATTGGTTTCACTGGTAAAAATAAATAATTGAAATGGGTATATAATTGTTTTTTGTTAAGTTGCCTAATAATTATGCACAGTAATAGTCACCTGCACACACAGATATCCCCCTAAAATAGCTATAGCTAAAAACAAACTAAAAACTACTTCCAAAACTATTCAGCTTTGATATTAATGAGTTTTTTTGGGTTCATTGAGAACATGGTTGTTGTTCAATAATAAAATTAATCCTCAGAAATACAACTTGCCTAATAATTCTGCACTCCCTGTAATATCACTGATCCCTGTTTAGTGTCTATTCATCATGATACTCTGGATCAATAAGTTAAGTGCCTAACCAAGATATGCCATCATAGTTATAATTGCACCTCATATATTAGTCATCATATGTTAATATAACCCATACTGTGTTCTGAGTTAGAGGTAAAGTAAGTTATATGCCATGTGCCTCCCCAATCTAGGGGTATATTTAGTTATAGACCTCATACATAATCATTGGTCTGTCCCATCACAAGTGGCAATCATGGTAAACATAGTACTTTTTACAACTATATGCAGTCCATCATTAGTATGACATTATAAAATAGCATAAAAGACTGTTAGTCAATATAAATAGCCAGAATTACGTATGATCATCAATATCAGGTATATTGTTCCTGGAAGTTGAATTAGTGTTGAACCAGTATTTAGACCAGGCGGTCCCGAACAACTAAGCAATTGCAGTGGGCGATTTAGAAATTTGTCTTTTTCTTATCTTTAACATTAAGTGGACTAGTAACTTTTCCCTCTAGGCTTGAAGCGTTTAACCCCTGACTAGTACACCTTAGTGATATATATATATATATATATATATATATATATATATATATATATATATATATATATATATATATATATATATATATATATATATATATATATATATATATATATATAAAAATACATATACCCACACACCCATACACATATTTAAACACACACATTTATTGTGGCCTTTTGCAGTCAAATACATGGCCATACACCGTTAAACCCTTATAAAAAATGTTATTAATATCTGTATGAATATTTATTATCAGATAGTGTATATATGAGTGTAACTGTTTATTTCAATGCATTTATGTTGTATTTGGTGCACATTTTTAACTTTATTTAGAGCAAGTTAACACAGTCAGAATATTACAATATTACGCCTGAGCTAATGTTAGTGGGCCATTTGTAATCTAGCCTGTATTGTCACAGTGAGAACTGAGCACATAAAACACAATTTATTTTTACTTGATAAATTCCTTTCTTTCTTGGAGGTCAGAGTCTACGAAAATCCTTACTTGTGGGAATTCAACTCCTGGCCACTAGGAGGAGGCAGGACACCACACACCAAGACAAAGTATCCCTCCTACTTCCTTTTCCCTCACAGTAGTACATATAGCCAAGGATATGAGGATGAAGTAAGCAAGATAGTAGGGTAAAGAGGTGCAAACTAGAACTGCCACCAACTATGAAAATGGGCAGGTTTGTGGACTTTCACCACCAAGAAAGAAAGGAATTTATCATCAGGTAAGCATAAATTATATCAAGAAGAGTAACAGTGGGAAGCAATTGCTAGGCTCAGAGCTGTAAAGAGAGGGTTAGGCTAATGGTGCAGACCCATGAAAACTTTATATAAAATTTTACAAAAAAAGAGGGGAAATTATGTACATATCATCATTCCAAGGAAAGACAGGGAAAACAGCACTCTTTTAGACAAAACGTCAAACAGCTCAAGAAAATAGATTACCAAAAAATTATTTATTAGTATCAAAAATGGTTCAATTAGAAATCCAACGTCTTTTTTCATAAAATGCAGACAAAGTCACGTCTCTGCTAAACCTGCATTGTGCAAAATACAATCCTAAATAGACATACAAAAAACACACTCATATATAAAAACCTCTGACTGGGCAAGGTAAAGCACAGGACGCCAGTAAAACTGCATTGAAAAACTGTTGGAATTACAGGATGGTTTCCTGACTAACTACACCCTCGCTGCATACAGAACCCCCTAGAACAAATCAGGGAGGTATGGCCTGGGCAGGTTAACAGATAGGGATCTAAATTGTCAGTAAGCACAGCCTGTAAGGCACAAACATATACAGTGCAAAATAAGCATAATCATGCATTGGAAATTAGTGCAGTCAATCATGTATACCAAGGGTTAATAGCTGCAGATCAGAAGCGGTAATACCAGGACAAGTTTGTCCAGAATGCATCTCATGCGATAAGCAACAGCAGATGATTGTTGTATATGCAATGCTAAGAAACAAGTATCTCAAAAGTCTGTAGGGATTACAGTCATCAGCAAAGAAATCACTTAGCAAGGAGAGCCAGAGCCGTTCCGGGTGTAGTGGCAAAATACTTCCATACGTAATAGCCAAAGTCTTTTAAGGTATATACTGCACCTTCCTTTTGTCACTCACGGCTTATTATGGTCACTCGCTAGTGTATTTGTGGAGATACAGTAGTCAGCGCTGTGCATCCATTCGCAGATTAGCAAAGACCGCTCCATATTCAGCTGACACACTGGAGTCAGGTGCTAACATCACGTGAGCCGGTCAGCCAATGCCGACGCACGTCTAAGCAGTCAAAAGCAGTCAAACTCAGAGACTCAAATTTTGATAAAAGAGCAGACCTTGCGAAAGTAGAATTGGCAAATGAGGAAGATTCCACAGAGTAGCACTGGACATCTGGACTAGTTCTGCATCCCATGACCTCCAAAGCCAAGCAGGAGCTAGAATATTGCAGACTTTGTTCCTGCTTGATCAGAAAGGTTAAACTTGGCAGAAGATTAGAATAGAGAATGGTGTATACCCATACAATCAAACCCAAACTGGGTGCTTAATCAATATACAAAAAACAATCAAAAACCATAAACCAACTGAATATGAAAGTCCAAATGATCCAAAATGAGGCAGCTCTCTGTCGAAGGATGGTCAAATCCTGATATATCGTGATCTGCAGAAACAGAGGCACCACTATGGCCTAGTACCACCAAAACAGGTAGAAATTAATGCTGGATAACAAGTTATACTCACAAACATGTAGCACCCAACGGTGCTAGTGGGGCAGGCTGGAACTTTGCAGTGGTCCAGCTCACTGTAGACTGCCAGCAATGAAGTCTTGTGTTCATACAGGCAATAGGAGGACTCCCCCAAGGTGATCTAACCGGACCTCATTGCTGGCAGTCTTTTTTTTTTGTTTTCCTTTATTTAAACAAATACATACATCAAAAAGAAGAAAAAAAAAAAACAGACAATAATCAACACATAAAACAAATTACATAGAACAAATTTCCCCAAAATAGCAACAAATTTAAATCAAACCAGTTAACAGTTCCCAGATTTTTTCATTTTTTCCCTTGTCCCTGTCCCCCTATCCTTCCCCATCCATTTCACAAATACTAACAAAAAAAAAAAAAGAGGGAAAAGGGAGCCCCTCCCCCGACTCTCCCACACTTCACCCCCCCTCTCTCCTCCCTCCTCTACCATCCACTATCTTCCTTAAGTTATCTTTAGATTAATGATTTGCTCTATATAGAGTACCGTACCCTCGCTTTGACAGCAGACGAATTCTCTCCAATTCTTGAGAAAGGAATTTCCTCTTCCCAGACTTAGTTTAAACTCAAAGGCCGCCTTTATCATTGAGTCAAGCAGAAGATTTTTCACTTCCCTCATGGAGGGGGTTTTAGAAGTTATCCAGTATTTAAAAATAAGTGTCCTCACTATTATTATTACCGTACGTATGAAGTTTGCTAAGTTTCCCCAAGAGCTATGACCAACCAGTCTACAGTGAGCTGGACCACTGCAAAGTTCCAGCCTGCCCCACTAGCACCGTTGGGTGCTACACATTTGTGAGTATAACTTGTTATCCAGCATTAATTTCTACCTGTTTTGGTGGTACTAGGCCATGGTGGCGCCTTTGTTCTTTTTCTGCAAACCTTGGCAGAAGTACAAATGAAGGATCAATTAGCTGATGGGAGAAAGGAGCTGCTAGGGAACAAGGAACTGCTAGTGAAACTATCAATTCTGCTTGAGGATCTCTCAACCTTGACCCATATCTCGAAAGTTAGTGGTTCAGACGAAACATCATTAAGCCTATCTCTGGGAGACCCCAGCGATACACGAACTGGTCAAAATATTCTGATTGCAAGACCATTCCCCTGAATGTAAAATCTTATGACTAAAATAGTCCTGTTTCCCAGCTGTTGACCCCAGGAATGAGAATTGCTGAAATGGAACACAGATGGGCTTCTGTACAATTCAGGATAGTCAAAAACCTCTTTCATCGCTGTAGAACTGCTGGTACCACTCTGATGATTGATATGTGTTACTGCAGTGATGTAGTATGACTGAAAGCAAAACAAAGGAAACAATTCGAGAAGAGGCCAAGGTTAAAGTGCTCATAAATCCCACGGAGATCCAAGAAAAATATTGGTAGCCTCACCTCCTGAAGTAACCAAACACCCTGAGATTTTCAAGGGTCCCAAACTGCATCCCAATTTGACAAACTGGCATCTGTGGAAATTAGTTCCCATGATGGATGCAGGAAAAACCATCCCCTGGAACACTTGAATGGGGAATGTTCACCAAGAAAGAAATTGGCTAACCACTTGGTTCAACTGAAATAACCGACAGGTTGATATGATCTCCATTCCACTAACAAAGTATGCACATCTGTAGTGGACGTAGATGAAACTGTGGAAAAAGAATATCATCTGATGCTGCCACCAACAGACCCACAACCTCCCTACACTGGGCTATAGAAGCATGGGAAAGGGACTGTCACTTTGGCAAGCCAATTGTAACTTTAACTTGCATTGGTCTGTGAGAAACAGCCTCATGAAGACCCAATCTATGATTACCCCCAGAAAAGATACTCTTATATCCGTGATTACTGAACTCTTGGACACAGATTTATCTAATGTGTAAGTAGGCTACCATGAACTGACCTTGCAGCACTAAATCTCAAAGAGATTTGATAGTTTCCATCTTGAAAGAAGGAACCCTCAGGAGCTTGTTCAGTGTCCTCAGATTCAGAATTGGCCTGAAAATTCCTTTCTTGGAGCAATGAAAATAGTGAAAGAAAATCCTATTCATTTTTCTGATGTAGGGGTGGGAACAATTACTCCCATGTCCTCCAAATCCTGCACATACTTAATGGAATGCTGCACACTTTATTGGACTCATCGAGACATGAGAAAGAATAAACCTCTCTCTTGAGAAGGTCCCAACTGAAAACTGATCATGTACCACTAAGATATAATTTCCATAACCCAGGTCCTCTGAAAAATGGCTTAATCTGCCCCTAAACATCACAGAATCTGGATTGGAGACTGTGCCTTCATGTCAACTTGGCATTGGTCATGGCATTCTTGTTGGCTTGGACTTATTTCAGACTGGATTAGGTTTCCAGGTGGATTTTGTGGAATTTCTGAATCTTACAATGGCAAAAGTTTAAAAAATATTCCCAGATTTGCCCATGACTTTCCTTGCCACCCATGACCAGACTTGGACTAAATAAGATCTTTTCTTTGAAAGCTAACATCAGCAGTCCTGACTGTGAGACCATGTCAGCAGACCACAATTTTAAGCACAAAGCTCTTCTAGCTAGTACGATTCAGGTCGTATTCTTCGCATCACAAAGAAAGGAGTTTGCAAGTTGCAAACAGGGATTCCGCACCTAAAAATCTTCTAAAGGGTTAGCCATCTGACAACAAGTTAGATAAGGAATCACGTATCAAATATCAATCATGTGTGATTGGCATAAAATTTAATAAGCAAATATATATAGGAAACACTAAGGACTAGCTCGAAAAAAGCAGATTACAATAGTGTCTAACTAAATAAGTGCCTATCTGACCAAATGCAAATAACCAACTAATATATAAGAGAGAATCTCTATGTAATACAATATGCAGTATAAGTGGTTCGATAAATAAATGTGTTTATTTTAGCAGTACAAAAACAATATATATAATAAAATCTAATAATCTGGACATCCAGTAGTGGTCTATAACAACATGTGTATACAAATGAATAATTTTTAAAAAAGAATCAATGAAGAACAAATATATATATATATATATATATATATATATATATACAAAACTTGGTATGATAAAAAATGACACAATAAAACTCAATTACTGATTAACAAGATTATAAGTAATGTGGAGTGGCACAAAGAAGAGAAGGATGCTTCGATCCCAAAGGGTTATAAAAGTACCTGGAGAGTCCTCTAACTCTACGTTTAGAGTGAGGTGATTGAAAAAAAGGCTTTGCTTAATATTAATGGATCCGCTCTCATTTATATGAGTATCGTAATCCTGATGGTGGTTGTCAAAGGCAGGTGAGCTATGGAGATCAAATTGTGCAAGCCGCTCGAGTGGGGGAACTTGCACCAAGTGGATGCAGTCCGCTATGGGTCTTGCTCCTCTCTGTGTCCCCTTTACCCAAGTGACGGGCTGTTGTGTTAATCTCTGATCCTCCGTGTGTACTTCCGGTTTGGTTTAGTATAGTTGAATACGTGACTTTGCTATACAGGGTATTTTTACTGCAGTGTCCAGTCCCCTATAAGCAATCAGGATACACTGATGGTCTGATCCTTGTTCTTCAGAATCAGCACAGAGACGTTCAAAAAAAGGGACAATGTGTCCGGTGTTGATACAAAGCCACAATGTGGCCAGGGTGTCATAAAATTCACAGGATAAAGGTGGTTAACTCGTCCAACGCATTTCACCCCACGCTTGGGGCTTTTTCAAGGATTCTAAGGATTCTATTATTATGACGTAAGTAATTACATCATAATAATGATAAATTATGTTATTATTAGTGATGAGGTTATCAACCTCAAATGTGTATGTAATGATAAAAGATATATAAATAATATAATAATTTAAAATATATTCATTCTTTACATACATAACGAATAAATATATATATATATATATATATATATATATATAAACATATATGTGGAAGTAGATGACTATAAATGTCAATACCCTCCCATATAGCAGTAATTACAAAGATATATAAAAAAATAATGTGAACATGTGAATAACTGTGTGCAAAGTGCTTATGCAATATTAATATTATTAGTGTATAATCATATGTATCACAAATTTCACACACTAACATATATATATATTAGTATACTAATAGTGTCTATTCAATGCCATGCAAATTCATTAAATAAATAAACGTGAATCATTATTAAACAGATATATAAATATCTCCATTCAAAATGCTGCAAGATCTATATTAAGATTAAGAACTTTTGGAAACAGAGTATCAAGCTTATATATCCAAAAAGTCTCCCTTTGGCATAATCTTAAAAATCTATTATATTTGTGAGATTTTGGAATTGTCTCTATAGGGGTAATACTATAACAATTTAGTTCCCCCCATGTTTCATATTACAGTGGCTAGAGACACTATGGTATTTATAATTAGTTTTAATGTTTCTAAAGTGTTCGGACCACCTATGGCTCAGCCGTCTAATCGTGCGGCCCACGTAAAGAGCCCCACATTTACAAGTAAACAAATAGATAACATAAGTGGAGGCACGTGATAAAGAGCCGTTAATCGTATATGACGGTTTGGAGGTGTTTGATTTAAATGTGGTTCTGCCATGAGTGATGTGCTTGCACATTTTACAATTCTTTTTCCCACATTTAAATGACCGCTTTTTACTGGCTCCTGGATATTTCAATTGTGCTCTCTATTGTTGATTCGAGGTTGTGTTGTTGTTGCTGCACTTAGAGGCGCCTCTGTATTTTTTGTCCCACTTCCAGGGAAATTCCAGGATCTCTTTTCCTCTAGCTTGAAGAGGTGAACTATTAATATTACATTTAAATGTATTGGCATACATGTGCTCCATACAACTCTTTATAGTGACCTTAAATATGTTTATATAGGGTATTCATATAAATACAGAAAATATATTTACAGTTGGCATATAACAATCACCTATTTCAGTTAAAATTAACATTAACATACCCTGAATATTAAATTGCAAATGCAGGATGATTAACTGTGTTTTATGTCCCATTCCATCTTATAAGTCAAACAATATAGCACTTTCTTCAAAAGGTAAACTATCCAGGACCCATATTATTTTTGTGTTTATTTCATTAATTTCTAATTCTGTAAATATTCTTCTTGAAAAGTGGTGCCCAAAACTCTACTCCATATTGAAGAAAAGGTAATAGAGTGGCAGAACCCCTTGCATCTATTCCTTTTATGCATTTTAATATATTATTTGCCTTTTTAAACTGCTGGCTAATGTTTAAGACTGATCTTTCATTTTAATACAAATCTCTTTGCAGATATAGAACAGTTTGTTCTGATCTAGTAGAAAAACGTACATAATTTTGTATCATCAGAAAGAAACACTTATACATAATCAGTCATCTAGGCCAGGACCAATTAGATCACTGATCAGCAATGACCATTTCTATTTTTGAGAGTATGAATATTATGCACTTTGTCATTCATTCTTCTAGAGTACCAGTATTATTTTCCAAAGAGGTAATATTCTTACTCCTGCCATAGAAGTATTTGAAGTTGCTACTCCTTAGTGTTCTAAGGACCTATTCAGGGCCATAATACAAGTGGAGCGCTAAATATCGATATTGTGAAAGTGATATTTGCCCTCCACTGAGTAATATCAGCGCATGCCAATATGCGCTTGTATTACAAGTTGACAGCATTTTGAACGTGTCTCCTACTGGAGCCTAAGGAAGTGTGCTCTCGTGAGCGCAATGCTTCCCAGCAATGTGATCATGAGCACACATTCACATTTCTGGGAAGCATTACGTTAATGAGAGCGCGCTTCCGTGAGACATGATATCAGAACTAACGCAGCGAAGAGGGTAAGTCGCGCAACGATGGCAGCAAATTGTAAATATACAGTATCTCACAAAAGTGAGTACACCCCTCACATTTTTGTAAATATTTTATTATATCTTTTCACGTGACAACACTGAAGAAATGACACTTTGCTGTCCCCTCAAAATAACTCAACACACAGACATTAATGTCTAAACTGTTGGCAACAAAGTGAGTACACCCCTAAGTGGAAATGTACAAATTGGGCCCAATGTGTCAATATTTTGTGTGGCCACCATTATTTTCCAGCACTGCCATAACCCTCTTGGTCATGGAGTTCACCAGAGCTTCACAGGTTGCCACTGGAGTCCTCTTCTACTCCTCCATGACGACATCACAGAGCTGGTGGATGTTAGAGACCTTGCATTCCCCCACCTTCTGTTTGAGGATGCCCCACAGATGCTCAATAGGGTTTAGGCCTGGAGACATGCTTGGCCAGTCTATCACCTTTAATCTCAGCTTCTTTAGCAAGGCAGTGGTCATCTTGGAGGTGTGTTTGGGGTCATTATCATGTTGGAATACCGCAATGTAAAGGAACTTTTTAGCGCCGTTTTTTTTCTAACACCCCACAGCCGCCCCCAAAAACTGCCATGTGCAGTTATTTTATTAAAAAATAAAAATACTACAATTTTTATTTTTTAATAAAAATCACACCAGTGTATTTTGGGGGAATTTGGGGCACAATTTTGGTTAATTTTAAAAGCGCTAATTGCTACCGCAACTGAAATCAAGACTTATGAAAGATGCTTAACCTGCCCCCTACCAGAACCTTTGGAACGGGAGCCGCACCTTCATGCAAATTTGGTAGGGATAGATTTTGTTTACCCTGCTTTGACATGTTCCAGTTAGCACTAGGTCTCCAGACTGAGCCAGAGGTGCCTTGCTTCTGAGCAGAGGCATCAACCTTTTGTTCCTTATTTAGGCAAAAGGAAAAAACTATTAGAAACTTTAGATTAGAAACTTTAGATTTCCCTCTAGACTTTTTGTCCCGAGGAAAGCCCCTAACCTCCTGTAACAGTAGATAATATATAATCTAAATCAGAACCAAGCAACTTCTTTCTCTGAAAGGAAAGAGATTAATATCTGGATTTTTACACCATTATTAGATGTGCTTATTGAAAAAAGCTGAGGTGCCTTCTCCAGCTCATTTATGTGACTCATTAGAACTATTAATGCAATCAGACCAACCTAATGCTGTTTCTTTGGGTATTTCTGTTTGTTCATTACAGGAGAATACCGATAATGTTTCAAATACAGTGAATTTTTGTTTATCAAGGCTGCAGTTTCTAAGGTGCTGGCTGCTCTCCCGCCTACAAACAAGTGTAAAAGGTCAGTTCAAATTTTATCTTCTACAAGTTCTATGTGCCCTAAAACAAGGGATACTGTTATGTCTTCAGATGGGAAAGTTTCTTCTGGTGATGAGGAATCTTCAACTGATGTTGAACCTGATATTTCTTCTTTTTTGTTTAAAGTTGAAAATATTTGTTCACTTTTAAAGGAGGTCTTAATTACTTTAGGGGTCAAACATCCTAAACTTTCTGATGATAAGCCTTGTAATCGTTTAAATTCAGTTTTTAAAACTGTTGTTAATCTCCCTTAGGTTGTCCCTATTCCTGATGCTGTCTCTGAAATGAGTTCTAATGAGTCACATAAATGAGCTGGAGAAGGCACCTCAGCTTTTTTCAATAAGCACATCTAATAATGGTAGAAAAGTATTCAGTGGACTCAGTTTCTCCAGTAGATTTAGGGACAGAATCAGACTGCTCTATTATAGCAAATGACAAAGCAATGCAATAAACACTATCTACTAGTGCACCAAATTGGAAGCAATACTTTGCACCAAATTTAGAGCAATACTTTGCACCAAATTTAGAGCAATAATATTGTAGCAATACTATTGTCCCCTTGCTTTAAAATAAATACATTACTACGTATGGATTATGTTACATCTTTGTCTCTCATTACATTTTTATCCCTATCCCAAATTTGGAGCAATAATATTGTTTGATTTAGAAAGAGTATACAATTTTAATAAGGTTTCTAATTTACTTTTATTATCTAATATGATTAATTCTCTGGCAGCATTGAACATAACCTTTCTGTATTTTCAGACTCCCATTGATTTCTATGGCATTCGCGGCCTCAAGGGTGGCTTTTTGAACAATAGGTACGCTGCGTCGGAATTGACATGAGCGTACCTGTTGAATGTTTAATAAATTGGCAAAAGGGGCAAATGGAGTCAAATGTGACGGCGGATGATCAGTATTCCTCTCGAATAACACAAGCATCGATCTGTGTCGGATTGCTATTGCGGGAGCGTATATTACGTCACACATTTCAACATTTGACAATCTTGACTCTTTGTTAACTATGGCGGATCAAATTTTCGTCAAATTTGACGTGGACTTCCAACACGTTATCAGTTGAAGCTTTGATAAATCGGCCCCTATAACTCCCTTTTTAAATAAACTCTCAGGTACAATGCATGCTAAGCCAAACTGCAACACAAAGCATGAGACATCAACATTACATCCAAAGGGCAGATAAAGCTCATCAGAATGAGGAAAACGTGCATGAAAAAAAGCTAACAGCTGTACAGGATTTAGCCTGATTAAACTCATGTGCATAGCCAAGGATGAACGTGCGCTAACCAGACGTGGGTAAACCAGTCAAAGCGTGAAAGTAACTAAAATAAAACAAAAAATGACGTGTGCAAAACAGCAAGGGGAATTATGTAAAGGAATCTGTCCCAGGACCAAAAATATTAGCACATATATAAATAAACTTAAAAAGTGCCCATAAATGAGACCTACCAATCGACACTATTCCACCAGCAAACGAGCAGCAGACAGGCAAACCAGTACTGAAACATATAAGCAGAGGTTATGGAATATGAGTATATTGTAAATACATAAAGGGAGACAAAAGACAAGTCCCTGTGACCAATTATGGAAGGTTAAGAAAAATTTCCCTTGAGGTGAAAAAAGAATCACAAACAATACCCCATATACATCTGATAAGCAGTGTACTATGAGGGGAAACTGGGCCTCAATATAGACTGAAAACGCCTCTCTCTGAAGAATCAAATACTTCTTCATTCTTCAACCACCTCCAGCGGATGCAAAGTAAAGACTGAAGTATGTCTGAGGTGGGAGCGGTTATATAGGGTTCTTGGTGTTTGGAAATCTTTGCCTCCTCCTAGTGGTAAAGAAGGGTAATTATTAGGAGTAATGGATTGTGGACTCTCACCACCTATATGAAAAAAACACACATTTTTTTTAATGGATCAGCAGGAGTTATGGTTCACACAAAATGAAAAGAAGGGGGGCTTCTTTGAAAACTCTGCTGACAATTGTCAATGCCCATTGACCTGTAACATTAAACATTCCTGAACAGCAACAGACGTGCCCCAACAGGAACTGTCTGGTCTCTGATCCAGTCATTGGCTTTTGGTATGTTAAAGGGACGGTCTACACAAAAATTGTTATTGTTTTAAAAGATAGATAACACCTTTACTACCCATTCCCCAGATTTGCACAACCAACATTGTTAGAGTTATATACTTTATAACATTTAAACCTCTAAA
The DNA here is from genome assembly GCF_027579735.1 of Bombina bombina. Classification (NCBI taxonomy): domain Eukaryota; kingdom Metazoa; phylum Chordata; class Amphibia; order Anura; family Bombinatoridae; genus Bombina; species Bombina bombina. Next base: position 134,424,941 of record NC_069510.1, read on the forward strand.
TTTCTGCCTGTTTCAAATTCTCTATTGAGAGCCTCTTAATCACATGCTTTTGTATTTGCTTTTTCCAACAGGAGACTGCTAGTTCATGTGGACCATATTGATAACAATGGGGCATATCTATCAAGCTCCGAAAGGAGCTTGACGGCCCGTGTTTCTGGCGAGTCTTCAGACTCGCCAGAAACAGCAGTTATGAAGCAGCGGTCACAAAGACCGCTACTCCATAAGCCTGTCCGCCTGCTCTGAGCAGGCGGACAGGAATCGCCAGAAATCAACCCGATCGAGTGTGATCAGGTTGATTGACACCCCCCTGCTGGCGGCCGATTGGCCGCGAGTCTGCAGGGGGCAGCATTGCACCAGCAGCTCTTGTGAGCTGCTGGTGTAATGCTGAATACGGAGAGCGTATAGCTCTCCGCATTTAGCAAGGTCTTGCGGACCTGATCCGCAGTGTCGGATCAGGTCCGCAAGACCTTTCTTAAATAGGGGCCAATGTGTTTACGCCCGGTAAGTTATTTAAGAGTTAGCACAACACAGCACTAAATGCAACGCAATAGATTTTAAATAGTCACAGTCATGTGATCAGGGGGCTGTCAGAAGATGCTTAGATACAAGGTAATCACAGAGGTAAAAAGTATATTAATATAACAGTGTTGGTTATGCAAAACAGGGGAACGGGTAATAAAGGGATTATTTATATTTTAAAACAGTAACAATTCTTTTGTAGACTGTCCCTTTAAGTATGCCCGCATTTTCCTCTGACTTTGACATTGGAGCCTTCAGCTTGCTTTCATGCGTGGGAACAAAACGTTTATCTAGAACTTCTTGCAGTTCTATTTTGAAATATCTGACAAGCATAATATACTTGAGGTTTCTTCGCCTTAGCTGTTGAAGTCAAAAAATTTACTTTTTGCTCCCAGTTCTCTTTGCGGTCTGGTCATCATGCTGCTTTCCAAACAACCTGGATAGGTCCATAGGCAGGTTCAATACAATGACTTTAGATGCTGCATCTGCCTAAGAATGCTTCAGCCATAGAGTATGTCTGGCCAAATTAGAAATCACCATACTTATGGCGTTAAGGAACAATAAATTCTTCATAACGAGAATAAAATTTAAGAAGCCGCTGCATATCTGTAAAAAATGAAGAGCTGGCATGCAAATTAGAAGAAACGGCCACATTAGTTTTAAAAGAAGACAGACAATTGTCTTCAGCTTTTGTTGGAGAAAACATAGCCAGTATAGGGCGACATATAGCACATTGGAGTTAAAGGGACAGTCAAGTCCAAAAAAACTTTCATGATTCAAATAGGGCATGTGATTTTAAACAACTTTCCAATTTACTTTTATCACTAATTTTGCTTTGTTCTTTTGGTATTCTTAGTTGAACGCTAAACCTAGGCGGTTCATATGGAAATTTCTTAGACCTTGAAGGCCGCCTCTAATCTGAATGCATTTTGACAGTTTTTCACCACTAGAGGGCATTAGTTAATGTGTTTCATATAGATAACATTGAGCTCAAGCATGTGAAGTTACCTATGAGTGAGCCCTGATTGGCTAAAATGCAAGTCTGTCAAAAGAACTGAAATAAGTGGGCAGTTTGCAGAAGCTTAGATACAAGGTAATTACAGAAGTAAAACGTGTATAATTATAACTGTGTTGGTTATGCAAAACTGTGGAATGGGTAATAAAGGGATTACCTATCTTTTTAAAAAACAAAAATTTGGTTGTTGGCTGTCCCTTTAAATTTGAAAATCTGTTTTTCCTTTCAATTTCTTTTTCATAACATCTTTTAAATAACTGAATCTTCAGTAGGAAAATTATTTTTAGGCAGTGGAAAATTCTTAAATATTTTGGGCCAGATTGACGTGCTATTTAGCGCTTTTGCTGGATCAATAACACCACCAGAAGTAAAGTTTGTGCGCACTAGTGTTAGCAATCGTATTACAAGTTAAAAATAATTTTTTTGCATACTAGCAAAACCCAGAAGCGCATTAACTAAATGATGTCACATATCGCAACCGTGTTAACTTATTCTCACCATAGATTTCAATGGAGAGTGTTAACACGACACAATATTAAACCCACAGTGCCATACCAGACAGGAGTTATTAATATTTCACATTCCAATGCTCTTCACATACAGTAAAACGTTTGTAAAAGAAGCTTGAGCAGTAAATAAATACAACTAAATTATCTGCTGAGAAGCTGCAGGCTGAACATCCTGGGCACACATCAGAGAATCCGAAGACTCCACCTGGAATGCAGGGAAAGCAGCCTTCATAAACAGTCATATACAGCGAGTGAAAAAAGCATAGCAGCTCCGAGGACTTACAAGACTCACCAAGGCTCCACAGCAGAATACACTTCCTGCATCGAAAATTGAGCCACCCCCGGCATTACAGAGAGTGACTAGGTGTGTGTGCGTGCATCACCTAATGACCCCTAACACTGGGTTTCGATGACATAGTTCCAGGAGCAATGATGGAACCCTTAGCCTAACATCGGAAGAGCCACTGAGACTGCCTCACAATACATATGCTCCAGAGCATACCTCCCTAATACCAGATCTTATCTGCAAGGGTCCAAAGATGCAGGACCAACAGTGGGAACAAACCTCCGCCTTGACCTGGGAAATAGGACCCAGGCTCTTTGCATCCTATGATGGAAAGAACTAGAATTGGTCTTGAAGTAAATGTAGTCACCTTTAAACCGATAAAAGGGGGCATGTCTTTTTCTGTCCATGACCTCTAGGGAAAGAGGGTCTCATCTGTTAAGAGTGAGATAGGGAGGCCAAAATAAATCTCAGAAGTAACTTTTATCCACACTAAGTTGCTACATCTAATGCAACATCAAAAAAATAAATAAAAGTGCCAAAAAGTGCTCTAAAGTGCTAATAAACAGGCGTACATGTTCATACTAATAGCCAATGGGATATAAAGGTGCAAAGTACTTACCTTTCAGCACCTTCACCCACTGTGCTTAAAGGACCAGTCAATAAAGTAGATTTGCATAAACAACAAATGCATGATAACAAGACAATGCAATAGCACTTAGGGGGATATGTATCAAGCTGTCAACTATGTTGCATTCGCCGGCATCAATACGCTCGCCTAACATCGCCGATGCGGATCTCAATACGCTCTCCTTAATTATGAAAAAAGCGGTCAAAAAGACGCGCACCAAGTACGGGGTGATGAGCATCGGACAGTTGTTAACTAGCAGTCAGCGATCTCGCATCTATTCTGCTTTTTCCCAACTTTATTTATACCCTGTCACTAAACGCTGCCACTATACTAAAATGTTTAACCCCTATCCCGCCGCTCCCCGACACCACCTCCACTAAATAAAGTTATTAACCCCTATCCCGCGGCTCCCCGACACCACCTCCACTAAATAAAGTTATTAACCCCTATCCCGCCGCTCCCCGCCACTGCCGCCACTAAATAAAAGTATTAACCCCTAAACCTCTGGCCTCCCACATCACTACCACTAACTAAACCTATAAACCCCTAAACCATCAGCCCCCCCATCGCCAAAAACTAAATTAAGCTATAAACCCCTAAACCCCCTAACTTTGAATAACAATTACAAGATCCCTATCTTAATATAAATTAAAACTTACCTGTAGAATTAAAATAAACTAATTTTAAACTATTAATTTACCTACCCTAACTTTTATTTTACAATTAAATTAAAATACCAATTAAATAAACTAAATTACATATTAAAGAAACCTAACCATACTCAAGTTATTTGAATATACAATTAAACATTATTAAAAGTACTAAATTACTGAAAAAAAACAAATACTAAGTTACAAAACAGAACAAAACACTAAATTATGAAAAATAAAAAAATAAAATTATCAAAAATAAAAAAGAATTACACCTAATCTAATAGCCCTATCAAAATAAAAAAAGCCCCCTCAAAATAAAAAAACCCCATAGCCTACAAAAAACTACCAATGGCCCTTAAAAAGGGCCATTTGTGGGGCATTGCCCCAAAGATATCAGCTCTTTTTGCCTGAATAAAAATACACCACCCAACAGTAAAACCCACCACCCAACCAATAAACCCCACCAAATAAAATACATATCTAAAATAACCTAAGCTCCCCATTGCCCTGAAAAGGGCATTTGTATGGGCATTGTCCTTAAAGGGCATTTAGCTCTTTTACATGTCCAGACCCTAATCTAAAAATAAAACCCATCCAAAAATCCCTTAAAAAAGCCTAACACTAACCCCCGACGATCCACTTTGCTTAAAGGATCCATCCAGCTGGAGAAGTCCTCACCCAAACGGCAAGAAGTCTTCATCCGGGCGGCATCTTCCATCTTCATTCAGCCGGAGAAGTCCTCATACAGGCGGCAAGAAGTCTTCATCCACACAGCATCTTCTATCTTCATCCATCCGGTGCAGAGCGGGTCTATCCTGAAGATATCCGGTGTGGATAGGCTGACCATATTGCTGCTTTAAAAAAGGACACATATGAAAAATACATATGTCAGGGCTGTTTTCAGGGTTGTTTAAAGAAATGTTTTGTATAAGAACCCTGACATATGTATTTTTCATATGTGTTCCTTCTTAAAGCGGCAATATGGTCAGCCTAGGTGTGGAGCATCCTCTTCATACGGTCGCCGCCGTAAACTGGAACTTCAATGCAAGTGACGCTATCCAAGATGGCGTCCCTTGCATTCCTATTGGCTGAAAGATTTCAATCAGCCAATAGGATTAGAGCTGCTAAAGTCCTATTGGCTGTTCCAATCAGACAATAGGATTTGAGCTCTCATTCTATTGGTTGATTGGAACATTCAATAGGATGAGTGCTCAATCCTATTGGCTGATTGGAACAGCCAATAGGATTTTATCAGCTCTAATCCTATTGGCTGATTGAAATCTTTTAGCCAATAGGAATGCATGGGATGCAATATTGGATGGCGTCACTTGCTTTGAAGTTCCAGTTTACGGCTGCGACCATATGAAGAGGATGCTCCGGGCCAGATGTCTTCAGGATGGACACGCTCCACACCGGATGGATGAAGATAGAAGATGCCGTCTGTATGAAGACCTTGCCGCCTGGATGATGACTTCTCCGGGTGGATGAAGATGGAAGAGGCCGCCCGGTTGAAGACTTCTTGCCGCCTGGATGAGGACTTCTCCAGCTGGATGGATCCTTCAAGCAGGACTTCAAGAACTGTAAGTGGATCTTCAGGGGTTAGTGTTAGGCTTTTTAAAGGTTTTTTTGGGTGGGTTTTATTTTTAGATTAGGGTCTGGGCATGTAAAAGAGCTAAATGCCCTTTTAAGAGCAATGCCCATACAAAAGCCCTTTTCAGGGCAATGGGGAGCTTAGGTTATTTTAGATAGGTATTTTATTTTCAGCGTTGGTTGGTTGGGTGGTGGGTTTTACTTTTGGGGGGTGTTTGTATTTTTTTTTACAGGTAAAAAAGCTGATATCTTTGAGGCAATACCCCACAAAAGGCCATTTTAAGGACCATTGGTAGTTTATTGTAGGCTAGGGGGGGGGGGGGTTATTTGATAGGGCTATTAGATTAGGTGTAATTCTCTTTTATTTTTGATAATTTGTTTTTTTATTTTTCGTAATTTAGTGGGGGTTTTTTTGTAACTTAATGTTTCTTTTTTTCTGTAATTTAGTACTTTTAATAATGTTTAATTGTATATTTAAATAATTTGAGTAAGGTTAGGTTTCTTTTATATGTAATTTAGTTTATTTAATTGGTATTTTAATTTAATTGTAGTATAATAGTTAGGGTAGGTTAATTAATAGTTTAAAATTAGTTTATTTTAATTCCACAGGTAAGTTTTAATTTATATTAAGATAGGGATCTTGTCAAAGCTTCCAGCTGAAGTGGACTCCCGTTTGAGGGTGGAGCAAGCAAGTTGCTGCACGCTGTGTGTCTCTTGCTTCTAGCTCTGACTACCAACCCTCACCTTCAAGCGCCCGTTGGCCGTGGGAGTCAATCCGGCCTGGGCACAGGGTCTGTGACTCAATGAAGTGGAAGTCTGCTACAGGCAACTACAAGCTTCGTGGCTGAAGCAAACTTGTTGCAAAGGAGAGAACACTTGGTATTAAGCATTGATACAAATTGCTACAGGTTACGAGTAAGAGTCGATACAAACAATAACTGCCTACCTACAGACAAGATATAACAGAAGGTTCTCAGAAGGGCTGCATACAGCAACAAGTCCTCCGCAAGCATAACAGATCAATTACAGAGCTGATACAATACACCTGTCGGCTGGGAAGGTAATACCGGTCTTTTCCCCTAAGGTCTCCTGATTCTCAGATCTTACACTGGGACTGTGTACGTTTGGCGGGAGGCGGGTAAATCCCGCGGCCCGTTGGTGTTTTGGCTCCGGGAGCACGGAGGACCGGGCTTGCATGTGGGGTGGAACAAATAAGACATAGTAGCCTGAAGTACGGTGGATCCTGGAATAAGGTTACATTTGTCAGTACTGCTCTCCTGGGATGGCCCCCCTGTATTCAACAGGGAACATATATTGAAATTACTGTATCTGTTGACCATAACAGATTTAATACCTGAAAGGAACTGCAGGGAATCTTATTTAACAGCAGAATTACTACCCTATTTTTGAATACCTGACGTGCTGCCAAATGAGGGACACTTTGAGGTCGGAGACCTGGCAGTCAGGTTAGGCGCCCGGTTGCGCCCTAATCAGAAGGTGGATCAGCACGGATCAGTACGGCGACGGACAAGGACTGTAGCCCTGTGGCCGGTGAGTTTGCTACCCCGGTGGTAGCGTGACGACAACATAGAGAGTGGTCGCTCGAGAGGAGGTCGGTGTGAAAGAGGCGGTTCCTGATACTGGCGTTCCAGCTCCCAAGAGGTTGCAAGCGCGGAACCAGAGTAAGGGATCACAACTGCACGTATCACTTGTAAGTGCGCTGCCAGTAGCTGGATCCTGGGTGTAACGTCCAAAGAACCCTGGTAGTAAGAACAGCCCGAAGGTGAGACAGAGAATGCTTGGTATTTGGTCGGCTGATCTGGACCCGCAAGGTTGGTAACAATAACAGCTGGTGACTGGGTAGTATTTAGCCCCTTGGGGACTTTGACTGAATCACCATATCCTGGAAGACAGCTGGGGCTCTTATTCCAAGTGAAAGTGCTGTTTTATGCAGCACTCTGGATTTGGCACATACAGAGACATTGGGAATACTGTTATATGGACAAATGTTTTGCTCTAAAATTATTTTCAGTAATGTCATTATACTGTGATTAATACGTGCTAAATACTTGGTTTATAGCGGCATATAATTGTATGAGGGCAGTTGCATACATAGGTGACAAGATTTTGTGTGTATGTATAACCGAGATCAGGAGTTGTATGTCAGGTCCTGTGCTACCTTTACAACTAGGTCTATAAGGTTTCTATAGTACAGGAATTTACGTCAGGAGATATATAGGAGTATATTCATACTAAATACTGTTATACATGTATAAATGTCAATTAAGTAGAACTATTTGAGATCAAAATAGAAGGATTTTTTATCCCATTCTCTATACCTTTTGCTCAGTAGTTTCACTTGTGTTATGAGACCTATGAGACCTATGGAAATTGTGTTATAGAGTTGTATTAAGACTGAGTTCAAGGGTGAGGTACTAAGTAGATAAAGTATTATACCCTCTATATAGGCCGCTCCTACCTGATTCATTCTCTCTTCCTTTTTTTTTTTCTCTCTCCTTGTCTTCCTGCCTTGTTTTTCTTTTCTTCTTTTCTTCTTCACTATATGCTGAGCTTTGTGGGGCTCAATTCATGTAATCACCATCACTCTGTTTTGCTACTTCTTCTTTCTTTTTTTTTGTTTCTTTTTCCCCCCTTTTTTATTTTATTTTTGTGTGTTCTTTTCTTGAATTTTGCCAATATTTTGTCCCGCCACTGAAGGGACTCTACATAGTTTCACTTAATGCACTTATTTATCATACACAATAATTGAGGTGACCACAGTAAGCACTAGTGGCCATATAGTAGGGCTCTCAAAACTCTAAGTATATGGATAAATTTATATTATCAGCCAAGAATTCTCCCCCTAATATGCCTGTTAAGCAGAGAGAAAAAAAAATGGTGAAACAGACGCTAGAAACATCACAATCACAGGGTGAGATGCAGTTTGACATGCAGGAACTCCTAAGTCAGATCACTAAGATAATCACTCCACAACTAAATGACATGAAAACCGAAATTAAGCAGGACATAAATAGCCTCACGTCCGAAGTAAGACAATTCTCCACAAGACTTATCGAAGTAGAAACTAGAATATCAGACATTGAGGATAAACTTAACATAATTGAACCTACTAATCTTGAATATAATAGGAGAATTGACAAATTACAAAGTAGGGTGGAAGACCTGGAAGACCGATCCAGGCGTAATAACCTGAGAATTATCGGTCTTCCAATTGCATTTTGTTACGGTCACTCTCCCCCTGAGTCTTGGAATTAATAATGACACACCAATCCTCGTAGAAAGGGTACATAGAACAGGTGTAGCTCGCCAGGCAAGAAAAGATAATATTTCTACCAGACCCATAATAGTTAAGTTTTTAAATTTTCAAGACAAGGTACATTTCCTTAGGCAATACAGGAAAGTGTACCCCCTTATGAGAGAGCAATTCAAAATTTTAATCTTTCAAGATTTCTCCAGTGAGACGGTGGCAAAGCGTAAAGAGATGTCGCCCTTCTGCTCCAAGTTATTAAAAGCAGATTATAATGTGAGGATGATATATCCGGCCAAGCTAATAGTAACAATGGATGGGATGCAGGTGGTACTTAATACCAGCAGTGAGGCACAGGCCTTTTGCAAGGAGCAGGGTATACAATGAACAAGGAGCTATAAATTTGGCACTAAAGATATGTCAAATCTGTATATATGGATCTAAAGAGAATGAACAGATGTGTGTGTGTGATGGATGGATGTAAGTATAGTTTCCTTCTTTCCCCCTTTTTTTTTTTATCTATTCCCCCCCTTTTTTTTTATTTTTCTCCTGCCTTGTACTCCCCCTGTCCCTCTCCTCCATCCTCCCCTGTACTGTAGGTTTTTGTGGATCTTTAAGATTAGTGTCATGGCTGTAAAGAGTCCAATATGAAGGCGCTAAATCTCCTGTCCTGGAATGTTGGCGGGATAACCTCGCCAAGAAAGAGAAAAGCTATTATTAAGCAATTAGGCCTACATAAACCTGACCTTGCAATGCTCCAGGAAATTCATTTAAAAGATTCAGAAATAATGAAATTAAAAATGAAGTGGGTGGGAGAGGTCATTGCTATCCCTGGGGAAAATAGGAAGAAAGGATTAGCAATCCTGATTAGTAAACATTTGGATTATGAGATAACAGGTTTGGAAGAGGACAAGGGAGGGAGATTCCAAATTTTCAAATTAAAAATTAATTTCATTCCCTATATAATCTGTAATGTTTATGGGCCTAATATAGTAGATAGCCAATTCTGGAACGGACTGACTGAGAAGTTATTTTAGTATATTGGACAAAATCTAATAATAGTCGGGGATTTAAATCTTACGCCCTCTCACAATTTAGATAGAGCTGGAAGGAAGGATTTATATAGAAGGGATACAAAAACACGGATATTTAAAAATTTTTGTTCCCAACTGGGGGTAAGAGATATTTGGAGGGTTCAGCACCCTGATACTAGGGGATATACTTGTATGTCCTCAAGTTACCAGTGTTTTTCTAGAATAGATATATTCCTAATCTCAGAGGCCCTGATGGGATTGGAGTGTAAGACTGATATTAAAGACATTCTTTTGTCAGATCATGCAATCATTTCACTTGAATTCGGCTGTAACACATTTAAAAAAGGAGGTAATAATAGACTATTTTTCCCTAATTATTTAGTTTCAGACAGTCAGTTCCAGAATTTTCTAAAGAACAAATGGATAGAATATCATAATTTTAACAAGGGCTACATGGATAAAACAGAAATATATTGGGAAGCAGCCAAAGCTGTACTTAGAGGACATATTAAAGCATATCTATGCAGACTTAAAAAAAAAAACTAAGCAAAAAGAACTACAACTTTCCAACACAGTGAGAAATAAGTACAATGCCTATATTGCCTTTAGATCTAAGGGAAATTGGAGCAGATATAATATCAATTCCAAAACCCAACGGGATATTTTCTTAAAACAAAAAGCTATGCAAGAAGGGTTAAAGCAAAAATCTTTATATAGAGGGTTCACTGGAAGAGCGGCTAAATATCTGGCTCGAATTTCTAAACCGAAAGACAGCAATTTAATCGTCGCTATTAGACAGAATGGGAATAGATATATTCAGACAGAAGAAATTAAAAAAGCGTTCTATAACCATTTCCAGGGAATTTATAAAGCAGACTCCTGTCATGACTCGGATAGGGATGAGCTCTGGTCCAAGCTAATCCTACCTAGGATTTCACAAGAAGATTTACAAAATTTAAATGCAGCTATTACAGAACAAGAAATTAATCTGGCTATCCAACAAGCCAGACTTAATAAGGCTGCAGGACCGGACTGCCTCCCTGTGGAGTTCTACAGAATTTTACAGGAGGAGGTGACTCCAACCTTATGTAGATTATTTAATAAATATTATAGTTCAGAAATAAAATGTTCTAAATATTTCACTGCTTCTAATGTTGTGCTTATCCTGAAGAAAAAAAAGGATCCAGAACTGGTAGATTCGTATAGACCTATATCGCTCCTTAATTCAGATTATAAGTTCTTAACATCAATTATAGCCAATAGATTACAACCAATTCTCCAAAGTATTATACATGAGAATCAGGTGGGTTTCATGCAAGGGAGAAGTCCAATTAAGAATCTAAGAAAAACAATGATTATTTTGGATTACTTTTGGAATAAATCACAAGGGAAATGTAGGAAAGGGTCTGATGCTGCTATAATAGCTCTGGACGCAGAGAAAGCATTTGACTACATAAGCTGGAGTCACCTCTTCACGACAATAGCGAAGTTTGGATTTAGAGGATATTTTAGCAATTTTATCCAGTCAATATATAGCAATCCAGTTTCTGCTTTAGTCATAAATAATGCAGCTACAGACCCCATTCCCCTGTACAGAGGTACAAGGCAGGGATGCCCATTGTCCCCCCTGCTTTTTAATATCTCACTTGAACCATTGGCTATTATGCTACGGGATCAATTAGAGGGTATCAATATAGGGAAACATAAGTTCATTCTTTCATTATATGCAGACGACCTATTAGTTTTCCTGAATAACTTAGAAGTCAATTTGCCGAAATTTACATCTATTATGCAACTCTTTAGTTTAGTATCTGGTTATAAAATTAATTTTACTAAATCCGAATTATTATGGCTATCAAAGCCAGCTAAAAGTAGTATGAGACATCCCTTTAAAGAAACTAAATATTTGAATTACCTAGGCATAGTTTTGAGTAATAACCCACTTGAATGGTATGATATAAACATTACAAGTTGTCTGAAGATAATCCAGAATCAATTAGAAAGTTGGAATAACCTCCCAATATCATTGATACCACGTATTATGTTAATTAAAACAATAGTATTTCCCAAATTGCTGTATCTCTTACAGAATATTCCTCTTAGGCTTAAAAATAAGGACGTATTGAAATTTAAATAGCTTCTAAATTTATATGGAAAGGGGCAAAACCCGCGGATTGCCTTGGTAAGATTAATGAGTGATAAAATGGCAGGAGGTTTAGCTTTTCCCAATATCCAATACTATAATTGGGTTTCTTTACTTAAGTATGCTATTGATTGGATTTCTGAGAAACAATATTTTACCCTGTATCAGTGTGAGTCAAGTATTATGGCTCCATTTAATTTGAAGGCTCTGCTACATTGCCCAATTAAGAAGTTGCCCGGTAATGTTGATAATCTTACGACATTTAAGAACGTAGTCTGGGCATGGCAAAAATACTGTTTTGAAATCCAGGTTAATCCAAATGTAACTGAATTTTTACCAATTCAGGGAAACCCCGAGTTCCAACCAGGATATGACTCCCAAGTTTTCCAGAGATGGGGGGGAAAGGGTTTAAACTACATTAAACAGTTGCTGTTATCAGACGGTACAATTGACTCATTTGGCTCTATCTGTTCCAAGTATGACATACAAAGTAAAGATTTTTTTGCTTACTTACAGATTAGACATTATGTAGCAGATCTTCAAAAAGAATTTAAACCAAATTGGTCTATGGTTCCATTAGCAACAGGGATAAAAATATATCAAGCGGGCAGATTTTCCATTTCTACTTTCTATAAAATTTTGAATTCTAACAATAAAGTAAGACAAATTACCTATATACGGTTAATATGGTCAAAATTCTTTCCAGATTTAGATGTATTGGATATACAGGGAAGCCTCCAAATAATTAATGATTCTTGGGTTCCCACAGCCTGGCGTGAGTCACATCTAAAAAATGTATATAATGTATACATTACCCCTGGTAAAATGTTTACCTGGTCTAAGAACGTCCATTTATGTACAAGATGCAGTAAAGAGAATGCAGATATTCTGCATTGTTTGTGGCTATGCCCCAAGATATTTCAATTCTGGTGTAAAATATCTTATTGGATCAAACAGATAGTCAATCCTACATTCACCATAACTCCTTGAGATATTGTCTTTCTAGTTAGATATTCAACGAGATGTAAGGCATATAAATTGTTAAATACTGTACTGATATTAGCTCGAAATCTTATTTATAGGAATTGGAAAGCGACACATGCGCCCAAATTTATAGAATTTAAGAAAGCAGTAATTATGCAAATAATCTTGGAACAATATATTTCAATCACAAATAGCGATCAGGTACAGGCATTTTTTTTTTAATGGGAGGGAGTAATTAAATCACTCCCGAATAAAACCCAAATTCAAATAGTCAAGCCAATAAGTAACTCTACTTTCATCCTCCAAAACATCTTAGCAGGTCATTTCCCCGGGTGGTGGTCGAGCGGCATCGAAGAAGTAGTGGTGACGGTGGAGGTGGGGGGGGGAGGAGTAGGGGAGTGGAGGGGCAGGGGTGTGTTGCCTTTTTTTTTAATTTTTTTTCTCGTTTTGTATGCTTGGCATGGCTGTTGTGTCTACAGAATAATAAATGGAAAGTCCTTAAGCGTTGGATATTTTTCAGCTTAGAATGTATAATAATTCTGACGATTGGCTAGGTCATTGTGAGAATTCTCAAGCCGATAGTTAAAGGGAAAAGTGTTTCTTATTATTTTGATTAAGTATTGTACTATTACACTGAGAGTATTATCTTGTTCATATTATATGCTTGTAAGTCAATTGAGACATGGTCTGGGTTATTTTTTCTTTTTTTTTTCTGTACATATATGACCCTTACAAGGACCTGGCATGTTTTCATTGTGTAAACTCTAATTTATAGTTATTTATATTGTTTTTTCTTGAATTATCAGAAGATATGATTAATTTATTACAAAATGCTGTAAGAATTTTTGCTGAATTGGCTTGTGCATGTGAAATTAATAAAAATAATATTTAAAAAAAAAAAAAAAAAAAGATAGGGATCTTGTAATTTTAATTCAAAGTTAGGGGTTGTTAGGTTTAGGGGTTAATAGCTTAATTTAGTTTTTGGCGATGTGGGGGGCTGATGGTTTAGGGGTTAATAGGTTTAGTTAGTGGTAGTGATGTGGGAGGCCAGAAGTTTAGGGGGTTAATACGTTTATTTAGTGTCGGCGGTGTCGGGGAGTGGCAGAATAGGGGTTAATTTATTTTATTTAGGTTGCAGCGATGTCGGGGAGCGGCGGGATAGGGGTTAATAACTTTATTTAGGTTGCGGCGATGTCGGGGAGTGGCGGGATAGGAGTTAATACATTTTATTTAGGTTGCAGCAATTTTGGGGCGGCAGATTAGGGGTGTTTAGACTCGGGGTTTATGTTAGAGTGTTAGGTGTAAACGTTATTTGTACGATAGAAATCAATGTGTTATATTTCTTTGTCTTGCAGCATCGAACATAAGCTTTCGCTGCTTTCAGACTCCCATTGATTTCTATGGCATCCGCGGACTCCAGGGTGGCGGATTGAAAACCAGGTACGCTGGGCCAGAAAAGCCGCAAGCGTACCTGTTAAGTTTGATAACTGGGAAAAAGTGTCAGATAGAGCCGAATGTGTATTCGGAACATCTGTAATGACGTAAGCATCGATCTGCGTCGGATTGAGACCGGCGGATCGTATGTTACGTCACAAATTTCAACATTTGACGGTCTGTAGGTTTTAAGATCAGATCAATCTTGCAACAATTACGATGCAGAATTCCGGCTTATTTTAGGTTGACAGTTTGATACATTTCCCCCTCAGTCTGATTTTCAAATCAGTAGTAGATTTTTTTCTGACAAATTTCAAAGTTATGTCTATTTCCACTAACACTGCATCATGTGACAGCCATCAGCCAATCACAAATGCATATATGTATATTCTGTGAATTCTTGCACATGCTCAGTAGGAGCTGGTGACTCAAAAGTGTAAATATAAAAATACTTTGCACGTTTTGTTAATGGAAAATTAGAATGTAAATTGGAAAAGTGTTTAAAATGACATGCTCTTTCTGAATCATGAACGTTTAATTGTGACCTGAGTGTCCCTTTAACTCCGCTGCAGCAACTTGCTTCCAATATGATGGCAAGGATCTGAATAAGTAACAGCATCTACAACCCAGGGGATGACTGTGAGATTTGTCACTAAGTTTTTACTGCCTGGTTGATAACTCATTGTCTACCCCTCTGACCGACAGGGTACTTCAAGTAGGAACTGGGCCTCAGATCGGTTAGAGAACCCCTCTCAACGACGAGTAGATCTGCACTTTACTTTCATATAATTTCTCATCAAGGAGGCAAAACAATGACTGAGAATCATGGGAAGTAGGAGGAATTTAAAGTTCTGGTGTGTTGGGGTATTGTTTGCCTCTTCCTAGTGGTCAGGGGGGAATTCATATATGTAATGACTTGTGGACTCTCACCATCTGTTGAAAGGAAGTTATAAAAACAGAGAGTACTACACTGCCTCCACCAGGCTGACATTTTCTATGGCGAACATTGCTCTTGTAGGGCAAATAAATGATAAACTATTTTTGTTTTTAATTCATCACCAACAAAAAAAAGAGCAGTAAAGACCTTCTTATTCCTGAACACAGGTGCATACTGTAGCAATTATCGTCCTAACCTTATTGCACAGGAACTACAACAATCCTCAGATACCCTGCGAGAATGCTTTAGAAATGCACAACATCAAATCAAATGATCATAATCTACTCCCAAAATGAAGACCACGCACACTTTCTCAACTGACCAGATGGCTGTACCACATTCTCAGAATAGTTCAAGAGGAAGTACATAACAATATGCCCGTATCAATTACCTACTATTTCTTCTCCTTTCTAGAATTTTCTAAGATATTTTGCCAGCACCTTGCTCTATAGACAAAAGATATGAACTGAATTATAGATTAGTCATAAATTTCAGCATGTCGGCAAAACACCTGCCACTTGTTAGAAGCTTGGAATTTGGACAGTACATAATGTTGGGTCCTGTACAAAAGTTGTAGAATATTTCTTTTCATTTTTATAAACAAAAGCCTGGGCCAAATAGATTAGTTAGAGATGTATTTAGGCACAAAATCATTTTATCTTCAATCACAGTGTAATCTTTGGCCTAGCCTCCTTTTGAAACGTAATGCCTTTTTTATTTTAATTATTTCTCCTTTGGTAGTTTGGGTTCTGATTATATTATTTATGGCCTAGTAATAAATATATTGCTAAAACAATTTGAAACATTAATTCATATTTGTTTTCAAATGTTGACTGCTTCATTTATAAGGGACATAAAGCATTAGATATGTGCATAACTGCGGCTTTAGTTATTTGTGAGGGAAAATAAAATTGCACATGGCAGCTGTCTGCAGCATTCAACTTTTTTTTAGCATCGGATTTCTTTGAGTAAAAGTGCAAAATACAAATATCTGTGCAAATTGCACTTTTACTCAAAGAAATCCGGCACCCAAATGAGCCGCATGCTGCAGACCGCCGTCATTTTCATGATTCGTTTCACTAACAATTTATCAAAAACTGAAATTATGCACATATCAAACACCTCTTGTATTTAAGTAAAATTGGTGCTTTTTTATTTTGTTAGTAGGAAAGGCCAAAAAGCAAATCCTATAACCTGCAATTAGTGCAAAATATATAGCTGGTTTAGGTCATTTGCAGCATTTTTAAAACCTACATTACAGCTTTTGCTTTAAAGGGAACATTTTTTGCATCTAAATAAATAATAGCTTTTTTGCAATATTATAGAACCCTTAACAACAACAACAAAAATGTTCACTGTTACTGCTTTAAATTTTTATACAAATTGAAACATCTTTTACTCTGCTTTTTTTTCATCATGTTTAAATGCATAATATAGTTTTTGGGTTAAATGGCCCCAGGCTTCTCATAACGATGGTCTGTCAGATCATTTAGTTGTCTCACCATTTTTACAATAAAATAAAAAAACAATACCCACATCACTTTAATCATGATGACATTTACACATAAAAATCACTTGACACTTGGGCAGCCTGGAATTCCAATATATATGCCAATCTCTAGCTCAACAATAGAGGGCTGAGGCACATAACCTTTATTGATATGGGCTGAATCTACGCACTTCTGCTGAGGCCATTTAAAAAAAATTAACTTCCCAGAAAGCATTAGATGTTCCTGTTTTAACTAATGATCCATTTCCTTCTATAGTCTGAGATTACGACTTTAGGCAAATTATCTTCTGATCTTCAGTACTGAGCAGAGTATCCGTCAGTTAAACGACTGCTCGGTGTAAGAAACTGAATTGGCTAACGGTATACATGATAAATACATCACTACACTGAAAAATACATTATTTTGTATCCTGCATGATATAGAGATCCTTGTGAAAATGTACCAGTTAATCCAAGATCCAAAAATATCCTAATTAATAACTAATTAACAAGCATGCACACTGTTGCTTATATATATATATATATATATATATATATATATATATAGAGAGAGAGAGAGAGAGAGAGAGAGAGAGAGAGAGAGAGAGAGAGTGTTCCAGTGATATAGAGAGCACTTGTTATAATCCACCTTTTTCTTTATTGAGTTAACGTTTTCTGGGTCTGACCCCCGTCATCAGACATTTAATGAATAATCAATAGCAAAATTACCCTACCAAGTCGATCGCAATGATACTCTGGTGTTCTATCGAGAACTCCAATTGAAAACTCCAATCTGCCGTCACTTCCGGTGATTACATAAATCTGATTGTTTTGTGTCTCAGTGAGTAACAGGATTCACAACCAATCAGATGGGCACTGTAATCTTCACTATTTATATTGCCTCTGCCTGGGGGGTTCAAGGGGGACGAAGCCCCTTTTGTAAACCTCATTCCCCAAGGTTTACTTGGGGTGTATGCCAGAGGATTGGCGGTGCGCCCCCCAAAACAGGCAAAACAGATATTGAAAATAGAAGAGTCACCGGAAGTGACGTCAGATTGGAGTTTGAGTTCTCGACACAACACCGGCTCTACTCAGCCCTCTAAAAACCGAAGGTGACGTCAGAGCTCCGGATATCACAGTGCGCACGATTAGTAACTGTGAATATGATTAAAAAGTCACAAAATGTTCGCTATTTAAGCCACAGTATTAGTCAAAAGCAAGTTTTTATCAGGCTTATTTAACCAATGTTGTCACTATGTTAATCCCCCTTCATATTTCTCACATACACTTATATGTATTGGCTTGTCAAGGTTATTGAAAATGTTGCTATGGGAGCAATAAATGGCTACAGACTCCTATTCCCTCTGATTGGCTAAATTCACAAGATAAAGCCCATTGTACCGATTAGAATATGTTATTAGGGTATGTGGTCTAAAGAACTTATTTTATTACTACAAAGCTATCTTTTCCTGTCCCTTTACACCTTACTCAAGATATATGGCAATTGTGAGCGTTTAAAGCTCGTTCACTTAAAATCACTTGTGTTACCATATATATGTATATGATCTAATGGTTTAAAGTTAAGCTATCATTAAATGTTATATAGAGCTATCCATCTGAGCTTACTATATGTAGTGTCTCTAATTCTCAATAACATGAAGGTATTTTTTTAACCCAATTACTATATATATCTAGGTGGTTAGTATAGCATTATATTAACATTCTGTATCTGTGGAGAAAAACATGGTTAATACAGATTAGGTTTCTTAATAGAATGTAGCTTTTATTGAGCAAACAGCAGTTTAAAAACGTATGCCATATTCATCAATAGAGCGAGGAGGAAGGTGCAGATCCTGCTAACGCGTTTTGGCATTAGCAGTAATCATAGCTATGAGCTATGATTACGACTAATGCCGAAACACGTTAGCAGGATCTGCACCTTCCTCCTCGTTATATTGATGAATATGGCATAAGTTTTTAAACTGCTGTTTGCTCAATAAAAGCTACATTCTATTAAGAAACCTAGGCCTAGATTTGGAGTTTGGCGGTAGCCGTGAAAACCAGCGTTAGAGGCTCCTAACACTGGTTTTAGGCTACCGCCGGTATTTGGAGTCATTCAAAAAAGGGTCTAACGCTCACTTTTCAGCCGCGACTTTTCCATACCGCAGATCCACTTACGTCAATTGCGTATCCTATCTTTTCAATGGGATCTTTCTAACTCCGTTATTTAGAGTCGTGTCTGAAGTGAGCGTTAGAAATCTAACGACAAAACTCCAGCCGCAGAAAAAAGTCAGTAGTTAAGAGCTTTCTGGGCTAACGCCGGTTTATAAAGCTCTTAACTACTGTGCTCTAAAGTACACTAACACCCATAAACTACCTATGTACCCCTAAACCGAGGCCCCCCCACATCGCCGCCACTCGATTACATTTTTTTGCCGACCGCCACCTACGTTATACTTATGTACCCCTAATCTGCTGCCCCTAACACCGCCGACCCCTATATTATATTTATTAACTCCTAACCTGCCCCCCACAACGTCGCAGCCAGCTACCTACAATAATTAACCCCTAATCTGCCGACCGCAAAGAGCCGCCACCTACATTATAGCTATGTACCCCTAATCTGCTGCCCCTAACACCGCCGACCCCTATATTATATTTATTAACCCCTAATCTGCCCCCCTCAACGTCGCCTCCACCTGCCTACACTTATTAACCCCTAATCTGCCGAGCGGACCGCACCGCTACTATAATAAAGTTATTAACCCCTAATCCGCCTCACTAACCCTATAATAAATAGTATTAACCCCTAATCTGCCCTCCCTAACATCGCCGACACCTAACTTCAATTATTAACCCCTAATCTGCCGACTGGAGCTCACCGCTATTCTAATAAATGTATTAGAATAGCCAATCGGATTGAACTTGAACTTGATTCTGATTGGCTGATTCCATCAGCCAATCAGAATATTCCTACCTTAATTCCGATTGGCTGATAGAATCCTATCAGCCAATCGGAATTCGAGGGACGCCATCTTGGATGACGTCATTTAAAGGAACCGTCATTCGTCATCCAAGTCGTCGGCCAGGATGGATGTTCCGCGTCGGAGGTCTTCAGGATGCTGCCGCTCCGCTCCGGATGGATGACGATAGAAGATTCCGCTTGGATGAAGACTTCAATCGGATGGAAGACCTCTTCTGCCCCGCTTGGATGAAGACTTCTACCGGATGGAGGACCTCTTCTTGCTCCGCTTGGATGAAGAATTTGGCTTGGCTGGGTGAAGACGACTCAAGGTAGTGAGATCTTCAGGGGCTTAGTGTTAGGTTTATTTAAGGGGGGTTTGGGTTAGATTAGGGGTATGTGGGTGGTGGGTTGTAATGTTGGGGGGGGGTATTGTATGTTTTTTTTTACAGGCAAAAGAGCTGAACTTCTTGGGGCATGCCCCGCAAAGGGCCCTGTTCAGGGCTGGTAAGGTAAAAGAGCTTTGAACTTTAGTAATTTAGAATAGGGTAGGGCATGTTTTTATTTTGGGGGGGCTTTGTTATTTTATTAGGGGGCTTAGAGTAGGTGTAATTAGTTTAAAATTGTTGTAATATTTTTCTAATGTTTGTAAATATTTTTTTATTTTTTGTAACTTAGTTCTTTTTTATTTTTTGTACTTTAGTTAGTTTATTTCATTGTATTTATTTGTAGGAATTGTATTTAATTTATTTATTGATAGTGTAGTGTTAGGTTTAATTGTAACTTAGGTTAGGATTTATTTTACAGGTAAATTTGTAATTATTTTAACTATTTTAGCTATTAAATAGTTCTTAACTATTTAATAGCTATTGTACCTGGTTAAAATAAATACAAAGTTACCTGTAAAATAAATATTAATCCTAAAATAGCTATAATATCATTATAATTTATATTGTAGCTATATTAGGATTTATTTTACAGGTAAGTATTTAGCTTTAAATAGGAATAATTTATTTAAGAAGAGTTAATTAATTTCGCTAGATTAAAATTATATTTAATTTAGGGGGGTGTTAGTGTTAGGGTTAGACTTAGCTTTAGGGGTTAATACATTTATTAGAATAGCGGTGAGCTCCAGTCGGCAGATTAGGGGTTAATAATTGAAGTTAGGTGTCGGCGATGTTAGGGAGGGCAGATTAGGGGTTAATACTATTTATTATAGGGTTAGTGAGGCGGATTAGGGGTTAATAACTTTATTATAATAGCGGTGCGGTCCGCTCGGCAGATTAGGGGTTAATAAGTGTAGGCAGGTGGAGGCGACGTTGTGGGGGGCAGATTAGGGGTTAATAAATATAATATAGGGGTCGGCAGTGTTAGGGGCAGCAGATTAGGGGTACATAGCGATAATGTAAGTAGCGGCAGTTTACGGAGCGGCAGATTAGGGGTTAATAATAATATGCAGGGGTCAGCGATAGCGGGGGCGGCAGAATAGGGGTTAATAAGTGTAAGGTTAGGGGTGTTTAGACTCGGGATACATGTTACAGTGTTAGGTGCAGACGTAGGAAGTGTTTCCCCATAGGAAACAATGGGGCTGCGTTAGGAGCTGAACGCGGCTTTTTTGCAGGTGTTAGGTTTTTTTTCAGCTCAAACAGCCCCATTGTTTCCTATGGGGGAATCGTGCACGAGCACTTTTTTGAGGCTGGCCGCGTCCGTAAGCAACTCTGGTATCGAGAGTTGAAGTTACGTTAAATATGCTATACGCTCCTTTTTTGGAGCCTAACGCAGCCATTCTGTGGACTCTCAATACCAGAGTTATTTTAAAGGTGCGGCCAGAAAAAAGCCAGCATTAGATACGCGGGTCGTTACCGACAAAACTCTAAATCTAGCCGCTAATCTGTATTAACCAGCTATGTTTTATTAAGAAACCTGATCTGGTGCTCCATTGCTTCTTTTGTTGGTATTGACATTTGGGATAGTGAGCACAGCTGGTTCATTATGGATCAAACCATGGGAAAGTGCATAGGATCAAGGCAGCGGAGTGAAGTCACCCAGAACTTGACGTCATCGAGTGGTGCCCGACAGTCGAAAGAGGGAGAACAAGAGTCACAGGCAGCATTGTCATGGACGGCAACATGGATACAGTATGCAGTTGCAAGGAAGTGAGCATCTCCTGAGGACTGGCATAGGCCACCACAAGGCAGGTGAATACCACTGACCGCAACTGCACCTGGTAAGATCATAGTATGGCGCACTGGCGCAATGTTTACATTCTGAGAAGTATACAGACTTTAGATCACTTACTATCTAGCTTCCCGAGGATTATTACTATTTTGACCATTTAGGTGCCGAGACATAGTGCTCTATTTTCCTTTTTCATACCTGTGCCAGTGAGGTCTCCTGTACTGCTTGTATCTGCTTGCTTAATTTCTTCTGTGGATAATCACGCTCAAAGAAACAATCCTGCATCTCTCTTAGTTGTATATTCATATTAGAAGTATCTGAGTTGTTTCTTACTACCCGTTTGAACTGTGATTTAGATAATGCCCTTTTTAGGGCTGGGTGACAGCTGGTATATTGTAGCAAAGCATTGCAATCCATACTCTTTTTATAAAGTGTGGAATGTAGTTTATTCGCCTGTTTGTAGAGTCATATATCCAAAAGTCAATGCCTTTGTCTATCAAACTGCATTTTGAATAAAAAGGCTATATCAGCTTGGTTCAGTTCATTTAACCACTGTTGTAGTTCATATTCTGTACCAGTCCAAATCAATATAAGGTCATCAATAAGATCCTTATATGTGGATCTTCAAAAAGCTCTGTTCCAAGAATATAAAAATCAACCATAAAAAGATTAGCATACAATGGGGCCACGTTGGACACACACACACAGTGGAGGCAGTGTTATGCTCAGGACAATGTTCTGCTGGGAAACCTTGGGTCCTGACAGTCATGTGGATGTTACTTTGACAAGCACCACCTACCTAGAGATTGTTGCAGGCCACGTACACCCCTTTATGGCAATGGTGTTCCCTGATGGCAGTGGCCTCTTTCAGCAGGATAATTCACCCTCCCACACTGCAAAAAATGTTCAGGAATGGTTTGAGAAAATTGAAAGAGTTCAAGGTGTTGCCTCAGCCTCTAAATTCCCCAGATCTCAATCCGATTGAGCATCTGTGGGATGTGCTGGAAAAACAAATTCGATCCATGGAGGCCCCACCTCACAACTTGCAGGACTTAAAAGGATCTGCTGCTAATGTCTTGGTGCCAGATACTACAGGACACATTCAGAGGTCTTGTGGAATCCATGTCTCAACGCATCAGAGCTGCTTGGCAGCACAAGGGAGACCTAAACAATATTAGACTGGTGGTTTTAATGTTGTGGCATGTGTATTTAGGTGTTTGTATGTGTAAATATGTATAGTCGTGATCGTTGGTGGGTGTGGGCCGTTGCAGGGAGCGGCCATCGTGGGCGGCCATTGATGGGGAACTTCCGGCAGGCAGTGTGAATTCACTTCCGGGGGAGGCGGGGACGCACGCGTGCCCGCAATCTGCTCATATGAGCATATAGGTATAAGGTGTGGTGGGAGAGGGAGGGGGCAGCTACACTACAAAAAAAATTTCATATATAAAAAAGGGGCAAATTAATTCAAAAGCTGCCAGTACCCAAGATGGCAGCAAATAGTGAGCGGGGGGAGGGTTAGAAAGCTGTTTGGGGGGGCTCAGGGAGGTTGGGTGGTAAGGGGGGATCCTACACTGCAGAAAATATATAATTAAAAAACACAAAAAAACCAAACACAAACTTTCTATTTTTATACTTGAGGAGGGAAGAGAGCTGTTTGAGAGTAGTCAGGGAGGGATCAGGGGGTGGGATGTGTCAGGTGGGAGGCTTATCTCTACACTAAAGCTAAAATTAACCCTTCAAGCTCCCTACAAGCTACCTAATTAACCCTGTCACTGCTGGGCATAATACGAGTGTGGTGAGCAGCGGCATTTAGGGGCCTTCTAATTACCAAAAAGCTATTACAGAGCCATGTATGTCTGCTATTTCTGAACAAAGGGGATCCCAGAGAAGCATTTACAACCATTTGTGCCATAGTTGCACAAGCTGTTTGTAAATAATTTCAGTGAGAAACCTAAAGTTTGTGAAAAAGTGAACATTTTGTTTTATTTGATCGCATTTGGTGATTAAATGGTGGCATGAAATATACCAAAATGGGCCTAGATCAATACTTTGGGTTGTCTACTACACAACACTAATGCTAAAATTAACCCTACAAGCTCCCTACAAGCCACCTAATTAACCCCTTCACTGCTGGGCATAATACACGTGTGGTGCGCAGCGGGATTTAGCAGCCTTCTAATTACCAAAAAGTAATGCCAAAGTCATATATGTCTGCTATTTCTGAACAAAGGGGATCCCAGAGAAGCATTTACAACCTATTGTGCCATAATTGCACAAGTTGTTTGTAAATAATTTCAGTGAGAAACCTAAAGTTTGTGAAAAAGTTAGTAAAAAAGTACTTTGGGTTGTCTACCAAAAGAAAATATATACATGTAAAGGGTTATTCAGGAATTACTGACAGATATCAGTGTTAAAATGTAACTTATGCAAATTTTGAAAAATAAATGGTTTGGAAATAGCAAAGTGCTACTTGTACTTATTGCCCTATAACTTGAAAACAAAGCAAAGAACATGCATAACTATTTAGCATGGGTGTTTTTTGGTGGTTGGAGATGTGTAACAGATTTTGGGGGTCAAAGTTAGAAAAAGTGTGTTTTTTTCAATTTTTTCATCATATTTTATATATTTTTTTATAGTAAATTATAAGATATGATGAAAATAATAGTATCTTTAGAAAGTCCATTTAATGGCGAGAAAAACAGTATATAATATGTGTGGGTACAGTAAATGAGTCAGAGGAAAATTACAGCTAAACACAAACACCACAGAAATGTAAAAATAGCCCTGGTCCCAGTCGGTCAAAAAATGGAAAAGCGCTGTGGTCCTTAAGGGGTTAAAGGGGTTTTGCATGTGGTGTTAACCAATCAAAGAGAATCCCAATTAAATGCATTTTCATTCTAGGTTATGTTGTTAAAAAACACAATGTCCATAAGTCTTTTAGGGACACATGAATAATTTATGTAATCTTCTATACGTATTCTTACTACACTGTCATTTTCTGAATGGAGAAAGTATTTGGTCTGGTGTTTTTTTCTATGTTTCTTGTTACACAAGCTAGCATTAGTCAGTAAGGATATGACAACACTTACTAATGCATTGCATTAAATTATGTAATAGAATCATGGTTACCAGGTGACCATATGAAGTCATATAGCTCCCTTCTTGACCCTTTAGGAACCGTAGTACCAGCAATGCCACAGCTTGCCCCTTGTCATTGGCAACATGCCCTATAACAGCATGGCAGAGTATTGCTACTTGATCTTCATTTGATTTAAATTTTTCCGCACCAAAGCATATACCATGTATATTATGATGCACAATCGGAAAAATGCTGTGTCTTAGGGAAATTAATACAATGTGTGTCCTTGCACCTGGCAAGCAGACTCATCTATCATAATTATATATATACTTTTTATGTTGGCGTTTTGTTGATAATTGTTCCCTGTGCTCATTGCTGCAAGATAAGCTAAGTTTTAAGCTAATGTTAGTGCGTTAAATATTAGTTTTTTTAAGACCTACATGAGACACAACTAACACCAAGAGGCCTACTTATCAAGCCATCAACTGTGCTGCATTCGCCGGCACCAATACACTCGCCTGACATCGCCTAACATCGCGGCAGCGGACCTGAATACGCTCTCCATATTTATAAAAAAAGCTGTCAAAAAGCCGCACACCAAGTATGGGGTGATGAGCAGCGGACTGTTGTTAACTAACAGTCATCGATCTCGCTGCTATTCGGCTTTTTCCCAGCTTTATTTATACTCTGTCATTAAACACCACCACTATACTAAAATGTTTAACCCCTATCCCGCTGCTCCCGGACCCCGCCACAACTAAATAAAGTTATTAACCCCTATCCCTCCGCTCCCGGAGCCCACCGCAACTCTAATAAAGTTATTAATCCCTATCCCGCTGCTCCCGGAGCCCACCGCAACTCTAATAAAGTTATTAACCCCTATACCGCTGCTCTCGGAGCCCACCACAACTCTAATAAACTAATTAACCCCTATTCTGCCGCTCCCCGACACTGCCGCAACAACTAACGTCTATATTTAGAGTTTTGCGGCCAAAGGGGTGCGTTAGCTATGCGTGTTTTTTTTCTAGCGCTGCTTCTAAACAACGCTGGTATTTAGAGTTCTCTGAAGGGCTGCGTCAGGCTCCAAAAAGGGAGCGTAAAGGCATATTTACCGCCACTTCAACTCTCAATACCAGCGTTGCTTACGGTAGCGGCTAGCTGGAAAAACGTGCTCATGCACGATTCCCCCATAGGAAACAATGGGGCAGTTTGGGCTGAAAAAAAAACCTAACACCTGCAAAAAAGCAGCGTTAATCTCCTAACGCTGCCCTATTGTTTCCTATGGGGAAACAGTTTCTAAGTCTGCACCTAACACCCTAACATGAACCCCGAGTCTAAACACCCCTAACCTTACACTTATTAACCCCTTATCTGCCACCCCCACTATCACTGACACCTGCAGTATATTATTAACCCCTAATCTGCCACTCCGTACACTGCCGCAACCTACATTATACCTATGTACCCCAAATCTGCTGCCCCTAACATCGCCGGCACCTATATTATATTTATTAACCCCTAATTTGCCCCCCCCAATGTCGCCGCTACCTACCTACACGTATTAACCCCTAATCTGCTGACCGGACCTCGCTGCTACTCTAATAAATGTATTAACCCCTAAACCGCCTCACTACCGCCTCAAAAACCCTATAATAAATAGTATTAACTCCTAATCTGCCCTCCCTAACATCGCCAACACCTAACTTCAAGTATTAACCCCTAATCTGCCGACCGGACCTCACCGCTACTCTAATAAATGTATTAACCCCTAAAGCTAAGTCTAACCCTAACACCCCCCTAAATTAAATATAATTTTAATCTAACAAAATAAATTAACTCTTATTAACTAAAGTCTTCCTATTTAAAACTAAATACTTACCTGTAAAATAAACCCTAATATAGCTACAATATAACAAATAATTATATTGTAGCTATTTTAGGATTTATATTTATTTTACAGGCAACTTTGTATTTATTTTAACTAGGTACAATAGCTATTAAATAGTTATTTACTATTTAATAGCTACCTAGTTAAAATAATTACAAAATTACCTGTAAAATAAATCCTAACCTAAGTTACAATTAAACCTAACACTACACTATCAATAAATAAATTAAATCAATTAACTACAAGTACCTACAATTAAATAAACTAAACTAAAGTACAAAAACAAACAAACACTAAATTACAAAAAATTAAAAAAAGATTACAAGAATTTTAAGCTAATTACACCTACTCTAAGCACCCTAATAAAATAACAAAGCCCCCCAAAATAAAAAAAATTCCCTACCCTAATCTAAATTAAAATAGTTAACAGCTCTATTACCTTACCAGCCCTTAAAAGGGCTTTTTGCGGGGCATGCCCCAAAGAAATCAGCTCTTTTGCCTGTAAAAAGAACACAATACCACCCCCCAACATTACAACCCACCACCCACATACCCCTACTCTAACCCAAACCCCCCTTAAATAAACCTAACACTACCCCCCCAATCGGAATTAAGGTAGGAAAAATCTGATTGGCTGATTGAATCTGATTGACTGATTCAAGTTCAATCCGATTGGCTGATCCAATCAGCCAATCAGATTGAGCTCGCATTCTATTGGCTGTTCCGATCAGCCAATAGAATGCGAGCTCAATCTGATTGGCTGATTGGATCAGCCAATCCGATTGAACTTGAATCTGATTGGCTGATTCAATCAGCCAATCAGATTTTTCCTACCTTAATTCCGATTGGCTGATAGAATCCTATCAGCCAATCGGAATTCGAGGGACGCCATCTTGGATGACGTCACTTAAAGGAACCTTCATTCGTCGGGTAGTCGTCGTTGAAGAAGGATGTTCCGCGCCGGAGGTATTGAAGATGGAGCCGCTCCTCGTCGGATGGATGAAGATAGAAGATGCCGCTTGGATGAAGATGTCTGCCAGTCCGGATGTCCTCTTCTGCCTGGATAGGATGAAGACTTCTGCCGCTCCGGATGTCTTCTTTTGGTCCATCGGATGAAGAGTTCGGCCCGGTTGGGTGAAGACGACTCAAGGTAGGGAGATCTTCAGGGGGGTAGTGTTAGGTTTATTTAAGGGGGGTTTGGGTTAGATTAGGGGTATGTGGGTGGTGGGCTGTAATGTTGGGGGGTGGTATTGTGTTTTTTTTACAGGCAAAAGAGCTGATTTCTTTGGGGCATGCCCCGCAAAAAGCCCTTTTAAGGGCTGGTAAGGTAATAGAGCTATTAACTATTTTAATTTAAATTAGGGTAGGGAAATTTTTATTTTGGGGGGGCTTTGTTATTTTATTAGGGGGCTTAGAGTAGGTGTAATTAGCTTAAAATTCTTGTAATCTTTTTTTATTTTTTGTAATTTAGTCTTTTTTTTTTTGCAATTTAGTTTAGTTTATTTAATTGTAGGTAATTGTAGTTAATTGATATAATTTATTTATTGATAGTGTAGTGTTAGGTTTAATTGTAACTTAGGTTAGGATTTATTTTACAGGTAATTTTGTAATTATTTTAACTAGGTAGCTATTAAATAGTAAATAACTATTTAATAGCTATTGTACCTAGTTAAAATATATACAAAGTTGCCTTAAAATAAATATAAATCCTAAAATAGCTACAATATAATTATTCGTTATATTGTAGCTATATTAGGGTTTATTTTACCGGTAAGTATTTAGCTTTAAATAGGAAGACTTTAGTTAATAAGAGTTAATTTATTTCGTTAGATTAAAATTATATTTAATTTAGGGGGGTGTTAGGGTTAGGGTTAGACTTAGCTTTAGGGGTTAATACATTTATTAGAGTAGCGGCGAGGTCCGGTCGGCAGATTAGGGGTTAATACTTGAAGTTAGGTGTCGGCAATGTTAGGGAGGGCAGATTAGGGGTTAATACTATTTATTATAGGGTTTTTGAGGCGGGAGTGAGGCGGTTTAGGGGTTAATACATTTATTAGAGTAGCGGCGAGGTCCGGTCGGCAGATTAGGGGTTAATGAGTGTAGGTAGGTAGTGGCGACGTTGGGAGGGGCAGATTAGGGGTTAATAAATATTATGTAGGTGTCGGCGATGTTAGGGGCAGCATATTAGATGTACATAGGGATAATGTAGGTGGCGGTGGTGTGCGGTCGGCAGATTAGGGGTTAAAAAAATTTATTAGCGTAGCGGCGATGTCGGGGGACCTCGGTTTAGGCGTACATAGGTAGTTTATGGGTGTTAGTGTACTTTATAGCACAGTAGTTAAGAGCTTTATAAACCAGCGTTAGCCCATAAAGCTCTTAACTACTGACTTTATTCTGTGGCTGGAGTCTTGTCGGTAGAGGGTGTACCGCTCACTTCAGCCAAGACTCTAAATACCGGCGTTAGGAAGATCCCATTGAAAACATAGGCTACGCAATTGGCGTAAGGGGATCTGCGGTATGGAAAAGTCGCGGCTTGGAAGTGAGCGTTAGACCCTTTCCAGCCTGACTCTAAATACCAGCGGGCGGTAAAAAGCAGCGTTAGGACGCTGCTTTTGACGGCTAATGCAGAACTATAAATCTAGGCGTAAATGTATTAACCATCTTGCCGCTTGGATGAAGACTTCTCCCGGCTTCGTTGAGGATGGATGTCCGGTCTTCAAAACTGTAAGTGGATCTTCGGGGGTTATTGTTAGGTTTTTTTAAGGGTTTATTTTGTGGGTTTTATTTTTAGATTAGGGTTTGGGCAATTGAAAAAGATCTAAATGCCCTTTTAAGGGCAATGCCCATACAAATGCCCTTTTCAGGGCAATGGGGAGCTTATTTTTTTCTATTTAGGATTTTATTTGGGGGGTTGGTTGCGTGGGTGGTGGGTTTTACTGTTGGGGGGTGTTTGTATTTTTATTTTTACAGGTAAAAGAGCTGATTTCTTTGGGTCAATGTCCCGCAAAAGGCCCTATTGGTAGTTTAGTTTAGGCTAGGGTTTTCTTTTTATTTTTTTTTATTTTTTTATTTTGATATGGCTATTAGATTAGGTGTAATTAGTTTAAATATTTGATAATTTCTTTTTTATTTTGTGTAATTTAGTGGGGTTTTTTTGTAATTTAGGTCATTTATTTAATTGTAGTGTAAGGTTAGGTGTTAGTGTAAAACAGGTTAGGTTTTATTTTACAGTTATATTTGTATTTATTTTAGCTAGGTAGTTAGTAAATAGTTAATAACTATTTAGTAACTATTCTACCTAGTTAAAATAAATATAAACTTGCCTGTAAAATAAAAATAAACCCTAAGATAGCAACAGTGTAACTATAAATTATATTGTAGCTAGCTTAGGGTTTATTTTATAGGTAAGTATTTAGTTTTAAATAGGAATTATTTAGGTAATAATAGGAATTTTTATTTAGATTTATTTTCATTATATTTAAGTTAGGGGGTGTTAGGGTTAGACTTAGGTTTAGGGGTTAATAACTTTAGTATAGTGGCGGCAATGTTGGGGGTGGCAGATTAGGGGTTAATAACTATAATGTAGGTTGCAGCGATGTTAGGGACAGTAGATTAGGGGTTAATAATAATATTTAACTAGGCTGGAGTGTGGCGGTTTAGGGGTTAATATGTTTATTATAGTGGTGGCAATGTCGGGAGCGGCAGATTAGGGGTTAATAATTTTATTTTAGTGTTTGCGATGCGGGAGGGCCTTGGTTTAGGGGTTAATAGGTAGTTTATGGGTGTTAGGTTACTTTTTAACACTTAAGTTATAAGTTTTATGCTACAGCTTTGTAGCGTAAAACTCATAACTACTGACTTTAGATTGCGTTTCGAATCTTGCGGGATAGGCTGTACCGCTCACTTTTTGGCCTCCCAGAAAAAGCTTGTAATATCGGCGCTATGGAAGTCCCATTGAAAAAAGACTTTACGCAAATTGCGTAAGTTAATTTGCGTTAAGGACAAAAAAGTGTGCAGTGCCCCTAAACCTGCAAGACTCGTAGTGAAAAAGCAGCGTTATGAGTCTTAACACTGCTTTTTCACCCATACCGCAAAACTCGTAATCTAGCCGTATATTATATAGTTAAAAACTTAACCCTACTCAAATAATTTAAATCTACTATTAAAAATTACAATGTTATAAAAAACTAACTAAGTTACACAAAATAAAAAACACTAAGTTACAAAAAATAAACACTAAGTTACACAAAATAAAAAATAAATTATCAAATATTTAAACTAACTACACCTAATCTAATAGCCCTACCAAAATAAAAAAGCCCCCCAAAATAAAAAAAACCCTAGCCTACAATAAACTATCAATGGCCCTTAAAAGGGCTAGGCATTGCCCCAAATAAATCAGCTCTTTTACCTGTAAATAAAAATACAAATACCCCCCAACAGTAAAACCCACCACCCACACAACCAACACCCCCCAAATAAAATTCTATCTAAAAACCCTAAGCTCCCCATTGCCCTGAAAAGGGCATTTGTATGGGCATTGCCCTTAAAAGGCATTTAGCTTTTTTTTTCCTTGCCCAAAGTCCCTAATCTAAGATTAAAACTCACCCAATAAACCCTTAAAAAACCTAACACTAACCCCCGAAGATCCACTTACAGTTTTTGAAGACCCGACATCCATTCTCAACGAAGCTGCAGAAGTCCTCATCGAAGCCGGGAGAAGTCTTCATCCAAGCAGACCAAAGTCTTCATCCAAGCCAGCAGAAGTCTTCATCCAGACGGCATCTTCTATCTTCATCCATCTGGCGCGGAGTGGCTCCATCTTCAAGACATCCGGCGCAGAGCATCCTCTTCAATCAACGTCTTCTTGAACAATTAAGTTTCCTTTAAATGACGTCATCCAAGATGGCATGCCTTAGATTCTGATTGGCTGATAGAATTCTATCAGCCAATCAGAATTAAGGTTGAAAAAATCCTATTGGCTGTTGCAATCAGCCAATAGGATTGAGCTTTCATCCTATTGGCTGATCCAATCAGCCAATAGGATTGAGCTTGCATTCTATTGGCTAATCCAATATAATGCAAGCTCAACCCTATTGGCTGATTGCAATAGCCAATAGGATTTTTTCAACCTTAATTCCGATTGGCTGATAGAATTCCATCAGCCAATCGGAATCTAAGGGACGCCATCTTGGATGACGTCATTTAAAGGAAACTTCATTTTTCAAGAAGACGGCGATTTAAGAGGATGTTCCGCGCCGGATGTCTTGAAGATAGAAGATGCTGTCTGGATGAAGACTTCTGCCGACTTGGATGAAGACTTCAGCCCGCTTGGATGAAGACTTCTCCCGGCTTCGATGAGGACTTCTGCCACTTCATTGAGGATGGATGTCGGGTCTTCAAAAACTGTAAGTGGATCTTCGAGGGTTAGTGTTAGGTTTTTATAAGGGTTTATTGGGTGGGTTTTAATTTTAGATTAGGGACTTTGGGCAAGGAAAAAGATCTAAATGCTCTTTTCAGGGCAATGGGGATCTTAGGCTTTTTAGATAGAATTTTATTTGGGGGGTTGGTTGTGTGGGTGGTGGGTTTTACTGTTGGGGGTATTTGTATTTTTATTTACAGGTAAAAGAGCTGATTTCTTTGGGGAAATGCCCCGCAAAAGGCCCTTTTAAGGACCATTGGTAGTTTATTGTAGGCTAGGGTTTTTTTTTATTTTGGGGGGGCTTTTTTATTTTCATTGGACTCTTAGATTAGGTGTAATTAGTTTAAATATATGATAATTTATTGTAACTTAGTGTTTGTTATTTTGTGTAACTTAGTTGTTAGTTTTTTTGTAACTTTGTAATTTTTAATAGTAGATTTAAATTATTTGAGTAGGGTTAGGTGTTTAAATATATAATATAGCTAATTTAATTTAATTTGTAGTATAATAGGGTAGGTTAATTATTAGTTTAATATAGTTTAATGTAATTGTAGGATAATAGTTAGCGTAGGTTAATTAGTAGTTTAATATAGTTTATTTTAATTCTAAAGGTAAGTTTAAATTTATTATAAGATAGGGATGAGTTAATATTTAATGTAAAGTTAGCGGGTTGTTAGGTTTAGGGGTTAATAGGTTATTTTAGTTTATCGCGATGTGGGGGGCTGGCGGTTTAGGGGGTTAATAGGTTTAGTAAGTGGTAGTGATGTGGGAGGCCAGGGGTTTAGGGGTTAATAACTTTATTTAGTTGCGGTGGGCTCCAGGAGCGGCGGGATAGGGGTTAATAACATTATGTAGGTGTCAGCGATGTTGGGGCGGCAGATTAGGGGTTAATAAGTATAATGTAGGTGTCGACGATGTTGGTGCGGCAGACTAGGGGTTAATAAGTATAATGTAGGTGGCGGCGATGTCGGGGGCCGCAGATTAGGGGTGTTTAGACTCGGGGGTTATGTTAGGGTGTTAGGTGTAAACATAACTTTTATTCTCCCATAGAAATCAATGGGATATCTGGCAGCATCGAATATAAGCTTTCACTGCTTTCAGACTCCCATTGATTCCTACGGCATCCGCGGCCTCTAGGGCGGCGGATTGAAAAGCAGGTACGCTGGGCCAGAATAGTGGCGAGCATACCTGTTAGATATATGTTAACTAGCAAAAGTTGTCAGATAGTGCCGAATTCGCATTCGGAACATCTGTAATGACGTAAACATCGATCTGTGTCGGACTGAGACCGGTGGATCGTATGTTACGTCACAAATTTCAACTTTTGGCGGTCTGTAGGCTTTGATAATGAGGCGAATCAAGCTTGCCACAATTACGTTGCGGAATTCCAGCGTATGTGCGGTTGACGGCTTGATAAATAGGCCTCCAAGAGTAAAACAAATATGGCGCTGTCATTGGACCCCAATATTATAGTGAGCTCAATTTGTATCTGCACCAATCAAGTTTAATAACTCATATGCATGGTGTCATTTATAAAATAGTTAAACCTTTTTGTGTCTTATGTGATTATCTGAAACATTTAATCTATAACATTAGTGTGAAGATAGAATCGGATGTGAATTATTAAAAGATATAAGAAGATTTGTACCTACAAAGTGACAACAATTAGATAGTAGTGGAGGAGATTCAGTTGTACATAATAAATAAAGAAAAACTCATAAAATAGTCACAATAAAAAAAAAACTCTTGCTGTGACTGTGTTTGGTATTTTTGGTTTTGAGTAATTTCTTTTCTGCCTTGATTGCGTCTTTCATGTGTTTCTTTTTTTTTTGTTCATGCGTAATTTCTGGCTTCATGTTTGTTTCAGTACAACCCAGTACCTTGTTATATGATGTTTATATTCTCAGTGCCTGTTTGATATACCTGTTCTGCAAGGTGTACTTATTTGTCTACATGTTTTTGTGTTACCATTTTTTTTTTTGGCTTGCTTCTTGACCTCTTAACTTTTCTTTGGATCCAGATTTGGCTATCTCCTATGCTGGGATAGTATCATATACACAAGGGCTCAGTATCTAAGTCTATGGGGGATATTTATCAAAGCGTTAATCTCTGTGCATTCACCGGCATCAATATACACGCTAGACATTGCTCCCGCGGATCCACATATGATGCCCTTATTTATAAAAAAAACCCTGTCAAAAACACGCATGTCAAGAACGGTGCGATGAGCATCAGACTGTTGTTAACTAACAGTCATCAATGTCGCGGTTATTCTGTTTTTTCCAAACTTTATTTATACCATTTCATCTGTCCATAAACAAGCACATTTCTCTAAAGCTAATCTTTTATTTTTCATTTGTTAATGTCCAAGAAAACATAATTTATGTAAGAACTCACCTGATAAATGAATTTCTTTCATATTGGCAAGAGTCCATGAGCTAGTGACGTATGGGATATACAATCCTTCCAGGAGGGGCAAAGTTTCCCAAACCTCAAAATGACTAAAAATACACCCCCTCACAACACCCACAATTCAGTTTAATGAATAGCCAAGTAGTGGGTCGATAAAATAAGGAGTAAAAAAAGAGGAAATGGAAATAAAATTGTGCTTTTATACAAAAATCATAACCACCAAAAAAGGGTGGGCCTTATGGACTCTTGCCAATATGAAAGACATTAATTTATCAGGTAAGTTCTTACATAAATTATGTTTTCTTTCATGTAATTGGCAAGAGTCCATAAGCTAGTGACGTATGGGATAGAAATACCCAAGATGTGGAAGACCACAGAAGAGTCACTAGAAAAGGAGAGATAAAATAAAAACAGCTAATTCCACTGAAAAAAAATTAATCCACAAAAATATAAGACTTTTTCAGGAAAAAACTTAAATCATAAGCAGAAGAATCAAACTGAGACAACTGCCTGAAGAACTTTTCTACCAAAGACTGCTTCAGAAGAAGCAAATACATCAAAATGGTAAAATTTTGTAAATGTATGCAAAGAAGACCAAGTTGCTGCTTTGCAAATCTGATCAACCAAAGCTTAATTTTTAAAAGCCCAAAGAAGTGGCGACTGATCTAGTAGAATGAGCTGTAATTCTCTGAGGCGGAGACTGTCCTGCCTCCAAATAAGCCTTGTGAATCAAAAGCTTTAACCAAGATGCCAAATAAATAGCAGAGGCTTTCTGACCTTTCCTAGAACCAGAAAAGACAACAAATAGACTAGAAGTCTTCCTGAAATACTTAGTAGTCTCAACATAGTATTTCAAAGCCCCACCACATCCAAAGAATGTAAAGATCTTTCAAGAGTATTCTTGGGATTAGGACACAAGGAATGAACATCAATTTCCCTACTAATGTTGTTAGAATTCACAACCTTAGGGAGAAATGTAAAATAAGTCCGCACAATAGCCTTATCCTGAGTGATAATCAGAAAAGGAGACTCACAAGAGAGAGCAGACAATTCAGAAACTCTTCTAGCTTAAGAAATAGCCAAAAGAAACAACACTTTCCAAGAAAGTAGTTTAATATCCAAGAATGCATAGGCTCAAAAGGAGGAGCCCGCAAAGCTTTCAAAACCAAATTAAGACTCCAAGGAGGAGAGATTGATTAAACAACAGGCTTGATATGAACCAAAGCCTGAACAAAACAGTGAATATCAGGAAGTTTAGTAATCTTTCAATTAAATAAAACAGAAAGAGCAGAGATTTGTCCCTTCAAGGTACTTGCATACAAACCTTTATCCAAACCATCCTGAAGAAACTGTAAAATTCTAGGAATCATAAATGAATGCCAAGAGATCTTATGAGAAAAACACCAGGAAATATAGATTTTCCAAACCCGATAATAAATCTTCCTTGAAACAGAGTTACGAGCCTGTAACAAAGTATTAATCATTGAGTCAGAGAAACCTCTATGACTAAGAACTAAGCGTTCAATTTCCCTACCTTCAAATTTAGCGATTTGAGATCCTGATGGAATAACGGCCCTTGAGACAGAAGGTCTGGCCTTAAAGGAAGTGGCCAAGGTTGGCAACTGGACAACCCAACAAGATCCGCATACCAAAACCTGTGAGGCCATGATGGTGCTATCAGAAACACATGCGATTGTTCCAATATGATCTTGGAGATCACTCTTGAAAGAAGAACTAGAGGCGGAAAAATGTAAGCAGGTTTGTAAAACCAAGGAACTGCTAAGACATCCACTATCTCCGCCTGAGGATCCATGGACCTGAAAAGGTACCTGAGAAGCTTCTTGTTTAGATGGGAAGCCATCAGATCTATTTTGGGGAGACCCCACATCTGTACAATCTGACAAAATACATCTGGATGGAGAGACCACTCCCCTGGATGTTAAGACTGACGACTGAGATATTCCACTTCCCAATTGTCTACACCTGGGATATGTATTGCAGAAATTAGACAGGAGTTGGATTCCGCCCAAGAAAGTGTCCGAGATACCTCTTCCATCACTAAAGGACTGCGAGTCTCTCCTTGATTATTGACATATGTCACAATTATGATATTGTCTGTCTGAAAACGAATGAATGATTCTCTCTTTAATAGAGGCCAAGCCTGAAGAGCCCTGAAAATAGCACGGAGTTCTAAAATATTGATTGGAAACCTCACCTCTTGAGGATTCCAAACTCCTTGTGCTGTCAGAGACCTGTGAGACTTGCATCTGTTGAAATCACAGTCCAGGAAGGACGAACAAAAGAGGCCCCTTGAAGAATCCGTTGATGGTCTAACCACCAGGACAGAGAGAGTTGAATGTTGGGATTTAAGTATATCAACTGTGATATCCGAATATAATCCATGCACCATTGATTCAGCATGCAAAGCTGCAGAGGTCTCATATGAAAATGAGCAAAGGGGATCGCGTCCGATGCTGCAGTCATGAGACCTAAAACTTCCACACATAGCCACTGAAGGGAATGATCGAGACTGAAGGTTTTGACAAGCAGAAACCAATTTCATTTGTCTCTTGTCTGTTAAAGACAGAGTCATGGACACTTAATCTATCTGGAAACCTAAAAAGGTGACCCTTGTCTGAGGAATCAAGGAACTCTTTGGTAAATTGACCCTCCAACCATGTCTTTGAAGAAACAACACACGTTGATTTGTGTGAGATTCTGCTAAATAAAAAGATTGAGCCAGTACCAAGATATCATTCAAATAGGGAAACACCGCAATACCCTGCTCTCTGATTACAGATAGAAGGGCACCGAGAACCTTTGAAAAGATTCTTGGAGCTGTTGCTAGGCCAAATGGAAGAGCAACAAATTGGTAATGCTTGTCAAGAAAAGAGAATCTAAGAAACCGATAGTGGTCTGGATGAATCGGAATGTGAAGATACGCATCCTGTAAGTCTATTGAGGACATGTAAGGACCTTGCTGAACAAAAGGCAGAATAGTCCTTATAGTAACCATCTTGAAAGTTGGGACCCTTACAAATTGATTAAAAAATTTCAGATCCAGAACTGGTCTGAAATAATTTTCCTTCGTCAGGACAATGAATAGATTTCAATAAAAACCCAGACCCTGTTCCAGAATTGGAACTGGTACAATTACTCCTGAAAGCTCTAGATCTGAAACACACTTAAGAAAAGCCTGAGCTTTCAAAGGATTTGTTGTAATGCGAGAGAGAAAAAATCTTCTCACAGGAGGTCTTATTCTGAAACCTATTCGATACCCCTGAGAGACAATATTCTAAATCCAATGATTCTGAATGGAACCTGCCCAAATGTCTTGAAATAATTTCAATCTGCCCCCCCACCAGCAGAACTGGATTGAGGGCCACACCTTCATGCAGTCTTGGGGGCTGGCTTTGGTTTCTTATAAGGCTTGCATTTATTCCAACTCGAGGATGGCTTCCAATTGGAGCCAGAGTTTTAGGGGAAGGAGTGGTTTTCTGTTATCTATTCTGACGAAAGGAACGAAACCGATTAGAAGCTTTAGATTTGCCCTTAAACTTTATCTTGAGGCAAAAAAACTCCCTTCCCCCAGTAATAGTGGAAATAATAGAAGCCAACTGGGAACCAAACAAATTATTACCCTGGAATGATAGAGATAGTAACCTAGATTTAGATACCATGTTAGCATTCCATAATTTGAGCCATAAAGCTCTTCTGGCTAAAATAGCCAAAAACATAGATTTAACATTAATTTTGATGATATCAAAAATAGCATCACAGATAAAATGATTAGCATATTGAAGCAAACGAACAATGCTATGCAAATTAAAGTCTTTTTCCCGTTGTGCTAGGCTATCCAACCAAAAAGTTGATGCAGCCGCAACATCAGCCATAGAAATGGCAGGTCTGAGAATATAGCCAGAATGCAAATAAGCTTTCCTTAGATAAGATTCAATCTTCCTATCTAAAGGATCCTTAAAAGAAGTACTATCTTCCATAGGAATAGTAGTACGTTTAGCAAGAGTAGAAATAGCCCCATCAAACTTAGGGGCTTTTTCCCAAAACTCAAATTTAGCCACTGGCAAAGGATACAACTTTTTAAACCTTGAAGAAGGAACAAATGAAGTACCAGGCTTAGATCATTCCTTAGCAATCACATCAGAAATAGCATCAGGAACAGGAAAAACCTCAGTAGTAGTCACAGGAGGTTTGTAGACAGAATTTAAACGTTTACTGGATTTATTATCAAGAGGATCATACTCCTCAATATACAAAGACATCAACACTTCTTTTAACAAAGAATGAATATACTCAATCTTAAAAAGATAAGATGATTTATCAGTGTCAATGTCTGAAATAGGATCTTCTGAATCAGTGAGATCCTCATCAGAGGAGGATATATCAGTATGTTGTCGGTCATTACAAATTTCATCAGTATTATGAGCAGTTTTAAAAGACCTTTTACATTTATTTGAAGGCGGTATAGCAGCCATAGCCTTCTGTATCGCATCAGCAATATAATTTTTCATATCAACAGGGATATCATGTACTTTAGATGTTGAAGGAACAATAGATAATGTACTAGCACTGATAGAAACCTTTTCTGCATGCAAAAGCTTATCATAACAACTGATACACACTACAGCTGGATATATAATCTCCACTAGCTTACAACAGATACACTTAGCTTTGGAAGAACTGTGTTCAGGCAACATGTTTCCTACAGCAGCTTCTGAGACAGGATCAGATTGAGACATCTTGTAAAATGTAAAAAAGAAAAAATAATATTTAAACAGAAATATCTTATTCCCACATAGTGCAAATTTCAGGAATGGGAAAAAATGCAAATGCTAAAATTGGCAAAAAAAGCAAATAGCATAGCCCTCTGAGCATAAAGAAGGCAAGGAGTATATAGGAAGTGAGGTAAAATAAAACTAATTTTTTTGGCACCAAGTATGACACACGACGCAAAAGGAAGTTGAGAATTTTTTTGTTCGCCAACAAACATCCGGAAATGACACAACTCGCGTCATAACAAACACAATTTCGCGCCAAACAACCTAGCATCAACTAAAATGCAGGAAATGATGAACTTGTGTCATTACAGATGCACATTCTCAACAAACATTTCTCGCGACAAGAATGATGCAATAAAAAAACAGCATTTTGCGCCCTCCCTAGCCTAATTTGCCAACAAGTTTAACAAGTCAAATTGAAAAAAGAATATACCCCAGGTAAGACAAACTTCCTAAAACATGATTCCCATAACAAAACTGCTAGACTGCAAAGGGAAATACACATAGACCTGGGACTCATGGCAAAATACATATATTTAAAACTTTATAATAATACATAAAGCGCCAAACCATAGCTGAGAGTGTCTTAAATAATGATACATACTTACCAAAAGACACCCATCCACATATAGCAGATAGCCAAACCAGTACTGAAAACTATCAGCAGAGGTAATGGTATATAAGAGTACATCTTCGATCTGAAAAGGGAGGTAGGAGATGAATCCCTATGACCGATAACAGAGAACCCTTGAAAAGATTTCCCGCGAGGGAAACCATAGAATCAAATAGGCGATACTCTCTTCTCATCCCTCTGACAAACTCTGTACTCTGAGAGGAATTGGGCTTCAGAATGCTTAGAAGCGCTTATCATAGAAAAAATCATAAAAATCAAGCAGAAACTTACTTCATCACCTCCATAGGAGGCAAAGTTTGTAAAATTGAATTGTGGGTGTGGTGAGGAGTGTATTTATAGGCATTTTTAGATTTGGGAAACTTTGCCCCTCCTGGTAGGATTGTATATCCCATACGTCACTAGCTCATGGACTCTTGCCAATTACATGAACGAAATAGCTAGATTTATACCTCAACAAACAATATCTCATGGAAAGCTATTTTTATATTTATTTGTTATATGATACTTTCACATAAATGAATGTGTATTTGTATTTCTAGAAGTCATGATATGCATTTTTGTTTTTATAAATGA
Organism: Bombina bombina; assembly: GCF_027579735.1. NCBI lineage: Eukaryota > Metazoa > Chordata > Amphibia > Anura > Bombinatoridae > Bombina > Bombina bombina. The sequence goes on from NC_069510.1 coordinate 134,465,374, forward strand.
TTATTAATGCTAGAATTTGTACATATATATTTGCACATACTTATATATGTGTGTGTTATGTCCGAAATCTTTTGCAAACATATTTACATGTCCCTAAATTCCTCTTTTTGTTCTAAACAATGCTGTCTTTCATATCTCTGTGTTTATTTATACCACTATATGTATAAAGTGTACATTTATTATTATTCTGAGAAGGAATAATTGCGAATATAGCATGTAATCAGGGTATCATATGTATTTATTTGCAATCAATGAATATTTTAAGAGCTGGGCCAGTATTCTCTCTGTAGCTGTGTAACCCCTCCTGATTGCAATCTAAAAACCACCCCTACACAGGTGTTATAAAATGGGCTGGCATATAAGATGACATTTCTTACTGAAAAAGAAATTCAAGAGAAGGAAGAAATACACTTAAAATAGCATGACAGTAAAGTGGTGATTTTAATTTCTGCTGTATCTGAATCATGACAGTTTAATGTTAGGTGGGCTATCCCTTTGAGCTATCAGCTTAAGACTATATTGAATCAAACATCAATTCAAATTTTAAAATCATTGTCTAAAATATTACACTGTATGTCCTAATGTCAGCATCAATTTTTATCTTTAATTCTAAATTCACATATATATGCTTTCAAAGTATAATACACAGTGTAACAAATGGCACTTACTAGTGTCATTGATCACTCATCAGAACTTGTATCGAGCAATTTGATTCCTTAGTGATAGTTTAAATGTATATTTGAATCAGATTGGCTGATGTGATAAATCATGTGATTATGCATATTCCAATCAAAAGTGGTTGAAAAATTAACTAGTGTGTGGGTTGTTTAGGAGTTTGCATCATAATTGGTGCGAAAAGCGTTGCGTCAAATTTGGTGTGAAATGGAGAATGGGACTTGTATTACATGGCTTAAACATGGTGCAAATAGATTTTTCCCAAAAAATAAAAAGGAAGTTAGCTATATTATGTTGTGTATTTATTTCATTTTTATCTCTATATCTATTAGTGCAACACGTTTGGGGCAAAACTTTGCAACCAATTTGGAGAAATAATATTGTCCCCTTGCTTTGTAATGAGAGACAAAGTTGTAACTTATAATCCATAAGTAGTAATGTATTTTTCATTTTTTATCCCTATATCTACTAGTGCACCAAATGTGTAGCAATAATATTGTTTGATTTAGAAAGGGTATACAATTTTAATAAAGTTTCTAATATACTTTTATTATGTAATATACTTCATTCTCTTGCAGCATCGAACATAAGCTTTCTGTGTTTTCAGACCGCCTCAAGGGTGGCGGATTGAAAACTAGGTACGCTGCATCAGAATAGACGCGAGCGTACCTGTTAAATGTTTGATAAATTGGGAAAAGGGTCAAATAGAGTTGAACATGAATTCGAAACATCTGTAATGACGCAAGCATCGATCTGCGTCGGATTGAGATCGCTGGAGTGTATATGATTGTCACACGTTTCAACATTTGACAATCTTGACGCCTTGTTAAATATGGCGGATCAATCTCATGTCAAATACGACGCAGGATTCCATCGTATTATCAGTTGACGCTTTGATAAATATCCCCCTATACCTGGAGTGCCATTTTCTACCTGAGCTGACACAAATCTTTAGACATTCACATGTTGTAAATACTCACAGAAAATGTTAAATATGTTTTTAAAAGTAAGCTACATGGGGAGGGTACATCCAAGTATCATCCATGATTAGTGAAAATATTGTGAACTGTTCTTTAGATTACAGGTAGCCCTCAGTTTACTCCGGGGTTAGGTTCCAGAAGGAATGGTTGTAACTCGAAACTGTTGTAAATTGAAACCCAGTTTATAATGTAAGTCAATGAGAAGTGAGGGAGATAGGTTCCAGGCCCCTCTCAAAATTGTCATAAGTAACACCTAATACATTATATTTAAAGCTTTGAAATGAAGACTTTAAATGCTAAACAGCATTATAAACCTAATAAAATAATCACACAACACAGAATATATAAATAAACTAAGTTAAATGAACAAAAACATTTGCTAAACAGCATTATAAACCTAATAAAATAATCACACAACACAGACTTCACTTGCATTTTTCTGCAAACAGTTATTTCTATGCATTCCAATCTGGACTGATTTATAGACAGGAAGATCTTGTTCTTTTGAAATCTGCTTGATAGCTCAGGTCTGGTTAAACTGATTAATTTCAGCTTGCTTGGCTTTGCTGCAACACAAGCGGACAGCTCCACCTACTGGCTATTTTAATAAATGCACTGCTTCTCAATGCTTTTCAATAGCAGTCACATGACTGGGAAAAAAGGTTGTTATTCTGAAACAGTGTAAATTGAACCGTTGTAAAACGAGGGCCACCTGTATATAAAACAGAAGAACATATTTCTAAACCAATAATATAAAGTTTCAAACAAAGCAGGCGATTCATAAAGAGATAATTCAACGCTGGAGCAATCTGGTACTCAGAACAGCAAATGGTATAGCCGATTGTTACAGCAATATGAAAACAATCTGGTTATATTTGTTCAAATCAGTAGGTAGCAGAAACAAAAATTACACTGAGACTAGAACAAACTGTTCCAGACTGTTCACAGTTCTGCAAACAAAGCAAAGTAATAAATAGGAGCTCAGATAGCAAAGATTCAAGCCAGCACAAGAAGAGTAATACATGGGTATTCAGACATAGGCAGATTCATGATCCAAAAGCAGGTGAAGAGGCAGTAGAGATTCATTCACAGAAGTCAGCATAAATGATAACAACATCTAGTACACACGTTATACTGACTCAATATGTAGAAACCAATGCAATGTGTTAGAAAGACATTTTTATAGACCAGACCATACAACATCTGTGGTCAGTTGTTAAATCTGCAAAAAACAAAGCTTAGCCTGCAGAATGGAAAAACAATTAGCTAGATTACGAGTTTTGAGCGCTATAGGGAAATTAACGAACGCAGCAAAAGTTATGTTATTTAATTTCTTATAGCGCTGCTATTCCAAGTTTTTAAACATACGCCTTTTGCGTGCGATATGGTTGCGTTGAGCTCCATACCGCACACAATCAGAGCGCTGCTGAGACGTGCTCGTGCACGATTTCCCCATAGACATCAATGGGGAGAGCCAGCGGAAAAAAAAAACCTAACACCTGCGATCGCGGAAACAAAAGTTCCGTAACGCAGCCCCATTGATATCTATGGGGAAATAAAAATACAGTTTAAACCTAACACCCTAACATAAACCCTACGTCTAAATACCCCTAATCTGCTGCCCCTGACATCGCTGATGCCTGCCTACAGTTATTAACCCCTAATCTGCTGCTCCTGATATCGCCACCACTATACTACATTTATTAACCCCTAAACCGCCAGCCCCCCACATCGCAACAAGCTAAATTAAACTATGTTAACCCCTAAACCTAACCCTAACGTAACCCTAACCCTAACACCCCCTAACTTTAACATAATAAAAATATAGCTAAATTAAAGTTACAATTATAAACTAAATAAACCTATTAACCCCTAAACCGCCAGCCCCCCCACATTGCAACAAGCTAAATGAAACTATATTAACCCCTAAACCTAACCCCCCTAACTTTATCATAATTAAATTAGATCTAAATTAAATTTACAATTATTAACTAAATAATTCCTATTTAAAACTAAATACCTGTGAAATAAAACCTAAGCTAGCTGCAATATTACTAATAGTTACATTGTAGCTAGCTTAGGTTTTATTTTTATTTCACAGGTACATTTGAATTTATTTTAACTAGGTAGACTAGTTAGTAAGCAGTTATTAACTATTTACTAACTACCTAGTTAAAATAAATACAAACTTACCTGTGAAATAAAACCTAACCTGCCATACACTTGAACCTAACATTACAATAAATAAAACTACCATTACCAAAAATAAAAAACCTACCATTTCAAATATTAAAAAAACTATAATTACAAAAAACCCCGAAATTATTCAAAAAAATAAAGATTAATCCTATTCTAATACCCTTAAATAAAAAAACCTACTCTAGAATAAACTACCAAGGGCCTTTAAAAGGGCGTTTTGTGGGGCATTGCCCTGAGATAAACAGCTCTTTTACTTTAAAAAGAATACAAACACCCCCTAACACTATACAAACACCCCCCCAAACTACCAAGGGCCCTTAAAAGGACCTTTTGGGGGGCCCTTAAAAGGGCCTTTGTAGGACATTGCCCCGAGATAAGCAGTTCTTTTACTTTAAAAAGAATAGAAAACACCCCCTAACACTATACAAACACCCCCCAAACTACCAAGGGCCCTTAAAAGGGTCTTTTGGGGGGCCCTTAAAAGGGCCTTTTATAGGGCATTGCCCTGAGATAAACAGCTCTTTTACTTTAAAAAACACCCCCTACAAATATACATTACACAAAATAACAAACAAATGATCAAAAATAAAAAAGAATTACACCTAATCTAATAGCCCCATCAAAATAAAAAATGCCCACCCAAAATAAAATAAAAACCTAGCCTACAATAAACTACCAATGGCCCTTAAAGGGCCTTTTGTGGGGCATTGCCCCAAAGATATCAGGTCTTTTACCTGTAAAAAAAATACAAACACCCCCAACAGTAAAACCCCCCAAAATAAAATAACCTAAACGACCCATTGCCCTGAAAAGGGCATTTGTATGGGCATTGCCCTTAAAAGAGCATTTAGCTCTTTTACTGCCCAGACCCTAAACTAAAAAAAAAAACACCCAAAAAACCCTTAACAAAGCCTAACACTAACCCCCGACAATCCACTTACAGTTGTTGAAGTCCCGCTTGAAGGATCCATCCAGCCGGCGAAGTCCTCATCCATGCGACAATAAGTCTTCAACCAGGCGGCCTCTTCTATCTTCATCCAGCCGGCGAAGTCCTCATCCATGAGGCAAGAAGTCTTCATCCAGGCGGCCGCTTCAATCTTCATCCAGCCGGCGCGGAGTGGGTCCATCCTGAAGATATCCGGCGTCGAACATCCCCTTCATACAGTCTCTGCCGTACACTGAATCTTCAATGCAAGGGACGCGATTCAAGATGGCGTCCCTTGCATTCCTATTGGCTGAAAATTTTGAATCAGCCAATAAGAACTAGGGCTGCTAAAATTCTATTGGATATTCAAATTAGCCAATAGGATTTAAGCAGCTTTCATTCTATTGGCTAATTTGAATTAGCCAATAGAACGAGAGCTGCTAAAATCCTATTGGCTATTCAAATCAGCCAATAGGATTTTAGCAGTTCTCATTCTATTGGCAAATTCGAATTAGTCAATAGACTGAGAGTTGCTTAAATCCTTTTGACTGGTTTGAATAGCCAATAGGATTTTAGCAGCCCTAATTCCTATTGGCTGATTTAAAATTTTAAGCCAATAGGAATGCAAGGGACGCCATCTTGAATCGCGTCCCTTGCATGGAAGATTCAGTGTACGACGGAGACCGTATGAAGAGGATGCTCTGCGCCAGATGTCTTCAGGATGGATAGTTTTTTTATTTGGGGGGGTTGATTGGGTGGTGGGTTTTACTGTGGGGGGATGTTTATTTTTTTACAGGTAAGAGAGCTGGTTTCTTTGGAGCAATGCACCACATAAGGTCCTTTAAAGGTCTATTGGTAGTTTATTGTAGGCTAGGGTTTTTTTTTATTTTGGGTGAGCTTTTTTATTTTGATAGGGCTATTAGATTAGGTGTAATTCTTTTTTATTTTTGATCATTTGTTTGTTATTTTTCGTAATTTAGTGGGTTTTTTTGTAATTTAGTTAGTTTTTATTTTTTGTAATTAGATACATTTTGTAATTTTTAGAGTAGTGTTAGGATTTTTTATTGCTAGTTTAGTTTTATTTAATTGGTAGTTTAATTTTAGTTTAATTAATTATAATAGTTTTATTGTTAGTTTAAAATTATTATTTTTAATTTGACAGGTAACTATTAATTTAATTTAAGCTTGGGAAATTGTAATTTTAATATAAAGTTAGGGTTTACTAGTATAAATTAGTTTTTGGTTGTGGGGGCTTCCGGTTTAGGGGTTAATAGTTTATTTAATATATTTTGTTGTGGGGGGCTTGCGGTTTAGGAGTTAATAGGTTTATTATAGTGGTGACAATGTCGGGGAGCGGCGGAATATGGGTTAATAAAAAATTTTAATGGCGGCGATGTCGGGAGCGGCAGATTAGGAGTTAATAAATTTATTATAGTGTTTACGATGCGGGAGGGCCTCGGTTTAGGGGTTAATAGGTAGTTAATGGGTGTTAGTGTACTTTGTAACAGTTTAGTTAGGAGTTTTATGTCACAGCTTTGTAGCATAAAACTCATAACTACTGACTTTAGATGGCTGTACGTATCTTGGCGTTTTAGGCTGTAACGCTCACTTTTTAGCTTCACAGGAAAACTCATAATACCGGCGCTATGGGAATCCCATGAAAAAACATAATTTTTACATGTGCAGGACTGACGTTGCTCTACAGGCTAAAAGGTGTGCGGTACAGCTATACCGACAACACTTGTAATAGCTGCGGTGCTGTTTTAACGTTGAAAATGCCATATTTTCAGCGTTGCAAGCTGCAACTCAAAACTTGTAATCTAGCTGAATGTGATTTAACTATCACCTGATGATTTGATAAGTTTTTCTGTTTTTTTTTTTTTAATTACTTAAATATCTTGATTTCCTTTGCATCTTAACAATATTATAAGCTCTCTCTAGACTGGGGACCAATATTAATCAGACTAATTATTTGTCCTGTGAAGGGTACCTGTTGCCTACTATCCTCAAGCTATTTATATTCTTTTTTTCAGTTTTTGTCTACTTTCAGGTCCATTTTTACTCACTGTGAGCAAGATTACGAGTGGAGTAAAACGTTTTTGCTGACACGCTAGCCTGATGCACAAAAAGTTGAACTTCAAATATAGCGACTGCGTTAACTTATTCCCCCATAGACAAGCGCTCCCTAAAATGCGTGCAAACAACTGGGATAAACCAGATATCGCTCGCACAAAACAGTTATTGCAGCACTCGTTATCTGGCCCTTTGTGTTTTTGATAGGGCTGTTATTGCTAAATAGTTATATATAAGAAAACTCCATATTCATTCCAAGTGTGTTCTAATGCCACAATTTACACTCCTTTTATCTATTTCAATTTAAATAGATACATACGAGGCTGTCTACTAAGAGATTTGTGATACCATATCTATTCCTGAATATATTTATATTTGCTTTCTTGTTTTATAGATTTATGTCTATTATATTTTTAAGGCAGGGGTTGCCTCAAACAATCTTTTCTTGGAGCCCAAGAGAGGCCTCTGGTGTATAAAAAAAGAAAAAAAGAAAGAAATCAGAAATGTCTTAAGAGAAAATCAAATTATGCCCAATTTGCAATATAATGTAACTGGCAAATGTAATTTTGACAAAATGTTTGAAAGTAAAAAAGAAGGAATATATCAAATAAATACAATAAACTGTAAATACAACCCATTAAGGACCTGATTTGCATGATTGTTCCATTGTAGCTTTAACAGAGCCGAGATTTTAAATGATTTAGTTTGTACCAGGAACAGACATGTTCATCAGATAAGTTACAAAAGAGTTTCCCCTCTATCATTCCCAAAGGGTAAAGCATTTGTATTATTTACTATTCAGTACCCAAAACATAGGACTAGATTACAAGTGGAGCACCAAATGATTGCGCTCCCACAAACGGGAGTGCAATAATTAACCAGCCTTTACAAATAATTGGTTATTGCTATTGGGAGCTCGCAGTAGCAATTTGTACTCCAAAAATAAGATTAGATCTCTTGTTAATTTTCTAAATTTTCTTGTTCTTCTTCTAATTTTTCTTCTTAATTTTCTAAAAGTGCCCCAAAATGCCCTCAAAATAGAGGGAATTGTAGTTTTTAATTACATTTTTTTAAAAATTAAAAACAACTGCACTAGGCAGTTTATGGGGTCTAAAGTTGGTGGGAGTGGGGTATTAGAAAAAAAATGGCACTAAAAAGTGCCTTTACATTGCGGTCTATGGGAACTGTGTGAGGCATCTAATACATTTTCCACGGTGGTTGCTCAATAGAAAATATTTTAATCTTTACGCTATGTGAAATATTTATTTGCCTATAACATGGGGTAAAAACAATTTTCATAAACCATATTTTTCATTCTATCAAGGTTCAACAACAAAATAATGGTGAGATCTTGAAGGACTATATGGTAAAATGAACCCTAGGTCCAGTGGGGACATCATCAACATGTTGATTAGACACCACAACAAAATAATATTAAGCTTTCCAGCAAAATATAAGTTCTACTGTACGTTGTTATGTGTTCTGCTGTGTCACATCCTCTCAAACTCTCCCGAGAACCTAAACAGTGATGTAAATAACAGTAGCAAGATTTTTCAAGGAATGATTATGGAATCCTATAAGATTCCAGAAGTTCCCTGGTTCCTGCACTATAAGGATCTTGTCGATATGCTTGGATGCTATTCAGTTGATTTGTAGGATCCACCATATACTAGTAATTGGTTGTTACTACTTTATACACCAAAAAGCAAGTGAAACCTGCAGTGTAAAATAGCTTTACAGTTTAACACAGTTGTAAAGTGAACTGCAAAGTCTCATGGAAGAAGCCCCATGTGACGTTGTGTGTGGGTGAAATGTGTATTGACTAGTGATGAAATGGTCAGAGGCCAGTTGAAGTTTTAGAACACGCCTAGAATGGCATTACCTTATGTAGAAATACTGGCGGCATCTATGCTTATCATTGGAATAGTAGCTTTGGATGTGCGCATATACGCTTGTTGGCATTTAACTTGAATTGTGTATCTTTGTATAATGCTGTAGATTGTTCCTAAACACAAAAATAGTTTTAAATGTAACATGTATTTGTAGCTTGGCAGAGCATTACAATTGCAGATAATATTGGGCTGACTTTATGTCTAATATTGCACAAACGTTTCTGCTATAATAATCAGACTTTTACTGCTATTGTAATTCACTGCTGTGCTATTGCCATAAAGTGTATTTGAAATGTGCATTACAGTTTTGTTGCATTCATTCTTCACCTTATAAACAAATGTAAATACTTTTGTGCAAATGTCATGTGTTCCTATGGGAACAAAAGAGCTGTGGACCCACCACTTTCTTTCTACTTGTTGCTTTTTATAATCAGGCATATACGTCTGCACCAATTCAGTATGTATGAAGTGCTTATTTAGATGAGATTGTGATTGTTTTGCAATGAAAATAAGTGGAAGATTGTGATGGTTTTGCACTAAAAACAAGTGGAAGATTGCAATCATTTTGTACTGAAAATAAGTGGAGGATTGCGATAATTGTGTACTGAAAATAAGTGGAGGATTGCGATCATTTTGTACTGAAAACAAGTGGAAGATTGCAATCGTTTTGTACTGAAAATAAGTGGAGGATTGCGAACATTTTGTACTGAAAACAAGTGAAAAATTGTGATTGTTATCTACTTAAAACAAGTGGAAGATTGTGATTGTTTTGCACTGAAAACAAGTGGAAGATCGTGATAATTATGTACTGAAAACAAGTGGAAGATTTTGATTGTTTTGCACTGAAAACATGTGGAAGATTGTGATTGTTTTGCACTGAAAACAAGTGGAAGATTGCAATCATTTTGTACTGAAAATAAGTGGAGGATTGCGATCATTTTGTACTGAAAACAAGTGGAAGAGTGTGATAATTTTGTACTGAAAATAAGTGGAAGATTGCGATCATTTTGTACTGAAAACAAGTGGAAGATTGTGATTGTTATCTACTGAAAACAAGTGGAAGAAATTGAGAGTTTGTACTGAAAACAAGTGGAAGATAGTGATCATTTTGCACTGAAAACATGTGGAAGATTGCGATCATTTTGTACTGAAAACAAGTGGAAAAAATTGATAGTTTTGTACTGAAAACAAGTGGAAGATTGTGATCATTTTGCACTGAAAACATGTGGAAGATTGTGATTGTTTTGCACTGAAAACAAGTGGAAGGTTGTGATTGTTTTGCACTGAAAACAAGTGGAGGATTGCAATCATTTTGTACTGAAAATAAGAGGAAGATTGCGATTATTTTGTACTTAAAATAAGTGGAGGATTGCGATCATTTTGTACTGAAAACAAGTGGAAAAAATTGATAGTTTTGTACTGAAAACAAGTGGAAGATTGTGATAATTTTGCACTGAAAACATGTGGAAGATTGTGATTGTTTTGCACTGAAAACAAGTGGAAGGTTGTGATTGTTTTGCACTGAAAACAAGTGGAAGATTGTGATCATTTTGCACTGAAAACAAGTGGAAGATTATGATCATTTTGCACTGAAAACAAGTGGAAGATTGTGATCATTTTGCACTGAAAAAAAGTGGAAGGTGGAAGATTGTGATTGTTTTGCACTGAAAACAAGTGGAAGATTATGATCATTTTGCACTGAAAACAAGTGGAAGATTGTGATCATTTTGCACTGAAAACAAGTGGAAGAAGTGATCAACCATGTAATTAGCTAAAGTCAGTAAAGCAAAAATTAAAAGCTCTAAAGAATTACGATTTGACAGTTTTCCACTACAAAACTTTTTATTCTAATTGAATGAATTCCCTTTTAGCGTCTATATTTTTTAATAGCCTGTTAAAAGATAATTGTTAAATGCCAGTACAATGACATTGACACCTTATTAAAGAGACAAGAAAAAAAAAGACACAATTAAAATAGGTTGAAAACACAGTTACGGTTTTGTCCTGTTTTTGTAATCGTATGAAAATCTCTGGAGACTTCTGCAGGACAATCTTGGATTGATTGTACACTCCACAACCAAATCAAATACAATAATGTATTACATCTCAGCCCTATGAATGTATTAACTCTGCTAGCTTGTGATTCGCTGAACAAGGACACCCCTCAGTTTAAAACCACAATATCCTACGGTTTTGAAAAGCAGCTTTTCTTTTTCAACCTATTCTAATTGCAAATCTCCAAGATTTTTTTATTTTTTTTATTAAATTCTATTTAATGTCTAAAACTGTCTTTTTAATCATATAAAACAAAAAACAGAGAATTTCATCCCTTTTTAATGTTTTATTAAATTGTTCCAATATGGCTTACTTTGCAAAGAAAACCTGCCCTTCTCTGCCCTACACCATAAATAAGGAAACTGTGATTTTATAAGAGCAATAATCTGCAGTTATTTGCCTCTTCAATACTACTCTCTCTATAAATTAAATATTAGTATAAAATACTTATTTAATTTCTTTTTAATCAAGATATTCTAATATCCAACATAAAATCCTTTACTGTTAATATTTCCCTTTTTTTTAACTAAAGTGTTTGATAGTTATCTATTCAATATTTTAGCAATGAATTTCACTTCCAACTGTGCCAGTGATATATTTTATTATCATTAACTGAACGCACACAATTTCCTGAGTGGCAAAGAGGATATAGCAAAGGATAATTCAGCCCCAAAAAATGACTTAATCATTTATCTGCCATCAAGGACACAAATTGACATTTCTAAGGAATGCATTTTTTCTTCCAAAGCATTGATTTTTCTCCCCCCATCGTTCATGCTAGATAAGTGTTAATATTGAATTTTTGTTTGAATTGTACTGTAAGATTTGCCTTTTGTAAAAACACAGATTCTTTCGATTCAGATAGAAAATTCTCCTTTTCTGAGACCAGGCTGTCACCTTCCATCAGTGAGATTTGTTATTTTTGATAGCAAAACTATTATTTGATTCATTGCCAAGCCTGGGAAAATGATGTGATTCTTTAATAACACCTAGATATTTCATTATTATTATCTCTTGCAAATGTGCTGGTTTATTCTCACTGTGGAGAGACGTGCCGATAGTTATCTCTTTCCTTTTACTTAATACTGTTTTGAAAAATGCATTTTTGTATGGAGCTAACAAAAGTGAATAGGGAGCAATTTATCAAAACAATTAAAGAACTTTGTACTCAAGAGGCACAGCATAACTAGTTTAGCATCACAAAATCATTTAAGCTCTAGATATATTAAAGGGATATTGTCATTTATATGAAAGATCAGCAACATGTTGAAAAAGTATTTGTCTGAAATATTAAATGGAAATGAATACTGCAGTATCTGTTGTGTGCCTCCTGCTGATGGTCACTGGATGAAAATGACAATTCTCAGTGCTCGATTGGCAACTCTCATAAGAAAAACTGGTCAGGACAGGATATGTATTTGTTGATAAAAAATAGGCAAACCAAAGACAAATAAAAGGGAACATATTGGAAAAAACTACATACAATTGCACAATTAACAATTGCATAATAAATAGACAATACAATAACATTTACTCTTAAATGAACAGATTTTTATCTGCTAATTCTTAAAATTTACTTTAATTTGCAGGCCCCCTGTGCCATGTGACAGCCATCAGCCAATCACAGACTCATCTACATATAGGGGTCAATTTATCAAGCTACATACAGAACTTGATGCCCCGTGTTGGCTCGCCGGAAACAGAAGTTATGGAGCAGCGTTCTAAAGACCGCTGCTCCATAACCTATCTGCCTGCTCTGAGGCGGCAAACAGAAATCAACCCGATCGAATACGATTGGGTTGATTGACACCCCCTGCTAGCGGCCGATTGGCAGGGGGCGGTATTGCACCAGCAGTTCACAAGAACTGCTGGTGCAATGATAAATGCCAACAGCGTTTATCGATGTGCGACAGACATGATACGCTACATCGTATCATGTCCGTCCGCGCAATAATAAATAGACCCCATACACTGAGAACTCTTGCAGATACTCAGTAGGCCCTGGTGCCTCAGAAAGTGTGCATATAACTATCATGTGACAGCTCTCAGCTAATCACAGACTCATCTAGATATACACTGAGAACTCTTGCATATACTCAGTAGGCGCTGGTGCCTCGGTAAGTGTGCATATAACGGTATCATATGACAGCTCTCAGCCAATCACAGACTCATCTACATATACACTATGATCTTTTGTACATGCTCAGTAGGAGCTGGTGGCTCAGTAAGTGTGCATATAACTGTATCACGTGACAGCCATCAGCTAATCACAGACTCATATACATAAACACTGAGAACTCTTGCACATGCTCAGTAGGAGCTGGTGCCTCAGTAAGTGTGGATATAACTGTATCATGTGACAGCCATCGGCCAATCACAGACTCATCTACATATACACTGATAACTCTTGCAGATACTCAGTAGGAGCTGGTGCCTCAGTAAGTGTGCATATAACTATCATGTGACACCAATCAGCCAATCACAGACTCATCTACATATACACTGTGTACTCCTGCACATGCTCAGTAGGAGCTGGTGCCTCAGTAAGTGTGCATATAACTGTATCATGTGACAGCCATCTGCCAATCACAGACTCATTTACATATACACTGTGCTCTTGCAGATACTCAGTAGGAGCTGGTGCCTCATACAATGTGCATATAGCTGTATCATGTGACAGCTCTCAACCAATCACAGACTCATCTACATATACACTGTGATCTCTTGCACATGCTCAGTAGGAGCTGGTGCCTCAGTAAGTGTGCATATAACTGTATCATGTGACAACTCTCAGCCAATCACAGACTCATTTACATATACACTGAGATCTCTGGAAAAAATGCAGTGTTTAGTATAGTGGCTGAATTTACTTGCGCCTAGATTTAGAGTTCTGCGTTAGCCGTCAAAACCTAACGCTGCTTTTGGCCGCCCGCTGGTATTTAGAGTCAGTCAGGAAAGGGTCTAACGCTCACTTTCCAGCCGCGACTTTTCCATACCGCAGATCCCCTTACGCCAATTGCGTATCCTATCTTTTCAATGGGATCTTCTTAATGCCGGTATTTAGAGTCTTGGCTGAAGTGAGCATTAGAACTCTAACGACAAAACTCCAGCTGCAGAAAAAAGTCAGTAGTTAAGAGCTTATGGGCTAACGCCGGTTTATAAAGCTCTTAACTACTGTGCTCTAAAGTACACTAACACCCATAAACTACCTATTTACTCCTAAACCGAGGCCCCCCCACATCGCCGCCACTCTAATAATTTTTTTAACCCCTAATCTGCCGACCGCACACTGCCGCATCATACATTATCCCTATGTACCCCTAATCTGCTGCCCCTAACATCGCTGATACCTACATAATATTTATTAACCCCTAATCTGACCCCCTAACGTGGCCCCTACTTTACCTAAACTTATTAACCCCTAATCTGCCAACCGGACCTCGCCGCTACTATAATAAATGTATTAACCCCTAAACCGCCGCAAAAACCCTATAATAAATAGTATTAACGCGGAGTCATCCTTCCTCACCGACGGACTAACGACGAATGAAGGTTCCTTTAAATGACGTCATCCAAGATGGCATCCCTCGAATTCCGATTGGCTGATAGGATTCTATCTTGCAGATACTCAATAGGCCCTGGTGCCTCAGAAAGTGTGCATATAACTATCATGTGACAGCTCTCAGCTAATCACAGACTCATCTACATATACACTGTGATCTTTTGTACATGCTCAGTAGGAGCTGGTGGCTCAGTAAGTGTGCATATAAATGTATCATGTGACAGCCATCAGCTAATCACAGACTCATATACATATACACTGAGAACTCTTGCACATGCTCAGTAGGAGCTGGTGCCTCAGTAAGTGTGGATATAACTGTATCATGTGACAGCCATCGGCCAATCACAGACTCATCTACATATACACTGAGATCTCTTGCACATGCTCAGTAGGAGCTGTTGTCTCAGTAAGTGTGCATATAACTGTATCATGTGACAGCTCTCAGCCAATCACAGACTCATCTACATATACACTATGAGCTCTTGCACATGCTCAGTAGGAGCTGCTTGCTCAGTAAGTGTGCATATAACTGTATCATGTGACAGCCATCAGCTAACTCTTATACGTATACACTGAGAACTCTTACACATGCTCAGTAGCAGCTGGTGCCTCAGTAAGTGTGCATATAACTATCATGTGACAGCCATCAGCCAATCACAGACTTATCTACATATACACTGAGATCTCTTGCACATGCTCAGTAGGAGCTGGTGCCTCAGTAAGTGTGCATACAACTGTATCATGTTACACCAATCAGCCAATCACAGACTCATATAATGATACACTGTAACCTCTTGCACATGCTCAGTAGTAACGGGTGCCTCAGTAAGTGTGCATATAACTGTATCATGTGACAGCCATAAGTCAATCACAGACTCATATACGTAAACACTGAGAACTCTTGCACATGCTCAGTTGGAGCTGGTGCCTCAGTAAGTGTGCATATAACTATCATGTGACACCAATCAGCCAATCACAGACTCATCTACATATACACTGTTTACTCCTGCACATACTCAGTAGGAGCTGGTGCCTCAGTAAATGTGCATACAACTGTATCATGTTACACCAATCAGCCAATCACAGACTCATATAATGATACACTGTGACCTCTTGCACATGCTCAGTAGTAACGGGTGCCTCAGTAAGTGTGCATATAACTGTATCATGTGACAGCCATAAGTCAATCACAGACTCATATACGTATACACTGAGAACTCTTGCACATGCTCAGTTGGAGCTGGTGCCTCAGTAAGTGTGCATATAACTATCATGTGACACCAATCAGCCAATCACAGACTCATCTACATATACACTGTTTACTCCTGCACATGCTCAGTAGGAGCTGGTGCCTCAGTAAGTGTGCATATAACTGTATCATGTGACAGCACTCCGGAATCTGTTGGCGCTCTACAAATTACCGATAATAATAATAATAATAACAGCCATCAGTCAATCACAGACTCATCTACATATACACTGAGAACTCTTGCACATGCTCAGTAGGAGCTGGTGCCTCAGTAAGTGTGCATATAACTATCATGTGACACCAATCAGCCAATCACAGACTCATCTACATATACACTGTGTACTCCTGCACATGCTTAGTAGGAGCTGGTGCCTCAGTAAGTGTGCATATAACTGTATCATGTGACAGCCATCTGCCAATCACAGACTTATTTACATATACACTGTGCTCTTGCAGATACTCAGTAGGAGCTGGTGCCTCATACAGTGTGCATATAGCTGTATCATGTGACAGCTCTCAAACAATCACAGACTCATCTACATATACACTGTGATCTCTTGCACATGCTCAGTAGGAGCTGGTGCCTCAGTAAGTGTGTATATAACTATCATGTGACAGCTCTCAGCTAATCACAGACTCATCTATATATACACTGAGAACTCTTGCACATGCTCAGTAGGAGCTGGTGCCTCAGTAAGTGTGCATATAACTGTATCATGTGACAGCTCTCAGCCAATAACAGACTCATATACATATACACTGATCTCCTGCACATGCTCAGTAGTAGCTGGTGCCTCCGTAAGTATGCATATAAAAAGACAGTACACAACTTGATAATGGAATAATGTTTGCTCTGGTATTACCAAGTGGAAGTAAATATTTTTCTCTAGTGACAATAGTGCAGGGGCACCAGATATTGTGAAATAAAACTAAATATAGGATGCAAAAAACAGTTCTAGGGCAAAGTGCCCTGTTTGTTAATTTACCTAATTGTAAAGGGGCTTGGGCTTTAGAAGCTGGTGATGTCTGGAAAAAAGGAAGTGTTTAGTATAGTGGCTGAATTTTCACAGCATAACTAGTTTAGCATCACAAAATCATTTAAGCTCTAGATATATTAAAGGGATATTGTCATTTATATGAAAGATCAGCAACATGTTGAAAAAGTATTTGTCTGAAATATTAAATAGAAATGAATACTGCAGTATCTGTTGTGTGCCTCCTGCTGATGGTCACTGGATGAAAATGACAATTCTCAGTGCTCGATTGGCAACTCTCATAAGAAAAACTGGTCAGGACAGGATATGTATTTGTTGATAAAAAATAGGCAAACCAAAGACAAATAAAAGTGAACATATTGGAAAAAACTACATACAATTGCACAATTAACAATTGCATAATAAATAGACAATACAATAACATTTACTCTTAAATGAACAGATTTTTATCTGCTAATTCTTAAAATTTACTTTAATTTGCAGGCCCCCTGTGCCATGTGACAGCCATCAGCCAATCACAGACTCATCTACATATAGGGGTCAATTTATCAAGCTACATACAGAGCTTGATGCCCCGTGTTGGCTCGCTGGAAACAGAAGTTATGGAGCAGCGTTCTAAAGACCGCTGCTCCATAACCTATCTGCCTGCTCTGAGGCGGCAAACAGAAATCAACCCGATCGAATACGATTGGGTTGATTGACACCCCCTGCTAGCGGCCGATTGAAGGGGGCGGTATTGCACCAGCAGTTCACAAGAACTGCTGGTGCAATGATAAATGCCAACAGCGTTTATCGATGTGCGACGGACATGATACGCTACATCGTATCATGTCCGTCCGCGCAATAATAAATAGACCCCATACACTGAGAACTCTTGCAGATACTCAGTAGGCCCTGGTGCCTCAGAAAGTGTGCATATAACTATCATGTGACAGCTCTCAGCTAATCACAGACTCCTCTACATATACACTGAGAACTCTTGCATATACTCAGTAGGCGCTGGTGCCTCGGTAAGTGTGCATATAACGGTATCATATGACAGCTCTCAGCCAATCACAGACTCATCTACATATACACTGTGATCTTTTGTACATGCTCAGTAGGAGCTGGTGGCTCAGTAAGTGTGCATATAACTGTATCATGTGACAGCCATCAGCTAATCACAGACTCATATACATATACACTGAGAACTCTTGCACATGCTCAGTAGGAGCTGGTGCCTCAGTAAGTGTGGATATAACTGTATCATGTGACAGCCATCGGCCAATCACAGACTCATCTACATATACACTGATAACTCTTGCAGATACTCAGTAGGAGCTGGTGCCTCAGTAAGTGTGCATATAACTATCATGTGACACCAATCAGCCAATCACAGACTCATCTACATATACACTGTGTACTCCTGCACATGCTCAGTAGGAGCTGGTGCCTCAGTAAGTGTGCATATAACTGTATCATGTGACAGCCATCTGCCAATCACAGACTCATTTACATATACACTGTGCTCTTGCAGATACTCAGTAGGAGCTGATGCCTCATACAATGTGCATATAGCTGTATCATGTGACAGCTCTCAACCAATCACAGACTCATCTACATATACACTGTGATCTCTTGCACATGCTCAGTAGGAGCTGGTGCCTCAGTAAGTGTGCATATAACTGTATCATGTGACAACTCTCAGCCAATCACAGACTCATTTACATATACACTGAGAACTCTGGAAAAAATGCAGTGTTTAGTATAGTGGCTGAATTTACTTGCGCCTAGATTTAGAGTTCTGCGTTAGCCGTCAAAACCTAACGCTGCTTTTGGCCGCCCGCTGGTATTTAGAGTCAGTCAGGAAAGGGTCTAACGCTCACTTTCCAGCCGCGACTTTTCCATACCGCAGATCCCCTTACGCCAATTGCGTATCCTATCTTTTCAATGGGATCTTCTTAACGCCGGTATTTAGAGTCTTGGCTGAAGTGAGCATTAGAACTCTAACGACAAAACTCCAGCTGCAGAAAAAAGTCAGTAGTTAAGAGCTTATGGGCTAACGCCGGTTTATAAAGCTCTTAACTACTGTGCTCTAAAGTACACTAACACCCATAAACTACCTATTTACTCCTAAACCGAGGCCCCCCACATCGCTGCCACTCTAATAATTTTTTTAACCCCTAATCTGCCGACCGCACACTGCCGCCACATACATTATCCCTATGTACCCCTAATCTGCTGCCCCTAACATCGCCGACACCTACATAATATTTATTAACCCCTAATCTGACCCCCTAACGTGGCCGCTACCTTACCTACACTTATTAACCCCTAATCTGCCAACCGGACCTCGCCGCTACTATAATAAATGTATTAACCCCTAAACCGCCGCAAAAACCCTATAATAAATAGTATTAACGCGGAGTCATCCTTCCTCACCGACGGACTAACGACGAATAAAGGTTCCTTTAAATGACGTCATCCAAGATGGCATCCCTCGAATTCCGATTGGCTGATAGGATTCTATCTTGCAGATACTCAATAGGCCCTGGTGCCTCAGAAAGTGTGCATATAACTATCATGTGACAGCTCTCAGCTAATCACAGACTCATCTACATATACACTGTGATCTTTTGTACATGCTCAGTAGGAGCTGGTGGCTCAGTAAGTGTGCATATAAATGTATCATGTGACAGCCATCAGCTAATCACAGACTCATATACATATACACTGAGAACTCTTGCACATGCTCAGTAGGAGCTGGTGCCTCAGTAAGTGTGGATATAACTGTATCATGTGACAGCTCTCAGCCAATCACAGACTCATCTACATATACACTATGAGCTCTTGCACATGCTCAGTAGGAGCTGCTTGCTCAGTAAGTGTGCATATAACTGTATCATGTGACAGCCATCAGCTAATCGCAGACTCTTATACGTATACACTGAGAACTCTTACACATGCTCAGTAGCAGCTGGTGCCTCAGTAAGTGTGCATATAACTATCATGTGACAGCCATCAGCCAATCACAGACTTATCTACATATATACTGAGATCTCTTGCACATGCTCAGTAGGAGCTGGTGCCTCAGTAAGTGTGCATACAACTGTATCATGTTACACCAATCAGCCAATCACAGACTCATATAATGATACACTGTGACCTCTTGCACATGCTCAGTAGTAACGGGTGCCTCAGTAAGTGTGCATATAACTGTATCATGTGACAGCCATCAGCTAATCGCAGACTCTTATACGTATACACTGAGAACTCTTACACATGCTCAGTAGCAGCTGGTGCCTCAGTAAGTGTGCATATAACTATCATGTGACAGCCATCAGCCAATCACAGACTCATCTACATATACACTGAGAACTCTTGCACATGCTCAGTTGGAGCTGGTGCCTCAGTAAGTGTGCATATAACTATCATGTGACACCAATCAGCCAATCACAGACTCATCTACATATACACTGTTTACTCCTGCACATGCTCAGTAGGAGCTGGTGCCTCAGTAAGTGTGCATATAACTGTATCATGTGACAGCACTGCGGAATCTGTTGGCGCTCTACAAATTACCGATAATAATAATAATAATAATAATAATAATAATAACAGCCATCAGTCAATCACAGACTCATCTACATATACACTGAGAACTCTTGCACATGCTCAGTAGGAGCTGGTGCCTCAGTAAGTGTGCATATAACTGTATCATGTGACAACTCTCAGCCAATCACAGACTCATTTACATATACACTGAGAACTCTGGAAAAAATGCAGTGTTTAGTATAGTGGCTGAATTTACTTGCGCCTAGATTTAGAGTTCTGCGTTAGCCGTCAAAACCTAACGCTGCTTTTGGCCGCCCGCTGGTATTTAGAGTCAGTCAGGAAAGGGTCTAACGCTCACTTTCCAGCCGCGACTTTTCCATACCGCAGATCCCCTTACGCCAATTGCGTATCCTATCTTTTCAATGGGATCTTCTTAACGCCGGTATTTAGAGTCTTGGCTGAAGTGAGCATTAGAACTCTAACGACAAAACTCCAGCTGCAGAAAAAAGTCAGTAGTTAAGAGCTTATGGGCTAACGCCGGTTTATAAAGCTCTTAACTACTGTGCTCTAAAGTACACTAACACCCATAAACTACCTATTTACTCCTAAACCGAGGCCCCCCACATCGCTGCCACTCTAATAATTTTTTTAACCCCTAATCTGCCGACCGCACACTGCCGCCACATACATTATCCCTATGTACCCCTAATCTGCTGCCCCTAACATCGCCGACACCTACATAATATTTATTAACCCCTAATCTGACCCCCTAACGTGGCCGCTACCTTACCTACACTTATTAACCCCTAATCTGCCAACCGGACCTCGCCGCTACTATAATAAATGTATTAACCCCTAAACCGCCGCAAAAACCCTATAATAAATAGTATTAACGCGGAGTCATCCTTCCTCACCGACGGACTAACGACGAATAAAGGTTCCTTTAAATGACGTCATCCAAGATGGCATCCCTCGAATTCCGATTGGCTGATAGGATTCTATCTTGCAGATACTCAATAGGCCCTGGTGCCTCAGAAAGTGTGCATATAACTATCATGTGACAGCTCTCAGCTAATCACAGACTCATCTACATATACACTGTGATCTTTTGTACATGCTCAGTAGGAGCTGGTGGCTCAGTAAGTGTGCATATAAATGTATCATGTGACAGCCATCAGCTAATCACAGACTCATATACATATACACTGAGAACTCTTGCACATGCTCAGTAGGAGCTGGTGCCTCAGTAAGTGTGGATATAACTGTATCATGTGACAGCTCTCAGCCAATCACAGACTCATCTACATATACACTATGAGCTCTTGCACATGCTCAGTAGGAGCTGCTTGCTCAGTAAGTGTGCATATAACTGTATCATGTGACAGCCATCAGCTAATCGCAGACTCTTATACGTATACACTGAGAACTCTTACACATGCTCAGTAGCAGCTGGTGCCTCAGTAAGTGTGCATATAACTATCATGTGACAGCCATCAGCCAATCACAGACTTATCTACATATATACTGAGATCTCTTGCACATGCTCAGTAGGAGCTGGTGCCTCAGTAAGTGTGCATACAACTGTATCATGTTACACCAATCAGCCAATCACAGACTCATATAATGATACACTGTGACCTCTTGCACATGCTCAGTAGTAACGGGTGCCTCAGTAAGTGTGCATATAACTGTATCATGTGACAGCCATCAGCTAATCGCAGACTCTTATACGTATACACTGAGAACTCTTACACATGCTCAGTAGCAGCTGGTGCCTCAGTAAGTGTGCATATAACTATCATGTGACAGCCATCAGCCAATCACAGACTCATCTACATATACACTGAGAACTCTTGCACATGCTCAGTTGGAGCTGGTGCCTCAGTAAGTGTGCATATAACTATCATGTGACACCAATCAGCCAATCACAGACTCATCTACATATACACTGTTTACTCCTGCACATGCTCAGTAGGAGCTGGTGCCTCAGTAAGTGTGCATATAACTGTATCATGTGACAGCACTGCGGAATCTGTTGGCGCTCTACAAATTACCGATAATAATAATAATAATAATAATAATAATAATAACAGCCATCAGTCAATCACAGACTCATCTACATATACACTGAGAACTCTTGCACATGCTCAGTAGGAGCTGGTGCCTCAGTAAGTGTGCATATAACTGTATCATGTGACAACTCTCAGCCAATCACAGACTCATTTACATATACACTGAGAACTCTGGAAAAAATGCAGTGTTTAGTATAGTGGCTGAATTTACTTGCGCCTAGATTTAGAGTTCTGCGTTAGCCGTCAAAACCTAACGCTGCTTTTGGCCGCCCGCTGGTATTTAGAGTCAGTCAGGAAAGGGTCTAACGCTCACTTTCCAGCCGCGACTTTTCCATACCGCAGATCCCCTTACGCCAATTGCGTATCCTATCTTTTCAATGGGATCTTCTTAACGCCGGTATTTAGAGTCTTGGCTGAAGTGAGCATTAGAACTCTAACGACAAAACTCCAGCTGCAGAAAAAAGTCAGTAGTTAAGAGCTTATGGGCTAACGCCGGTTTATAAAGCTCTTAACTACTGTGCTCTAAAGTACACTAACACCCATAAACTACCTATTTACTCCTAAACCGAGGCCCCCCACATCGCTGCCACTCTAATAATTTTTTTAACCCCTAATCTGCCGACCGCACACTGCCGCCACATACATTATCCCTATGTACCCCTAATCTGCTGCCCCTAACATCGCCGACACCTACATAATATTTATTAACCCCTAATCTGACCCCCTAACGTGGCCGCTACCTTACCTACACTTATTAACCCCTAATCTGCCAACCGGACCTCGCCGCTACTATAATAAATGTATTAACCCCTAAACCGCCGCAAAAACCCTATAATAAATAGTATTAACGCGGAGTCATCCTTCCTCACCGACGGACTAACGACGAATAAAGGTTCCTTTAAATGACGTCATCCAAGATGGCATCCCTCGAATTCCGATTGGCTGATAGGATTCTATCTTGCAGATACTCAATAGGCCCTGGTGCCTCAGAAAGTGTGCATATAACTATCATGTGACAGCTCTCAGCTAATCACAGACTCATCTACATATACACTGTGATCTTTTGTACATGCTCAGTAGGAGCTGGTGGCTCAGTAAGTGTGCATATAAATGTATCATGTGACAGCCATCAGCTAATCACAGACTCATATACATATACACTGAGAACTCTTGCACATGCTCAGTAGGAGCTGGTGCCTCAGTAAGTGTGGATATAACTGTATCATGTGACAGCTCTCAGCCAATCACAGACTCATCTACATATACACTATGAGCTCTTGCACATGCTCAGTAGGAGCTGCTTGCTCAGTAAGTGTGCATATAACTGTATCATGTGACAGCCATCAGCTAATCGCAGACTCTTATACGTATACACTGAGAACTCTTACACATGCTCAGTAGCAGCTGGTGCCTCAGTAAGTGTGCATATAACTATCATGTGACAGCCATCAGCCAATCACAGACTTATCTACATATATACTGAGATCTCTTGCACATGCTCAGTAGGAGCTGGTGCCTCAGTAAGTGTGCATACAACTGTATCATGTTACACCAATCAGCCAATCACAGACTCATATAATGATACACTGTGACCTCTTGCACATGCTCAGTAGTAACGGGTGCCTCAGTAAGTGTGCATATAACTGTATCATGTGACAGCCATCAGCTAATCGCAGACTCTTATACGTATACACTGAGAACTCTTACACATGCTCAGTAGCAGCTGGTGCCTCAGTAAGTGTGCATATAACTATCATGTGACAGCCATCAGCCAATCACAGACTCATCTACATATACACTGAGAACTCTTGCACATGCTCAGTTGGAGCTGGTGCCTCAGTAAGTGTGCATATAACTATCATGTGACACCAATCAGCCAATCACAGACTCATCTACATATACACTGTTTACTCCTGCACATGCTCAGTAGGAGCTGGTGCCTCAGTAAGTGTGCATATAACTGTATCATGTGACAGCACTGCGGAATCTGTTGGCGCTCTACAAATTACCAATAATAATAATAATAATAATAATAATAATAACAGCCATCAGTCAATCACAGACTCATCTACATATACACTGAGAACTCTTGCACATGCTCAGTAGCAGCTGGTGCCTCAGTAAGTGTGCATATAACTATCATGTGACACCAATCAGCCAATCACAGACTCATCTACATATACACTGTGTACTCCTGCACATGCTTAGTAGGAGCTGGTGCCTCAGTAAGTGTGCATATAACTGTATCATGTGACAGCCATCTGCCAATCACAGACTTATTTACATATACACTGTGCTCTTGCAGATACTCAGTAGGAGCTGGTGCCTCATACAGTGTGCATATAGCTGTATCATGTGACAGCTCTCAAACAATCACAGACTCATCTACATATACACTGTGATCTCTTGCACATGCTCAGTAGGAGCTGGTGCCTCAGTAAGTGTGCATATAACTATCATGTGACAGCTCTCAGCTAATCACAGACTCATCTATATATACACTGAGAACTCTTGCACATGCTCAGTAGGAGCTGGTGCCTCAGTAAGTGTGCATATAACTGTATCATGTGACAGCTCTCAGCCAATAACAGACTCATATACATATACACTGATCTCCTGCACATGCTCAGTAGTAGCTGGTGCCTCAGTAAGTATGCATATAAAAAGACAGTACACAACTTGATAATGGAATAATGTTTGCTCTGGTATTACCAAGTGGAAGTAAATATTTTTCTCTATTGACAATAGTGCAGGGGCACCAGATATTGTGAAATAAAACTCAATATAGGATGCAAAAAACAGTTCTAGGGCAAAGTGCCCTGTTTGTTAATTTACCTAATTGTAAAGGGGCTTGGGCTTTAGAAGCTGGTGATGTCTGGAAAAAAGGCAGTGTTTAGTATAGTGGCTGAATTTACTTGTGCTTAAGGGCTCCTAACGCTGCTTTTGGCCGCCCGCTGGTATTTAGAGTCAGTCAGGAAAGGGTCTAACGCTCACTTTCCAGCCGCAACTTTTCCATACCACAGATCCCCTTACGCCAATTGCGTATCCTATCTTTTCAATGTGATCTTCTTAACTCCGGTATTTAGAGTCGTGTCTGAAGTGAGCGTTAGAAATCTAACGACAAAACTCCAGCCGCAGAAAAAAAGTCAGTAGTTAAGAGCTTTCTGGGCTAACGCCGGTTTATAAAGCTCTTAACTACTGTGCTCTAAAGTACACTAACACCCATAAACTACCTATATACTCCTAAACCGAGGCCCCCCCCACATCGCCGCCATAATTTTTTTAACCCCTAATCTGCCGACCGCACACCACCGCCACATACATTATCCCTATGTACCCCTAATCTGCTGCCCCTAACATCGCCGACACCTACATAATATTTATTAACCCCTAATCTGACCCCCCAACGTGGCCGCTACCTTACCTACACTTATTAACCCCTAATCTGCCGACCTGACCTCGCCGCCACTATAATAAATGTATTAACCCCTAAACCGCCGCAAAACCTATAATAAATAGTATTAACGCGGAGTCATCCTTCCTCACCGACGGACTAACGACGAATGAAGGTTCCTTTAAATGACATCATCCAAGATGGCATCCCTCGAATTCCGATTGGCTAGGATCGGAACAGCCAATAGAATGCGAGCTCAATCTGATTGGCTGATCCAATCAGCCAATCGTATTGAACTTGAATCTGATTGGCTGATTCAATCAGCCAATCAGATTTTTCCTACCTTAATTTCCGATTGGCTGATAGAATCCTATCAGCCAATCGGAATTCGAGGGACGCCATATTGGATGACGTCATTTAAAGGAACCTTCATTCGTTGTTAGTCCGTCGGTGAGGAAGGATGGCTCCACGTCGGCTGCTTCAAGATGGACCCGCTCCGCTCCGGATGGAAGAAGATAGAAGATGCCGCCTGGATGAAGACTTCCGACCCTCTGGAGGACCTCTTCTGGCTGGATAGGATGAAGACTTCGGACCCTCTGGAGGACCTCTTCTGGCCGGATAGGATGAAGACTTCGGACCCTCTGGAGGACCTCTTCTGGCCGGATAGGATGAAGACTTCCGACCCTCTGGAGGACCTCTTCTGGCCGGATAGGATGAAGACTTCGGACCCTCTGGAGGACCTCTTCTGGCCGGATAGGATGAAGACTTCCGACCCTCTGGAGGACCTCTTCTGGCCGGATAGGATGAAGACTTCGGACCCTCTGGAGGACCTCTTCTGGCCGGATAGGATGAAGACTTCGGACCCTCTGGAGGACCTCTTCTGGCTGGATAGGATGAAGACTTCGGACCCTCTGGAGGACCTCTTCTGGCCGGATAGGATGAAGACTTCGGACCCTCTTCTGGACGGATCGGTGATACCCGGCTGGGTGAAGACAAGGTAGGGAGATCTTCAGGGGCTTAGTATTTAGCTTTTATTATTATTAGTATTTAGCTTTAAATAGGATTAATTTATTTAATAAGAAATAATTTATTTTGTTAGATTAAAATTATATTTAATTTAGGGGGGTGTTAGTGTTAGGGTTAGACTTAGCTTTAGGGGTTAATACATTTATTAGAATAGCGGCGAGGTCCGGTCGGCAGATTAGGGGTTAATAATTGAAGTTAGGTGTCGGCGATGTTAGGGAGGGCAGATTAGGGGTTAATACTATTTATTATAGGGTTTGCGAGGCGGAAGTGAGGCGGTTTAGGGGTTAATACATTTATTATAGTGGAGGCGAGGTCCGGTCGGCAGATTAGGGGTTAATAAGTGTAGGTAAGGTAGCGGCAACATTGGGGGGGGCAGATTAGGGGTTAATAAATATAATATAGGGGTCGGCGGTGTTAGGGGCAGCAGATTAGGGGTACATAGGTATAATGTAGGTGGCGGCGGTGTACGGAGCAGCAGATTAGGGGTTAATAATAATATGCAGGGGCCAGCGATAGCGGGGGCGGCAGTTTAGGGGTTAATAAGTGTAAGGTTAGGGGTGTTTAGACTCGGGGTACATGTTAGGTTGTTAGGTGCAGACTTAGGAAGTGTTTCCCTATAGGAAACAATGGGGCTGCGTTAGGAGCTGAACTCTGCTTTTTTGCAGGTGTTAATTTTTTTTGCAGCTCAAACTGCCCCATTATTTCCTATGGGGATATTGTGCACGAGCACGTTTTTCCAGCTGGCCGCTACCGTAAGCAACGCTGGTATTGAGAGTTGAAGTGGTGGTAAATATGCCTGTACGCTCCCTTTTTGGAGCCTAACGCAGCCCTTCAGAGAACTCTAAATACCAGCGTTGTTTAAAAGGTGGGGGTGGGGTGGGGGAAAACACGCGTAGCTAACGCACCCCTTTGGCCGCAAAACTCTAAATCTAGATGTTGATTAGTTGAGTGTAGGATTTTTAGTGATTAAAGGAATAGGAAAGTCAAAATGTGTTTCATTCTCTTGGTATCCATTGTTGAAAAAGAATACACACATATCCTACACTAGTGGGAGCTGCTGCTGATTGGTGCCTGCACACATTTGTCTCCTGTGATTGGCTAAATAGATGTGTTCAGCTAGCTGCCAGTAGAGAATGAAGCAAATTTGATAATAGAAGCAAAATGGAAAGTTGTTTAAAATTGTATGTTCTATCCAAATCATGAGAGAAAATGTTGGGGTTTCCTGTCCCTTTAAGTGGGAGATTGTGGATGCTATCAGTGCAGTGGGGGGTAGCAGAGCATCACTTCCAGGACTGCACAGGAGGGAGGCACAACACTTTGCACTTAATTATATTGTAGTTGCTATAAACATTATTATTAGATCTTCAACGTATATTTAACCATCCGTACTGTGTTACATCATGATATGTTTCTAGATACAATGTGAGAAAATTAAATCTTTATATTATGTCCGAATGATATCTATAAGTTAATCGGACATGAAATCCCAAAAAATTATTTTACGATTCAGAGAGTAAACATTTCTAAACAGCAATGCACTACTGAGAGCTATCTGAACACACCAGTAAGCCAATAACAGTTAGCTTATGTGTGCAGCCACCAATCAGCAATTTCCCAGCTCCTGAATCTACCTAGGTCTATCTGAATCACAAAAGAAAACATTTAGGTTCAGTGTCGGTGAACTTTACAGTGAAACTCCATTGTGTAAAGCTTTTATAGGTAATTGTAAAATATTAATACATGTATTTAATGTGTATTAAAGGACCAATTTAATGTTCAATGTATGTGTTTTTTTGTTTTTATTTTTTTAATTAGTATTTTTATTGAGGTAAATTACAAATCAAATTAAAGTGCACTCATGAAACATAAAAAAGCACATTACAAATATCAAAGAAGACCTAAGGGCTAACCAATTATTCTCTCTAAAAAGTAATCATTTATGTGCACTAAAAATAATGTTACCTCTTTAATTTATTGTTTCAATTATAATGTTGAGATAAACAACCCCTTAAACAAGCTAACAAAGTGATACAAGCTAACCTCAAATAAAAAAGGAGGCCAGGCTTGGGCCACATTGAATCTAGGTATAAAATGAGGTGTTAATAGGGGCAAAGAGAAGATAAAATAAAAAGGACCACTCTTGGACCCTGGATATGGATAAGTATTACATTTTAACTCTAATGTAGCCTCCTTTACATTGATGGTGCCACTCATGGACTTCACATGACTATTGGACAGTTCAACTAAAAATGACTATTGGACAGTTCAACAAAAAATGATAATAATGAGAACTAATGTACCCAGAATATTGAAATATGGTAACAAGTATAAAGGAATATATGGGCTGGAGGCCAGGGTATTTAGAAAACAGACGTCAGGCGTTGACTAGGAATTCTATAAAACCTAAACAGTGCTATAAGACATATTTTGAAGATCTGGATATACACTTTCCTTGTATGAGGTATAAATATTAAGTTCCGAAGGGCACCGATCAATTATATTTGCAGCCAGTAATTTGGTTATGATATATTCTAACTGAAAGTGAAAACGCACAAGAAATACACAACACAGCTCTCTATTTAGCGTAAAAATAAAAGACCCTATCTGCTAGTTGCATAAATAGCACCACATATCATAAGTATATGCTACAATATTAACAACAGAATCTTAAACAAATAAAATATTTCAAATAGCTTGGGTGTTAGCTTAGCCAGTTGCAGAGTTTGCGTTATGTGTGTTATCTGTGTAAATCTTTGTGACTGAGCGTGTGTTTATGCAAAGATACTAAAAAGGAATACATGTATAGATTCTCTAGACTCTTATATAATCTAGGTTCAACACATATTATACGAATATGAACAATCTCCTTATCTTATGGATAAGAAGACAGAATATAGTGAGGCAGCAAAATCAGGCTATTTAAATAGCTTCAATACAGGCTCTAAAATGTATAGTGCCCTAAGATTAGCAAACATATTCACAGCATAGTCAATTTCATTGGCTAATACTTCAAAAGACAGTAAGATCGAAACAGATATTAACTAGTTAAAGCAAAATAGATATACTTGCAGCATAGAGTCAGTATACTGTTTTAACAAATAATGGTTGTTACCTGCCCATGTCAAATAGAAATCAGCCATCATAAAGGCAATTAGTAAACAAGGGGTGTCCATAAATGGAGTCATTGATGTAATGCTACAAAAACACAGCACACAAAGTATACTTAGAATCTGCAAATGAAACATGTCTCTTTCTGCTAGCTGATACCAGATCAGGGCCAAAACACTTAGCTGTCCTTGGAAGAGAATGCTCCCTAGCCGACTTGTAACCCACTGCTGGGTAGCTGGATAATGTGCTAACGACCCTCATCATTGTGAGGTAACAGATTGAGACTTATAGGACCGCAATTCCTGTGACATGACAATCTGGATGTAACAGCCAACTTCAGGTGGAGGAGACACCATCGCTCTGTACAAGCCATCTGAGTCATCAGAGCAGCAATTTCTCAAGTCTGCTAAGGGAGTCCGATGATCCATGTGTTTTACAAGGAGTTTCATAGATGCAGCTACCTCCATTTTCACTGTAGCATGAACACCGGAGGGCCTTCTCCCTTCTGTGATTTGTAGATCCTGTAAGGACCTAGAGGCCAAATCTTTATCCAGATGTGATGTGGTATTATTGGGGTACAGAATCTTGTGGCTGTGCTCTGTCTCTATAGTCTAGGCTCCTTGATCTGATCTGCAACAGGTCTGTTCAGACTGGTCATAGGAGGCTCGGAGTGCGTCTGCCATCTGTAGGTACTTACATGATGTAAGCCGGTCTGCTTTCACGCCGGAATGGTAATGAGGAGTGGTAGGTGGCGAGTGCCGGGGCCCCAAGACATCCTAACTTACGTGGAGCTCTACATCAAAAGCGGCTCTGTTGCACCCCTTGTATACGGCTTCCCGGAGGGAGCTAAATGTTTCTTCCAACATTTCTATAAAGGCTGCCTGATGAGATTTGAGGAGCTTGTTGAGTTCCATTATAGCAGCAGCAGGCGCTTCCATGTCGTAGGCTAGGGCTATTGTCAGGAAAATAATTGAAAATTAAAAACAAATATATAGCAGCGCAAAAGCTGCTCATACCCCGTATTATTGTGTGTTGAAGGCTACCACGAGGGTTGCCGAAGGCCTCAACAATTCAGATCAGTTTTCTGGTGCAGAATTCGGATCAATCTTATTATTATTTTATATTATTATCGGTTATTTATAGAGCGCCAACAGATTCTGCAGCGCTATAAACATAAGCGGAATACAAGGAACATTTATAGGGATCAGAAGAGTAGAGGGCCCTGCCAAGAGTCGCACTGTTGTAGTCAGCTCTAAAGAAGGTGATCTACAAACAGCATGATTCTTAGGCTTACGGGCTAAGGGGGTTCAAGGGGATAGCAATGGAGAAGAGGAAACGGTATAAACAAAGGTTTGTGTAGGCTGTATGCATCCCTGAACAGTAGAGTCTTTAGGGAGTGCTTGAAATTTTCAAAACTAGGGGAGAGTCTTGTGTAGCGAGGCAGAGAGTCCCAAAAGATGGGAGTAAGTCTGGAGAAGTCCTGTAAGCGGGAGTGTGAGGAGGTAACAAGGAGAGGAGGAGAGTAGAAGGTCATGAGCAGAGTGAAGGGGACAGGAGGGAGAATATCTGGAGACAAGGTCTGAGATATAGAGGGGAACAGTGCAGTTGAGGGCTTTGTATGTCAGAGTGAGAATTTTGTGTTTAATCATGGAGGCAAGAGGAAGCCAGTGAAGGGATTGGCAGAGAGGTGCAGCAGATTAAGAGCTACGTGTAAGAAAGATGAGCCTCGCAGAGGCATTAATTATGGATTGTAAAGGAACTAGGCGGCAGCTGGGGAGACCAGAGAGGACAGAGTTGCAGTAATCAAGGCGGGAAAGGATGAGAGAGTGGATTAAAATCTTAGTTGTGTCTTATATAAGGAAATGTCTAATTTTAGAGATGTTTTTAAGGTGGAAGTGGCAGGATTTAGCCAAGGACTGAATGTGAGGAGTGAAAGAAAGATCTGAGTGAAGTGTGACCCTAAGACATCAGGCATGCGGGGTAGGGGTAATGGAGTTGTCGACAGTTATAGAGAGATTGGGGGTGGAGATTTTGGAAGAAGGAGGGAAAATAAGGAGCTCGGTTTTGGAGAGATTTAGCTTGAGGTAGTGAGAGGACATCCAGGAAGAGATGTGAGAAAGACAGTTAGTGACACGGGTTAGCAAGGAAGGAGATCGGTCTGGTGCAGAAAAGTAGATTTGGGTGTTGTCTGCATACAAATGATATTGGAACCTGTGGGACTTTATTAGGGAACCTAATGATGACGTGTAGATTGAGAAGGGGACCGAGGACAGAGCCTTGCAGTACCCCAAAAGAAAGTGGTGACGGGGCAGAGGAGGCCACAGAGAAGGCTACACTACAGGTATGGTTTGACAGGTAGGAAGAGAACCACGAGAGGGCTGTCTCATAAATGCAGAAGGATTGGAGGGTTTGGAGCAAAAGAGGGTGGTCAACAGTATCAAAGGCTGCGGACAAATCAAGGAGGATATGCAGAGAGAAGTGGCCTTTTTTGCTGTAAGTAGGTCGTTGGTAACCTTAAAGTGATGGTAAATTCACCTCACTAACTTTAGATATATTAAAAGCTCTGGTAATTATAAGCATATTGAGGTGTATATTTTCTTCAAAAATGAATACTACTTCTATAAAACACCATTATTGTGAGGCTAGGTTACCTGCTTTAATGCAGCCTCTGTCATAGATTTTCTTAGTGTGGTATTTGACTGGCAGCTCTTCCAGCCAATAGGAGCCTCACCATGCGCCCTATGTAATTTAATAACAGCACAATCCCATGCTTCTAACTATTAGCTGACTTAGCCTTGAAGTGCAACTGTGCACGCACAGCTCGCTACCCTAGATTGCCTGTTTACAGTAAGCAGCCTCACTGTTTCAGTTGCGCAAATAGCATAGCGAGCTGGGCGTGCGCAATTGCACTTCAAGGCTAAGTCAACTAATAGTTAGAAGCATGGGAGCGTGCTGTTAATTACATAGGGCGCATGGTGAGGCTCCTATTGGCTGGAAGAGATGCCAGTCAAATACCACACTAAGAAAATTTATGACAGAGGCTGTATTAAAGCAGGTAATGGAGCCTCACAATAATGATGTTTTATAGAAGTTGTATTCGATTTTGAAGAAAATAAGCACCTCGAAATGCTTATAATTACCAGAGCTTTCAATATATCTAAAGTTAGTGAGGTGAATTTACCATCACTTTAACGATTGCTGTCTCTGTGGAGTGATGGGGATGAAATTCAGATTGCAGTGGGTCAAGGAGGGAGTTTAATGTAAGGA
Organism: Bombina bombina; assembly: GCF_027579735.1. Lineage (NCBI taxonomy): Eukaryota > Metazoa > Chordata > Amphibia > Anura > Bombinatoridae > Bombina > Bombina bombina. Next base: position 134,498,380 of record NC_069510.1, read on the forward strand.
AATTGGATAGGTGTGCATATACTAGTTTTTTGAGAAGCTTTGAGGCAAGTGGGAGTGGGGAAATAGGGCGGTAGTTGGATGGGGAGGTGGATTAAGGGAAGGTTTTTTGAGGATAGGTGTAACCAGTGCATGTTTCAGAGATGAGGGAAATATACCGGTGCTGAGGGAGAGGTTGAAAATGTGTGAGAGAATGGGGGTAAGGGTAGAAGAGAGGGATCAACTTTGAGGGGATAGGGTCAAGGGGACAGGTAGTGAGGTGAGAGTGCAGTATAAGTGCCGAAACTTCTTCCTCAGTAACAGGGGAGAAAGAGTTAAATTTATGGCTATGTGGGTTGTGTTTGATTACGAGTGTTTGAGGAGGTGAGAGAATGGAAGTATGTTGAGAGCGGATTTTGTTTCTGATGGAGTTGATGTTGTTATTGAAGTGGCTGGCAATGTCTTGAGCTGACAGAAAAGTTGTATTAGGGGGTGGGCGAAGAAGAATATTGAAAGGGGAGAACAGACGTTTTGGGTTTGAAGAAAGATTATAGATAAGAGTAGAGAAGTAATGTTGCTTATAGAGATTAAGGGCAGAATAGTAGGAATTTAAAATGAACTTGTAATGAAGGAAATCAGTTGAACTCCGAGATTTTCTCCAGTGCCGCTCAGCAGTATGGGAACATTTGCGTAGGTACCGTGTCAGGAGTATGCCAGGGCTGAGGATGAGTGTGTGATTTCCGAGCAATGGTAAGAGGGGCCAGATTGTCAAGGACTGATGTATGGGTGGAATTATAGTGGTAGATAGATTGGTCAGGGCAGGAGAAGGAGGAGATGGATGAGAGGAGAGGTTTGAGGGAATTAGCAAGCTATTGCTGATCTAATGACATAATGCTTCTGTGAAGTTTGGTGTGAGGCGTAGAAGGAGGGATAGTTGTAGGGAGGGATGAGATATTGCAAGTGAGGAGATGGTGGTCAGAAAGAGGAAAAGGAGAGTTTGTGATGTTTGAAATAGTGCATCAATAGCTAAAGATCAGGTCAACGGAGTGACCATCTTTGTGAGTGAAAGAGTCAGTCCATTGTGACAAACCGAAAGAGGAAGTGAGTTGCAGAAGTTGTTTTGCAGAGGAGGCAGTGGGATGGTCAAGAGGGATGTTTAAAATCACCAAGAATGAGGGCAGGGGTGCCTGAGGAGAGGAAATAAGGTAGCCAGGCAGCCAAGTGATCTAGAAATTAAGTTCATGAGCCAGGGGGTCGGTATATGACTGCAACACGTATAGAGAGGGGAGAGAATAAGCGAATCAAGTGGGTTTTGAATGAGGAAAATGTGAGGGAAGAGATAGGATGTATTTGTTGGAAGATGCAACGAGAGGAAAGTAAAATACCTACACCACCTCCTTGTCTATTACCAGACCTAGGAGTGTGGCTGAAGTGGAGATCCCCATGGGACAGAGCAGCAGTGGATGCTGAGTCTAGGGGAGAGAGCCAGGTTTATGTTAGAGCCAGAAGGCTGAGGCAGCGGGAGATAAAGAGGTCATGTATAGAAGTGAGCTTGTTGCAAACAGAGCGAGAGTTCTAGCGTGCACAAGTGAAAGGGGTAGTGGCTTTAGATGCAAGAGGAATGTGAGTAAGGTTACCAGAATTTTGTTTTCTGAGTCTATGGAACAGTACAAATGGATGTTGATGGTTAGGAAGTTGTTGGGGACCAGGATTAGGGGAGATGTCATTAGCAGCTAGTATAAGTAAGAGGGAGAGTGACATGAGATGAGATACAGATTTGCAGTAATGAGACTGTTTTTGAGACGAGATGCAGGGGGAAGAGTGAGTGTTTAGGAATAGATAAAGTTCATGAGTACAAAACATATCAATATGCTTTTTTATTAATAAAAACATCAGTATACTGAATAACTTCAATGTTTGTCCTGTAATGTTACACTTTTATATTCAGCCTCTCTCAAATTTTCGAAGGTACTTTTTTGAGTGACATATGTTCTATCCAATCATAGCCTCACCATGCGCCCCATGTAAAACTGAACCTGCACGCTCCCGTGCTCTGAACTCACTAATCTTGATGCAATACGCATACGCAACTCTTACGCTACTTGCGCAAGTGAAAAAGAAATTGCGTCAATTGATGGTTATATTTTTCTAATAACGGGGTACTCGCAGAGATAAAAAAAACGTTATGCAGTCAAAAATGTCAGTAAACAGTGAATCAGTACGAAATAAATGATTTACTGTTTACTTACATCAGATGCACTGTTTACTGAAAGCTGAGCTGAGGATTGTCTTTTTCACTTGTGCAAGTAGCGTAAGAGTTGCGCATGCGCATTGCATCAAGATTAGTGAGTTCAGAGCACGGGAGCATGCAGGTTCAGTTTTACATGGGGCGCATGGTGAGGCTATGATTGGATAGAACGTATGTCACTCAAAGCAGTACCTTCGAAAATTTAAGAGAGAGACTGAATATAAAACTGTAACGTTACAGGACAAAAATTTAAATTATTCAGTATACTGATGTTTATATTAATAAAAAAGCATATTGATATGCTAGTTAGGATAAGAGCTTATAGAATATATTGAGCAGTTGGGCTGAATTTACCATCACTTTAATTGCTAAGTCAAAGACAATTTAAAAGGCCAATTGAAAGTTAGATTCTGCTCAAGTCAGGGTGAGATAGGTTAAGATAAAGAAGACAGTAACATTTTGAGGAGGTGGGAACTATGGCATATAACAGCTATAAATGTAAGAATAATAGCAAGTATTATTAAGGATTGGACATCACATGACAATTAACAAAACTTTAGAAGTAAGACATTGCGATAACATTACAATAAGTGCAGCCGCAGGACTAAATAAAAACCTAAAATCATTTGCTCAATATACATATGCACATGCCAAAAGAGTGTTACAGGAGAGGAGAGAGCATTAGAATGCAGTGAATAGGTTGCAGATGAGCAGGGATGCTATTCACGTACCAAAAGAGAGTTACAGGAGAGGAGAGAGCACTAGAATGCAGTGAATAGGTTGCAGATGAGCAGGGATACTATTCACGTACCAAAAGAGAGTTAAAGGAGAAGAGAGAGCACTAGAATGCAGTAAATAGGCTGCAGATGAGCAGGGATACTATTCACGTACCAAAAGAGTTACAGGAGAGGAGAGAGCACTAGAATGCAGTGAATAGGTTGCAGATGAGCAGGGATACTATTCACATACCAAAAGAGAGTTACAGGAGAGGAGAGAGCACCAGAATACAGTAAATAGGTTGCAGATGAGCAGGGATACTATTCACGTACCAAAAGAGAGTTACAGGAGAGGAGAGAGCACTAGAATGCAGTGAATAGGTTGCAGATGAGCAGGGATACTATTCACATACCAAAAGAGATTTACAGGAGAGGAGAGAGCACTAGAATCAGTGAATAGGTTGCAGATGAGCAGGGATACTAGTCACATACCAAAAGAGATTTACAGGAGAGGAGAGAGCACTAGAATGCAGTGAATAGGTTGCAGATGAGCAGGGATGCTATTCACGTACCAAAAGAGAGTTACAGGAGAGGAGAGAGCACTAGAATTAGACATGTGCACCGCTAAAAAATTCGGTTCGTTTTCGGTTCGGATCGATTCTGACTTTTCGAATTTCGTTTCGGATCGAATCGGATTCGGCAAAATTTGAATAAATTCGTTTCGGATTTATTCGGATCCGAATAAATTCGTTTCGGATTTATTCGGATTCGGCTGAATTCGGTTCTATTCCGTTCCGAAATTCGGTATGTTTTTAGTACACTAACACCCATTTAGTACACTAAGTCACTAACACCCATAAACTACCTATGAACCACTAAACTGAGGCCCCCCCACATCGCAAACCCTATAATAACATTATTTAACCCCTAATCTGCCGATCGGATATCGCCGCAACCTACATTATAGCTATTAACCCCTAATCTGCTGTTCCTAACACCGCCGACCCCTACATTATAGTTATTAACCCCTAATCTGCCTCCCCCAACGTCGCCGCAATCTAACTACAAGTATTAACCCCTAATCTGCCGACCCGATATCGCCGCCGCCTACATTATAGCTATTAACCCCTAATCTGCTGTCCCTAACACCGCCGACCCCTACATTATAGTTATTAACCCCTAATCTGCCCCCCCCAACGTCGCCGCAATCTAACTACAAGTATTAACCCCTAATCTGCCGACCCGATATCGCCGCCGCCTACATTATAGCTATTAACCCCTAATCTGCTGTCCCTAACACCGCCGACCCCTACATTATAGTTATTAACCCCTAATCTGCCTCCCCCAACGTCGCCGCAATCTAACTACAAGTATTAACCCCTAATCTGCCGACCCGATATCGCCGCCGCCTACATTATAGCTATTAACCCGTAATCTGCTGTCCCTAACACCGCCGACCCCTACATTATAGTTATTAACCCCTAATCTGCCCCCCCCAACGTCGCCACAATCTAACTACAAGTATTAACCCCTAATCTGCCGACCGCAAATCGCCGCCACTATAATAAATGTATTAACCCCTAAACTGCCGCACTCCCACCTCGCAAACACTATAATACATTTTATTAACCCCTAATCTGCCCTCCCTAACATCGCCGCCACCTACCTACAATTATTAACCCCTAATCTCCCGCCCCCAACGTCGCCGCTACTATAATAAGGTTATTAACCCCTAAACCTAAGTCTAACCCTAACACTAACACCCCCTAACTTAAATATAATTTAAATAAAACGAAATAAGTTTACTATAGTTAAATAAATGAATCCTATTTAAAACTAAAGACTTACCTGTAAAATAAACCCTAAGATAGCTGCAATATAACTAATAGTTACATTGTAGCTATTTTAGGATTTATTTTTATTTTACAGGCAACTTTGTATTTATTTTAACTAGGTACAATAGTTATTAAATAGTTAATAACTATTTAATAACTACCTAGCTAAAATAAATGCAAATTTACCTGTAAAATAAATCCTAACCTAAGTTACAATTACACCTAACATTACACTATCATTAAATTAACTAAATAAATGAATCATATTTAAAACAAAATACTTACCTGTAAAATAAACCCTAATATAGCTGCAATATAACTAATAGTTACATTGTAGCTATTTTAGCATTTATATTTATTTTACAGGCAACTTTGTATTTATTTTAACTAGGTACAAAAGCTATTAAATAGTTATTGACTAATTAATAGCTACCTAGTTAAAATAATTACAAAATTACCTGTAAAATAAATCCTAACCTAAGTTACAATTAAACCTAACACTACACTGTCATTAAATAAATTAACTACAAGTACCTACAATTATCTACAATTAAATAAACTAAAGTACAAAACCCCCCCACTAAATTACAAAAAAAACCAAACACTAAATTACAAAAAATAAAAAAATATTACAAGAATTTTAAACTAATTACACCTAATCTAAGCCCCCTAATAAAATAACAAAGCCCCCCAAAATAAAAAAAATGCCCTACCCTATACTAAATTACAAAAGTTAACAGCTCTATTACCTTACCAGCCCTGAACAGGGCCCTTTGCGGGGCATGCCCCAAAGAAAACAGCTCTTTTGCCTGTAAAAAAAAAACACAATCCCCCCCCCACATTACAACCCACCACCCACATACCCCTACTCTAACCCAAACCCCCCTTAAATAAACCTAACACTACCCCCCCTGAAGATCTCCCTACCTTGAGTCGTGTTCACCCAGCCGGGCCGAAGTCTTCATCCGATGGGGCAGAAGAGGACATCCAGACCGGCAGAAGTCTTCATCCAAGCGGGGCAAGAAGAGGTCTTCCATCCATCATACAAGTACCAAAATACAAACAAACACTAAATTACAAAAAATAATAAAATATTACAACAATTTTAAACTAATTACACCTAATCTAAGCCCCCTACTAGCTATTAATATAGCTTCAATATAACTAATAGTTACATTGTAGCTATTTTAGGATTTATATTTATTTTACAGGCAACTTTGTATTTATTTTAACTAGGTACAATAGCTATTAAATAGTTAATAACTATTTAATAACTACCTAGCTAAAATAAATACAAATTTACCTGTAAAATAAATCATAACCTAAGTTACAATTACACCTAACACTACACTATCATTAAATTAACTAAATAAATGAATCCTATATAAAACTAAAGACTTACCTGTAAAATAAACCCTAATATAGCTGCAATATAACTAATAGTTACATTGTAGCTATTTTAGCATTTATATTTATTGTACAGGCAACTTTGTATTTATTTTAACTAGGTTCAATAGCTATTAAATAGATATTGACTATTTAATAGCTACCTAGTTAAAATAATTACAAAATTACCTGTAAAATAAATCCTAACCTAAGTTACAATTAAACCTAACACTACACTATCATTAAATAAATTAACTACAAGTACCTACAATTAAATACAATTAAAAAAACTAAACTAAAGTACAAAACCCCCCCCACTAAATTACAAAAAATAAAAAAATATTACAAGAATTTTAAACTAATTACACCTAATCTAAGCCCCCTAATAAAATAACAAAGCCCCCCAAAATAAAAAAAAATGCCCTACCCTATACTAAATTACAAAAGTTAACAGCTCTATTACCTTACCAGCCCTGAACAGGGCCTTTTGCGGGGCATGCCCCAAAGAAAACAGCTCTTTTGCCTGTAAAAAAAAACACAATACCCCCCCCCCACATTACAACCCACCACCCACATACCCCTACTCTAACCCAAACCCCCCTTAAATAAACCTAACACTACCCCCCTGAAGATCTCCCTACCTTGAGTCGTGTTCACCCAGCCGGGCCGAAGTCTTCATCCGATGGGGCAGAAGAGGACATCCAGACCGGCAGAAGTCTTCATCCAAGCGGGGCAAGAAGAGGTCTTCCATCCATCAGAAAAGTACAAAAAAACAAACAAACACTAAATTAGCAAGAATAATAAAATATTACAATAATTTTAAAATAATTACACCTAATCTAAGCCCCCGACTAGCTATTAATATAGCTTCAATATAACTAATAGTTACATTGTAGCTATTTTAGGATTTATATTTATTTTACAGGCAACTTTGTATTTATTTTAACTAGGTACAATAGCTATTAAATAGTTAATAACTACCTAGCTAAAATAAATACAAATTTACCTGTAAAATAAACCCTAACCTAAGTTACAATTACACCTAACACTACACTGTCATTAAATTAACTAAATAAATTAATCCTATATAAAACTAAATACTTACCTGTAAAATAAACCCTAATATAGCTACAATATAACTAATAGTTACATTGTAGCTATTTTAGCATTTATATTTATTTTACAGGCAACTTTGTATTTATTTTAACTAGGTACAATAGCTATTAAATAGATATTTACTGTTTAATAGCTACCTAGTTAAAATAATTACAAAATTACCTGTAAAATAAATCCTAACCTAAGTTACTATTAAACCTAACACTACACTATCATTAAATAAATTAACTACAAGTACCTACAATTAAATACAATGAAATAAACTAAACTAAAGTACAAAAAAAACAAACACTAAATTACAAAAAATAAAAAAAATTACAAGAATTTTAAACTAATTACACCTAATCTAAGCCCCCTAATAAAATAACAAAGCCCCCCAAAATAAAAAAAATGCCCTACCCTATACTAAATTACAAAAGTAATCAGCTCTATTACCTTACCAGCCCTGAACAGGGCCTTTTGCGGGGCATGCCCCAAAGAAAACAGCTCTTTTGCCTGTAAAAAAACCCACAATACCCCCCCCCCACATTACAACACACCACCCACATACCCCTACTCTAACCCAAACCCCCCTTAAATAAACCTAACACTACCCCCCTGAAGATCTCTCTCTACCGTGTCTTCACCCAGCGGGCCGAAGTCTTCATCCGATGGGGCAGAAGAGGACATCCAGACCGGCAGAAGTCTTCATCCAAGCGGGGCAAGAAGAGGTCTTCCATCCATCAGAAGTCTTGATCCAGGCGGCATCTTCTCTGTTCATCCATCCGGAGCGGAGCGGCAGCATCCTGAAGACATCCCACGCAGAGCATCCTCTTCTTTCTTGATCCGACGACTAGGTGACTGTACCTTTAAGTGACATCATCCAAGATGGCGTCCCTTGAATTCCGATTGGCTGATAGGATTCTATCAGCCAATCGGAATTAAGGTAGGAAAAATCTGATTGGCTGATTCAATCAGCCAATCAGATTCAAGTTCAATCCGATTGGCTGATCCAATCAGCCAATCAGATTGAGCTCGCATTCTATTGGCTGATCGGAACAGCCAATAGAATGCGAGGTCAATCTGATTGGCTGATTCCATCAGCCAATTGGATTGAACTTGAATCTGATTGGCTGATTAAATCAGCCAATCAGATTTTTCCTACCTTAATTCCGATTGGCTGATAGAATCCTATCAGCCAATCGGAATTCAAGGGACGCCATCTTGGATGACGTCACTTAAAGGTACAGTCACCTAGTCGTCGGATCAAGAAAGAAGAGGATGCTCTGCGTGGGATGTCTTCAGGATGCTGCCGCTCCGCTCCGGATGGATGAACAGAGAAGATGCCGCCTGGATCAAGACTTCTGATGGATGGAAGACCTCTTCTTGCCCCGCTTGGATGAAGACTTCTGCCGGTCTGGATGTCCTCTTCTGCCCGATCGGATGAAGACTTCGGCCCGCTGGGTGAAGACACGGTAGAGAGATCTTCAGGGGGGTAGTGTTAGGTTTATTTAAGGGGGGTTTGGGTTATAGTAGGGGTATGTGGGTGGTGGGTTGTAATGTGGGGGGGGTATTGTGTTTTTTTTTACAGGCAAAAGAGCTGTTTTCTTTGGGGCATGCCCCCGCAAAAGGCCCTGTTCAGGGCTGGTAAGGTAATAGAGCTGATTACTTTTGTAATTTAGTATAGGGTAGGGCATTTTTTTATTTTGGGGGGCTTTGTTATTTTATTAGGGGGCTTAGATTAGGTGTAATTAGTTTAAAATTCTTGTAATTTTTTTTATTTTTTGTAATTTAGTGTTTGTTTTTTTTGTACTTTAGTTTAGTTTATTTCATTGTATTTAATTGTAGGTACTTGTAGTTAATTTATTTAATGATAGTGTAGTGTTAGGTTTAATAGTAACTTAGGTTAGGATTTATTTTACAGGTAATTTTGTAATTATTTTAACTAGGTAGCTATTAATTAGTCAATAACTATTTAATAGCTATTGTACCTAGTTAAAATAAATACAAAGTTGCCTGTAAAATAAATATAAATGCTAAAATAGCTACAATGTAACTATTAGTTATATTGTAGCTATATTAGGGTTTATTTTACAGGTAAGTATTTCGTTTTATATAGGATTAATTTATTTAGTTAATTTAATGACAGTGTAGTGTTAGGTGTAATTGTAACTTAGGTTAGGGTTTATTTTACAGGTAAATTTGTATTTATTTTAGCTAGGTAGTTATTAACTATTTAATAGCTATTGTACCTAGTTAAAATAAATACAAAGTTGCCTGTAAAATAAATATAAATCCTAAAATAGCTACAATGTAACTATTAGTTATATTGTAGCTATATTAATAGCTAGTAGGGGGCTTAGATTAGGTGTAATTAGTTTAAAATGGTTGTAATATTTTATTATTTTTGCTAATTTAGTGTTTGTTTGTTTTTTTGTACTTTTCTGATGGATGGAAGACCTCTTCTTGCCCCGCTTGGATGAAGACTTCTGCCGGTCTGGATGTCCTCTTCTGCCCCATCGGATGAAGACTTCGGCCCGGCTGGGTGAACACGACTCAAGGTAGGGAGATCTTCAGCGGGGTAGTGTTAGGTTTATTTAAGGGGAGTTTGGGTTAGAGTAGGGGTATGTGGGTGGTGGGTTGTAATGTGGGGGGGGGATTGTGTTTTTTTTTTACAGGCAAAAGAGCTGTTTTCTTTGGGGCATGCCCCGCAAAGGGCCCTGTTCAGGGCTGGTAAGGTAATAGAGCTGTTAACTTTTGTAATTTAGTATAGGTTAGGGCATTTTTTTTTATTTTGGGGGGCTTTGTTATTTTATTAGGGGGCTTAGATTAGGTGTAATTAGTTTAAAATTCTTGTAATATTTTTTTATTTTTTGTAATTTAGTGGGGGGGGGTTTGTACTTTAGTTTAGTTTTTTTAATTGTATTTAATTGTAGGTACTTGTAGTTAATTTATTTAATGATAGTGTAGTGTTAGGTTTAATTGTAACTTAGGTTAGGATTTATTTTACAGGTAATTTTGTAATTATTTTAACTAGGTAGCTATTAAATAGTCAATATCTATTTAATAGCTATTGAACCTAGTTAAAATGAATACAAAGTTGCCTGTACAATAAATATAAATGCTAAAATAGCTACAATCTAACTATTAGTTATATTGCAGCTATATTAGGGTTTATTTTACAGGTAAGTCTTTAGTTTTATATAGGATTCATTTATTTAGTTAATTTAATGATAGTGTAGTGTTAGGTGTAATTGTAACTTAGGTTATGATTTATTTTATAGGTAAATTTGTATTTATTTTAGCTAGGTAGTTATTAAATAGTTATTAACTATTTAATAACTATTGTACCTAGTTAAAATAAATACAAAGTTGCCTGTAAAATACATATAAATCCTAAAATAGCTACAATGTAACTATTAGTTATATTGAAGCTATATTAATAGCTAGTAGGGGGCTTAGATTAGGTGTAATTAGTTTAAAATTATTGTAATATTTTATTATTTTTGGTAATTTAGTGTTTGTTTGTATTTTGGTACTTGTATGATGGATGGAAGACCTCTTCTTGCCCCGCTTGGATGAAGACTTCTGCCGGTCTGGATGTCCTCTTCTGCCCCATCGGATGAAGACTTCGGCCCGGCTGGGTGAACACGACTCAAGGTAGGGAGATCTTCAGGGGGGTAGTGTTAGGTTTATTTAAGGGGGGTTTGGGTTAGAGTAGGGGTATGTGGGTGGTGGGTTGTAATGTGGGGGGGGGATTGTGTTTTTTTTTTACAGGCAAAAGAGCTGTTTTCTTTGGGGCATGCCCCGCAAAGGGCCCTGTTCAGGGCTGGTAAGGTAATAGAGCTGTTAACTTTTGTAATTTAGTATAGGGTAGGGCATTTTTTTATTTTGGGGGGCTTTGTTATTTTATTAGGGGGCTTAGTTTAGGTGTAATTAGTTTAAAATTCTTGTAATATTTTTTTATTTTTTGTAATTTAGTGGTTTTTTATTTTTTGTAATTTAGTGGGGGGGTTTTGTACTTTAGTTTATTTAATTGTAGATAATTGTAGGTACTTGTAGTTAATTTATTTAATGACAGTGTAGTGTTAGGTTTTATTGTAACTTAGGTTAGGATTTATTTTACAGGTAATTTTGTAATTATTTTAACTAGGTAGCTATTAATTAGTCAATAACTATTTAATAGCTATTGTACCTAGTTAAAATAAATACAAAGTTGCCTGTAAAATAAATATAAATGCTAAAATAGCTACAATGTAACCATTAGTTATATTGCAGCTATATTAGGGTTTATTTTACAGGTAAGTATTTAGTTTTAAATATGAGTCATTAATTTTATTAATTAAATGATAGTGTAGTGTTAGGTGTAATTGTAACTTAGGTTAGGATTTATTTTACAGGTAAATTTGTATTTATTTTAGCTAGGTAGTTATTAAATAGTTAATAACTATTTAATAACTATTGTACCTAGTTAAAATAAATACAAAGTTGCCTGTAAAATAAAAATAAATCCTAAAATAGCTACAATGTAACTATTAGTTATATTGCAGCTATCTTAGGGTTTATTTTACAGGTAAGTCTTTAGTTTTAAATAGGATTCATTTATTTAACTATAGTAAACTTATTTCGTTTTATTTAAATTATATTTAAGTTAGGGGGTGTTAGTGTTAGGGTTAGATTTAGGTTTAGGGGTTAATAACCTTATTATAGTAGCGGCGACGTTGGGGGCGGGAGATTAGGGGTTAATAATTGTAGGTAGGTGGCGGCGATGTTAGGGAGGGCAGATTAGGGGTTAATAAAATGTATTATAGTGTTTGCGAGGCGGGAGTGCGGCGGTTTAGGGGTTAATACATTTATTATAGTGGCGGCGATTTGCGGTCGGCAGATTAGGGGTTAATACTTGTAGTTAGATTGTGGCGACGTTGGGGGGAGGCAGATTAGGGGTTAATAACTATAATGTAGGGGTCGGCGGTGTTAGGGACAGCAGATTAGGGGTTAATAGTTATAATGTAGGCGGCGGCGATATCGGGTCGGCAGATTAGGGGTTAATACTTGTAGTTAGATTGCGGCGACGTTGGGGGGGGGGCAGATTAGGGGTTAATAACTATAATGTAGGGGTCGGCGGTGTTAGGGACAGCAGATTAGGGGTTAATAGCTATAAAGTAGGCGGCGGCGATATCGGGTCGGCAGATTAGGGGTTAATACTTGTAGTTAGATTGCGGCGACGTTGGGGGGGGCAGATTAGGGGTTAATAACTATAATGTAGGGGTCGGCGGTGTTAGGGACAGCAGATTAGGGGTTAATAGTTATAATGTAGGTGGCGGCGATATTCGGTCGGCAGATTAGGGGTTAATAAAATACTGCAGGTGTCAGCGATAGCGGAGGCAGCAGATTAGGGGTTAATAAGTGTTAGATTAGGGGTGTTTAGAGACTCGGGGTACATGTTAGGGTGTTAGGTGCAGACTTAGTGTTTCCCCATAGGAAACAATGGGGCTGCGGTGTTAGTTTTTTTTCAGCCGAAACTCCCATTGTTTCCTATGGGGAAATGCCGAATTTTACCGAGCTAATTCGGATTTATTCGGAGATACGGCAGCTATTTCGGATTCATTCGGTAGATTCGGAAGTATTTTAATTCGGAAATCCGAATCGATCCGAATCTCCGAATTTACCGAATTTACCGAATTTCCGAATTAATCCGAAACGAACCGCACATGTCTAACTAGAATACAGTAAATAGGCTGCAGATGAGCAGGGATACTATTCACGTACCAAAAGAGAGTTACAGGAGAGGAACGAGCACTAGAATGCAGTGAATAGGTTGCAGATAGACATGTGCGTTTCGTTTCATTCCGAATCGAAATTCAGACGAATTTGTCTAATTCGGAGCTTCGAATCGATTTGAATTTCCGAATTACCACAGCAACGAAACTAACGAATAAATCTGAATTAGTTCGGATTTATTCTTACATTCGGATGGCCATGGACTAATCACAATTGCACTAGTATTGTACAGTATATTAGGTTATATCACTCTGCTATGGGTTACACCTAATATTACAGTACATAATACTAGTCTAATACACAGCACATCCCACCTAACACATACCGAACTTCCAAATTTACTAATCGAATCCGAACCGAATACATCCGAATTTTTTTGAATCCGAATTAATCCGAAACAAATGTATTTGAATGTATCCGAATTCGAATCGATCCAAAAACAAAATTCGAAAACATCCGAATCGATTCGAACTGAAACAAATTTTTCTGCCGTGCACAAGTCTAGTTGCAGATGAGCAGGTATACTATTCACGTACCAAAAGAGAGTTACAGGAGAGGAGAGAGCACTAGAATGCAGTGAATAGGTCTCTTATATCAATGCATTCAGTAGGATCTGTAGAATCCAGTCAGCAAGGTGTATAAAGTAGATAGCTTCATAAGCAACTGATAAGTGGCAGTTTAACAGTATTACACAAGCAGCAACCAATTTTGCTACCATTTAAGGTGCTGCCTGATGACACCCCCCCCCCAATATTTGTGTTTTAAACATAGAGTCATCTGAACTCTGAGCCAGGAAAAGGAGGACAACCCAGTCTTCAGTTTGTTAGCCTTTGCACAATTTATAGGGACATTTTACTCAGATTATAGTGTATTATTGATTAAACAAAACAATAAACATATATTTAAAATGTATTAATGCTTTCATGAGAAACCCCCTTCAATTAATGCTTACCTGATAAAATAATTTATTTCACGGTGATGAAAGTCCACGATCCATTACTCCTGGGAATTACTCTTCCTTAACATTAGGATGAGGCAAAGATTCTCAAAGAGTCTCAAACCCAAAGAGCTTTATAAAACCTCTCCAGCCTCACAGGTACCTCAGTCCAAGCAACTTAAGGTAGAAATAAGAGCCAAAAAATTAGCAGAGAAAAAATAAAATAATTTACTCAAAAAAAACAACTAAAAACATAGGGTGGGGTCTCATGAACTCTCACCACTATGAAAGAAATTAATTTATCAGGGAAGCATAAATTATATTTTCTTTCATACAGGGGTTATAATCCATGATCCATTACTCCTGGGAACTAATATCCAAGCTGTGGAGTCCACGAGCAATAAAAGAAAAAGGAGGGATTTTTTTTCACTGAAAAACTAAATCCACAACCCCATTGTAACCCAAAAAGAGCAGAGATCACTTTTTTATGCACTTTTAAAATGAATGAATATACAAAAATAAATCAAGCTGAGATAAATGCCTGAAGGACCTTCCTACCAAAGGTTGCCTCAGAAGAAGCAAAAACATCAAAATGGTAGAATTTTGTAAAAGTATGTAAAGAAGACCAAGTAGCTGCCTTGCAAATCTGGTCAACTGAAGCCTCATTCTTGATAAAGTGGCAACTGACCTAGTAGAGTGAGCAGTAATCTGTTGCGTTGGAGGACAACCTGCCTGCAAGTAAGCCTTGTGAATCAAGAGTTTCAACCAAAAGGCCAAAGAAAAGCAGAAACTTTCTGTACTTTTCCAGTACCAGAAAAGTGAACAAACAAACTAGAAATCTGCCTAAATTCCTTAGTAGCATCAATATAATAATTAAATGCTCTAGCATCCAAATCTCTCTGAATCATTCTTAGGATTAGGATACAAAGAAGGAACAACAAACTCTCTGTTGAAGTTTTCTGACGAAACAACTTTAGGCAAAAAAGTCAAATTTAGTCTGATCCTGATAAAAATAAGATAAAGAGGATCACAGGAAAGAGCAGATAACTCTGAAATTCTTCTAGCAGAGGAGATAAGATACAGCTAAAAGAAATACAACTTTCCAAAAAAGCAGTCTTTGAATAGATTTGAAGGGAGGAGCCTGCAAAACCTATAACACCAAAATAAGATACCAAAAAAAAGAAATTGGCTTTATTAAATCTTCCTAGTTACAAGCTTACAAGCCTGAATTAAGGTTTCAATCAGAGAATCAGAGAAACCTCTAAGTCTAAGGACTAACCATTAAATTTCCACGCTATCATGTTCAGAGACTTGATATCTAGATGGAAAAGAGGACCTTGAGACCAAAGGTCTGACCATAGAGGAAGAGGCTAAGGAGGGAAACTGGACATCTGAACCAGATCTGCATACCAAACCCTGCAAGGCCAAGCTTGGACAATCAGGATTATAGATTATTTCTCTAGGCTTATCTTAGAGATCACTCTGGGAAGAAGAACCAGAAGAAGAAACAGATAAGCAAGTTGAAACAGTAAAGGAGCTTCTAGAGCATCGACAAACTCTGCCTGAGGATCCCTGGACCTCGCAAAGCATCTGAGAAGTTTGAACAAGAAACCATCAGATCTATCTCAGGGGAACCCTAAAGATCCACAATCAGACTGAACACATCGTGGTGAAGCGACCAGTCCCCAGGATGCAGAGATTTAGGACTGAGAAAGTTTGCTTCCCAGTTGTTCACTCCTGGAATATGAAATGCAGAGACTAGACAGGAACTGATTCCTGCCCATGAGAGAATCCGAAACACGTCCCTCATGGCTAGGGAACTGTAAGTTCCCCCCCTGATGGTTGACATAATCCATCACTTGTTATATCCAAAAGGGGCGTCAATTATTGACGCAATTGACCCGAATCTAAGCTCGGTACACTATCAGTCCTTTGATGAGGCACTGGAGGTAATGAGAGTGAAGGGTAATGGAGCATTAATGGCCAAACTGGATATAGAGTCTGCTTTCAGACTACTACCTCTTCATCCTTCTTCCTTTCGGCTGATGGGAATGAAGTTTGATGGGGAATATTATGTGGTGTCAGGACTGTTTCTTTAAGCTAACCCCTCCTACTTAGTCTACAAATTCCCACTGCACCTGTAACCAGGTGCTTAGCAATTTGTTAGCAAACCTGTGAGCTGTGTCAGGAAACAGCTCCTACTCAACCTTTTTTCCACTGCCACAAGTTATACCCTACAACCTATCTACCTATTCTAAAAGAGGTTCAAAGACCCATCCAGTGACCGGATAATTCTTGAGAGTGAAAGTCTATAACGCTGCTACTGAATTCAAAGCATCGTTCCTTCTATTCTGGGTATGATAAGAAAATCAAAGGGATTCCTACGAAAGTCTCAGGCAGACAAATCCTCTACAAGCACTGTAAATACCGCACTTGTTGAATCTCCTGGATTTACCTAACATCGGAACTCCGTGACAGGAACGGAGACCGGAACATTGGCACACCCCTCTGTGACGTAACAAAGGGCTCGCTCCGCTTCACAGACGCTGCAGTCACTACTGCAGAGGAAAACAAGCTCTCACAGAATCGGACTACTGGCTAGCAGGGCAGTACTGGCTCCCATAACAGACTTGCTAAAGGTAATACGTGATAACCATACTTACGGACTTACATGTAATTTACCATTGCAAAGACTGTGTAGTGTATTCAATTAACTAGCTGCTCATTACCTTGCTAGTTTTCCTCAGTTACTGAACAAGTACTCACAGTATTCATCTGACTTGATATATTATGAATCCATCAAGGTTATTAATTTCTGGTGTTATTTCTTGTAAAGCTTAACACTAACAAGCCTAACTCAAACAAACTTTCACAAAGGTTAAACTCCGTTGCCATTCCTCCTCAATACTGGTAACATATTAACCTACTGTGATACATATCATTATATTAAGAGGAGGTTATTTCTAGAGTTCTGCAATTGTGATCCCTTATAAAGAAAAATCCTGTTAGGAATACAGGAGAGAATCTGAAAACAAAACATTAGAGTCATACCAGGACGCAACATATTACATATTGCTAAGCCCCCATGGATCCAGCAGAATTACCCCAATTTGTCTATAATCTCTCACAGAAGGTGGATCAATTATCCCAAGGACTGAGAGAGTTGCAACTGGAGAACCAGACTTTGCGTGGCATTATAAAAGAGACATTAGTACATAAGGATTTTCCCCCAGAACCTCAAGTGTCCTTACCAGACACATTTTCAGGCAATAGGAAATCCTACAGACAGTTCAAAAACGCCTGCAATTTACTTTTCACTCTGAAACCGAAGACATACCATTCTGACAAGATAAGAGTCCTGACTATTGTCTCATTCCTAAGGGGTGAACCCCGAGTCTGGGCTGATACATGTTACAAAAATAATGACCCCATCCTCTCTTCACTACAAAGTTTCTACTCCACTATGGATGAACTATACCAAGACAGCGATATCCAACTAACCACAGATGCAAAGATGAGAGCTCTCAGACAAGGACGCAGGCCAGTCGAAGAGTACATCACAGAGTTCAAGCAGTATAGTACTGATTCCCAGTGGAATGCCATCGCCCTGAGGAATCAGTTTCGCTTGGGACTCTCAGACCAAATCAAGGATGAACTGGCAAGGATAGAGATTCCAAACAGTCTTGAGGCACTGATGAAACTCGTGATACAGATAGATAGGAGCTTAAGAGAGAGGAAGGTCGAACGGTACCACACTGAGACACCCTCAAGACACTCTTCGTCCACCCCTCAGCATTCCTCAGTACAGAAATCCTCTGAAGAACCAATGGATTTTGGCATTATTAGAGGTCCCTTATCATCACAAGAGAGAAGTCGTAGAAGGAACCAGCTACTATGCATGTATTGTGCAAATCCATCTCATGCAGTAAAGGACTGTCCACTCTTGCTCAAGATGAAGAGACGTAAGTGTTTGATAAATTCTGTTCATTCTACTACTTTACATAAACCCACTTACTGTCATATACCTTTGTCTCTACAGTGGCACCAGCAGAGACTCAACACTGAAGCAATTATCGACTCTGGAGCCAACAGTAGTTATATTGATGTAAACCTTGTAAAAATAAACAAAATTCCTATTGTGTGTAAGCAGAAACCTGTCTACATTCGTCTTATTGATGGCACAGCAATCAAAACAGGGCCAATCACACACCAAACAATCCCACTTAAGGTTCAAACCACCAAAGGTCACACTGAATACCTAACACTAGACATAATTCCTTCCCCCCTTTTTCCAGTTGTCTTAGGTCTCACGTGGTTGCAACTTCATCAACCTTCTATACATTGGAAAGATCTACAAGTTAATCTTAATTCCACCTACTGTCTAGATACCTGTTATGCAGATCAGAAGCTACTACTACATGTCAACGAAGACCTACCAAACCTGCCCCCCGAATATGCAGACTTCGCTGAAGTCTTTAGTAAAAAACAGGCTGAGGCTTTACCCCCTCACAGACAATATGATTGTCCAATTGAACTACAACCCGGAGCAACCATACCATTTGGACATCTGTACCCACTCAGCAAACCCGAGCTAGACCACTTGAAGATATACCTGGAAGAAAACTTGAAAACGGGATTCATCCGGCCATCGACATCACCTGCAGGAGCAGGTATATTTTTTGGCCGAAATAAAGACTTATCCTTAAGACCCATCATTGACTATCGCGAGTTAAATAAAAAGACAATAAAAAATCGTTACCCTCTACCCCTTATTCCAGAGCTCATAGAGAGAATTCACCAAGCTACAATTTATACTAAACTTGATCTACGCGGAGCCTACAATCTGATAAGAATACGCAAGAGTGATGAATGGCTCACCGCCTTCAGGACTAGGTATGGGCTATACGAATATCTTGTTATGCCCTTTGGGCTCTGCAACGCCCCCGCAACATTTCAGCATTTCGTCAATGATATCTTCAGGGACCTGCTCGACATCTGCATGGTTATATATCTTGACGATATAATCATTTACTCCAATAATCTTCAGGAACATATCTGCCATGACCGGACTGTGCTAGGAAGACTTAGGGATTACCACCTCTACGCCAAAGCAGAGAAATGCCTCTTCCATGCCACTCATCTATCATTTCTAGGATACTACATTAGTCCAGAAGGTATTCAAATGGAGGACAACAAGGTTCAAACCGTTAGGAATTGGCGACAACCTAAAACTAAGAAGGAATTACAACGTTTCCTAGGTTTCGCCAATTACTATCGGAAGTTCATAAGGAATTTCTCTCAAATAGCAAGACCTTTGACACGTCTAACTGGTACAACATCTACCTTTGCCTGGAATGCTGATGCTCAAAAGGCCTTTGATCATCTCAAGACCCGGTTCACTACTGCACCCTTATTACACTATCCAGACCCCAAATTACCATACATCCTCGAAGTGGACTCTTCCGATTATGGGATAGGCGCAGTTCTGTCACAACGTCCTACTTCCACCTTGTCTATACATCCTGTCGCATTCTATTCTAAGGCTATAACCCCAGCCGAGACTAACTACCCCATCGGGGAGAAAGAGTTATTGGCCATCAGGAGGTCTTTGGAACACTGGCGACACCTTCTAGAAGGTACAGAAGAACCAATACAGATAATTACAGATCACAAAAATCTGGAGTATTTACAGACGAGCAAGACCCTCTCAGCCCGTCAAGCTCATTGGAGCCTTTATTTTACCAGGTTCAACTTCACAATCACCTACAGACCTGCAAAACTCAATGGGAAAGCCGACGCTTTGTCAAGAAAAGATTTGGGACCTGATAACTCTTCGGAAATAAAACCAATCATCCCTCCTGAGCACTTCATAGCAACCACCTCTTCTCTGGTTATTCCTCTTGACAGAGTTCCCATAGATGAAAGAGAGATCACACAATATAATCTACAAAGGCACTCAGATGGGTTGTATTACCGCGGAGAAAAAGTATATTTATCTCCTACTTCAAGACATAGAATAATACATTGTTACCATGATACACCTGGAGCTGGCCATCAGGGAATCCAAAGAACCCTTGAAAAGATTTCCAGACGCTTTTGGTGGCCAGAGATGAAAAAAACAATCTCAGACTACATACGTGGTTGTTCTATTTGTGCAAGTTCAAAAAATGAGACCAACAGACCTTTCGAATATCTAATGCCCATACAAATTCAGCATAAGCCTTGGCAGCATGTGGGCCTTGACTTCATAGTTGACCTTCCTAGGTCAGACAAGTATAACACGATACTGGTTGTTGTCGACCTTTTCAGCAAGATGGCACACTTTGTTCCTTATTCAAAATTACCTATATCTTCTGAAACAGCAGAATTGTTCTTGCTTCATATTATTCGTTTACATGGAGTACCACCCATCCTAACATCTGATCGTGGTACCCAGTTTACCTCCAAGTTTTGGAGACAATTATGTCATCTTCTACAGATCAAGCACCGCTACAGCACTTCGTTCCACCCCCAAACGAACGGCCAAACAGAGAGAGTCAATCAATGGCTCGAACAATACATCCGCTGTTTCTGTACCCAACACCAAAACGATTGGTCAACACTATTACCTTTGGCAGAGTTTGCTTATAACGATTCGATTAACTCCAGCACAAAAATGACACCTTTTTACGCAAATTATGGCTTCCACCCTACCTTTTCATTCTCAGACTCAACGATCTCCTCCTCACCACTAGTAGATGAGTATACCAATACCCTGAAAGAAACCTTCGCTACTCTTCGGCAAAATATACAAAAATCTCAAGAATCACAAAAACATCACTACAATCTACGGCATAGACCATCCCCAGAGTACAGGGTAAGGGACCGTGTTTGGTTATCCTCAAAAAACCTTCGGTTACAAATACCTTCTAAGAAATTGGGAAGACTTTATTTAGGACCTTTTCCAATCCTTAAGGTTGTTAACCCTAACGTAGTTACTCTGGAGCTTCCTCCAAGCCTACGAGTACATCCCACCTTCCATGTGTCTTTGTTAAAACCAGCAGGACATATGAGGGATACCACCCCAGTTCTACCTCCTACTCCAGTCTCACCTGTTGCAGATGAATATGAGGTACAGAGTATTCTGGATTCCAGATTTCACAAAGGTTCCCTGGAATACTTGGTGCATTGGAAGGGATATTCTAATGAGGACGATTCCTGGGAACCCTCCACTAATCTAAACGCACCCAGACTGGTATCGCAATTCCATCGCCGTTACCCTGATAGACCCAGACCTCAAGTGGTGGGACCACTTGTTTGAGTAGGGGGTGATGTCAGGACTGTTTCTTTAAGCTAACCCCTCCTACTTAGTCTACAAATTCCCACTGCACCTGTAACCAGGTGCTTAGCAATTTGTTAGCAAACCTGTGAGCTGTGTCAGGAAACAGCTCCTACTCTACCTTTTTTCCACTGCCACAAGTTATACCCTACAACCTATCTACCTATTCTAAAAGAGGTTCAAAGACCCATCCAGTGACCGGATAATTCTTGAGAGTGAGAGTCTATAACGCTGCTACTGAATTCAAAGCATCGTTCCTTCTATTCTGGGTATGATAAGAAAATCAAAGGGATTCCTACGAAAGTCTCAGGCAGACAAATCCTCTACAAGCACTGTAAATACCGCACTTGTTGAATCTCCTGGATTTACCTAACATCGGAACTCCATGACAGGAACATTGGCACACCCCTCTGTGACGTAACAAAGGGCTCGCTCCGCTTCACAGACGCTGCAGTCACTACTGCAGAGGAAAACAAGCTCTCACAGAATCGGACTACTGGCTAGCAGGGCAGTACTGGCTCCCATAACAGACTTGCTAAAGGTAATACGTGATAACCATACTTACGGACTTACATGTAATTTACCATTGCAAAGACTGTGTAGTGTATTCAATTAACTAGCTGCTCATTACCTTGCTAGTTTTCCTCAGTTACTGAACAAGTACTCACAGTATTCATCTGACTTGATATATTATGAATCCATCAAGGTTATTAATTTCTGGTGTTATTTCTTGTAAAGCTTAACACTAACAAGCCTAACTCAAACAAACTTTCACAAAGGTTAAACTCCGTTGCCATTCCTCCTCAATACTGGTAACATATTAACCTACTGTGATACATATCATTATATTAAGAGAAGGTTATTTCTAGAGTTCTGCAATTGTGATCCCTTATAAAGAAAAATCCTGTTAGGAATACAGGAGAGAATCTGAAAACAAAACATTAGAGTCATACCAGGACGCAACATATTAAATGTGGATAGATGTTTGCCAATGGGGTGTTCACTATCATGTGCCCTGTTCGTGTGCTTCAGTCCATTTTTGCATTGGAGAAGGAACACTACCTGGACGATTTTCTGTTTGTAGGATGATGAAGGTAATGCAGGACATGTACGTGTCTCACGTTTTTGGGCATAGAACAAAGCGCTGCAATCACTATTGGGCATCCTTAATTTTGCTGGGAGGGCAATTCCCATGGGAGGGTATTTAACCGCAGGCTGAAAGGGCAATTGAAGGGTCCCAGAGGTACACAGAAGCGTTGTAAAGTAATAACGGAAATGAGGGAGGACATGAAGGTCTGGGAAAAATTTCTGGTACACTTTAATGGGATCTGCCTTTGGAGGTCGGGTCCCATCTCGAACCAGTCTCTGCATCTATTTACCGATGCAGCTGGAGGCTTTAGATACGGTGCATATCTCAATGGAGATTTGAGCTCCGCCCCTTGGCCTACAGAGTGGGCTGCTTCGGGCATCACAAGGAATATGGCCTTGTTGGAGTTATTCCCAATTGTGGTAGCCGTAGAGTTATGGGGTAACAGACTGGCAAACAGTTCAGTGATCTTCTGGTCTGACAATATGAACGTAGTATACACCATAAGCCGCTTATCCGCGGCTTCGCCAATGGTAGTGACATATCTAAGGCACCTGGTTCTGCGCTGCCTGCCGCTCAACATATGTTTCACTGCAAGGCATATGACGGGAGTGCATGACGTGATTGCCGATGCTCTCTCAAGATTTAAATGGGAACAGTTTAGGAGGGTAGCTCCGAAAGCAGCAGAAAAAGGATTAGCCTGCCCACCTTTTCTTTGGCAGTTGGCGGGGGCTGGGAAACCATGCTCCCATTAATCTGGGCATCTTTGGTTCCCAAAACATGGAGAGCTTAGAAAAGGATGGGAGTGATTCAGTCAGTGGAAGGGTTTCTTTGTACACTGTGCTTCTCAGGTACACATGCTTGAGTGGTTGGCATGCTTGAGACAGGAAGGGGTAACTAGCCTGTCAGTTCTAAGCAGGTTATCAGCTATGGCATTCTTTAGTAAAGCAATGGGGTTGCCAGATTTCTCAAATTCCATTTGGTGAGGCAGGTCTTAAAAGGGTGGGGGAGGCTGGACTTCCCCCCCACAAAAGACCAGAGAGAACCCATCACTCCTCTGAGGTTGAGGCAGTTGGTAGAGAAATTGAGTTTGGTATGCTCAACAGCATACGAGGCTCTCCTATTTCAGACGGCCTTCTCAATAGCATTTGCAGGAGCATTAAGATTAGGGGAGTTGGTGTCTTCAACCAGAAAGGGGGAAACAGGCGGCATTAAAATGGAGCATGTGAGGCCATCGGATGTCGCGAATTGTTCGCCGGCGAATAGTTCCCGGCGAACATAGCATGTTCACGTTCGCCTCGGCGGTGCGATGTTCGATCCGCCCCCTATTTGTCATCATTGAGTAAACTTTGACCCTGTACCTCACAGTCAGAATACACATTACAGCCAATAAGCAGCAGACCCTCCCTCCCAGACCCTCCCAGCTCCTGGACAGCATCCATTTTAGATTCATTTGGAAGCTGCATTCTTAGTGAGAGGAGGGACAGTGTAGCTGCTGCTGATTTAATAGGGAAATCGATAGCTAGGCTAGTGTATTCAGTGTCCACTACAGTCCTGAAGGACTCATCTGATCTCTGCTGTAAGGACAGCACCCCAGTGGCACCACTCATATCTGGTATAAAAGTAGTGTACATTTAAAAAAAAAAAACATTTTTGACTGTGAAATAATAGCAGACAGCTGCCAGTACCCAAGATGGCCGCCAATAAGGCAGATGGGGAGGGTTAGAGAGCTGTTTTGGGGGGGATCAGGGAGGTTGGGGGCTAAGGGGGGATGCTACACCACAGCATATGTAAATATGCTAAAAAATAAATAAAAAATAAATAAATGTAAAAACCTTTTATTTTAGTACTGGCAGACTTTCTGCCAGTACTTAAGATGGCGGGGACAATTGTGGGGTGGGGGAGGGAAGGGAGCTGTTTCGGAGGGATCAGGGGGTCTGATGTGTCAGGTGGGAGGCTGATCTCTACACTAAAGCTAAAATTAACCCTGCAAGCTCCCTAAAAACTACCTAATTAACCCCTTCACTGCTAGCCATAATACATGTGTGATGCGCAGCAGCATTTAGTGGCCTTCTAATTACCAGAAAGCAACGCCAAAGTCATATATGTCTGCTATTTCTGAACAAAGGGGATCCCAGAGAAGTATTTACAACCATTTGTGCCATAATTGCACAAGCTGTTTGTAAATAATTTCAGTGCGAAACCTATAATCGTGAAAAAAATTAAGTTTTTTTAAAATTTGATCGCATTTGGCGGTGAAATGGTGGCATGAAATATACCAAAATGGGCCTAGATCAATACATTGGGTTGTCTACTACAATACACTTAATCTAAAATTAACTCTACAGCTGCCTACATGCTCCCTAATTAACCCCTTCACTGCTGGGCATAAAACACGTGTGGTGCGCAGTGGCATTTAGCAGCCTTCTAATTACCAAAAAGCAACGCCAAAACCATATAAGTCTGCTATAATGGCATGTCTGGCACACAGTATTGGGGCAAGGGTCCATCTGACCACTGATACCTGGTCTGCAAAGCAGGGTCAGGGCAGGTATATCACCTACACTGCGCACTGTGAAGCGGGCGTAACCCTTACACGTAACCTTTACACTACCTGATCGATACAACATCATACCTGATGTTTTAAAGCAAGTTATTCCAAACAATTTAGGAATGTTAGGTGATTTATGCCCTTTATGGATTAAAACCAGACTCTGCATCAACTATGTAATTTTCCATGGGAGTTTTGCCATGGATCCCCCTCCGGCATGCCACAGTCCAGGTGTTAGTGCCCTTGAAACAACTTTTCCATCACTATTGTGGCCAGAAAGAGTCCCTGTGGGTTTTAAAATTCGCCTGCCTATTGAAGTCTATGGCGGTTTGCCCGGTTCGCAAACTTTTGTGGAAGTTCGAGTTCTCCGTTCGCGAACCCAAATTTTTAGGTTCGCGACATCACTACTAACCAGACACAAATTCCTGTAATGCTGTTGGGTAAGGAATGTGGAAGCATTCTGCAAGGTTCGTCCGACGGGCGCTAAGCAATTTCTCATTCATGATGACGGCAGCTTGCTGTCAGCGTTTCAGTTTCGTAAAGTATGGCTAGGGTGGCTACAGAGTTGGGTATAGATGCGGCGTGAGCTGCCCCACCTTCTTTCAGGATAGGGGCTGCGACTAGCGCAGCAGCTAGTGGGTCATCTACGGCAGAGATTAAGCGGATAGGGTGCTGGAAATTGGGTCACTGCCGGTCATATATTCACCCCTTGTCTGAGTAGTCCCAAGGGAAACATCAGGGAGAGGGAGGTGGAAGGGCACTTGCACTTTCCTTGTGCAGGGGGAGGCAAAAAAAGGGATATGTGTCTTTTGACATACCGTTTGTGCCGTATTTCACTCAACCTTATTATGATAAAGTCCACTGGCTGTCCAGTGGACTTTATCCACTGGACAGCCATCAGGGCGCTTCATTCCCCAGATGGGCAGCAGCTCGGAATTTCATCGTCCAGGGCAAATATTCGATGGCTAGGTCGCAGGGGTTTGACTTGGAAGGAGCTACCTACCATCCTACAAAATAAAAAAACCTAACTCAAAAAAAAAAATAAGCTACCCATTGCCCCTAAAGGGGCATTTGTTTGGGCATTGTCCTTAAAAGGGCACTCTTTTTTTTTTACAATTGCCCAAAGCCCTAATAAAAAAAAAAAAAACTAAAAACAAAAAAAAAACAAACTAACACTAAACCCATTAAATCTACTCACGGTTCCTGAAGTCCGGACATCCATCTTCATCCAGGCGGCAAGAAGTCAGCCAATAGGATTGAATAGCCAATAGGATATCAGTAGCTCTCATCCTATTGGCTGTTTTGAATTTGAAGAATCAAATCAACCAATAGGAATGCAAGGTACGCCATTTTGAAACGGCTACCTTGCATTCAACTTCAGTGTACGGCAGTGACCATATGAAGAGGACATTCCGGGCAGGATGGGATTTGCTTCCGCACTGCCGGGATGAAGAAAGAAGACGTCCCAAGATGGATGAAGGTGTCACCGCCTGGATGAAGACTTCTCGCAGCCTGGATGACGATGGATGTCCGGACTTCAGAAACCGTGAGTAGATTTAATGGGGTTTCATTTTTTTGGGTGGGTTTATTTTTTAGATTAGGGCTTTGGGCAATTGTAAAAGAGCTGAATGCCCTTTTAAGGGCAGTGAAAAAAGAGCTGAATACCCTTTTGAGGGCAATGCCCATACACATACCCCTTTAGGGGCAATGGGTAGCTTAGTTTTTTTAGAGTTAGGTTTTTTATTTTGGGGGGCTGGTTGGGTGGTGGGTTTTACTGTTGGGGGGACTTTTACAGGTAAACAAGCTCTTTAACTTAGGGCAATGCCCTAAAAAAGGTCATTTTAAGGGCTATTGGTAGTTTATTGTAGGTTAAGGGGTGTTTTTATTTTGGGGGGCTTTTTTATTTTTTATGGGGCTGTTAGATTAGGTGTAATTGTTTTTATTTTTTATAATTCTGTTTATTATTTTTGTAAACTTAGTGTTTTTTATTTTTCGTAATTTAGTGTTTATTTTTTACAATTTTAGATTTTTTAATTTTTTTCGCAGTGTTAGGTTTTTTTAAATTTGTTATTTAGATTTTTTATTTGGTAGTATTTTTTAATTTTATTACAATAGTTATGTTAGGTTAATTTATAGTTTAATTTTAGGTTTATTTTTATTTCACAGTTAAGTTTTTATATATTTAAATATAGTTATATTGTAATTTTAATTTAAAGTTAGAGGGGTGTAAGGTTTAGGGGTTAATAGGTTTATTCAGTGGCGGTGATGTGGGCGACCGGAGGTTTATGGGTTAATAGGTTTATTTAGTAGTGGCGATATGGGAGGCTGAAGGTTTAGGGGTTAATCTTTTTATTTAGTGGCGGCGATGTCGGGGAGCGGCGGATTAGGGGTTAATAGCTTTTATTAGGTGTCTGCGATGTCGGGGGCGGCGGATAAGGGGTGTTTAGACCAGAACATACAACGTGGCTTAACCACCAGAAGTGATTATTCTCTTGTGTATAACACTATACAGAGGAATATTGTAACATTTATCATGTAACATACAACATGGCTTAACCACCAGAAGTGATTATTCTCTTGTGTATAACACTATACAGAGGAATAGTGTAACATTTATCATGTATTATACAACATGGCTTAACCACCAGAAGTTATTATTCTCTTGTGTATAACACTATACAGAGGAATAGTGTAACATTTATCATGTATTATACAACATGGCTTAACCACCAGAAGTTATTATTCTCTTGTGTATAACACTATACAGAGGAATAGTGTAACATTTATCATGTATTATACAACATGGCTTAACCACCAGAAGTTATTATTCTCTTGTGTATAACACTATACAGAGGAATATTGTAGCATTTATCATGTAACATACAACATGGCTTAACCACCAGAAGTGATTATTCTCTTGTGTATAACACTATACAGAGGAATATTGTAACATTTATCATGTAACATACAACATGGCTTAATTACCAGAAGTGATTATTCTCTTGTGTATAACACTATTTCAGACGGCCTTCTCAATAGCGTTCGCAGGAGCATTAAGATTAGGGGAGTTGGTGTCTTCAACCAGAAAGGGGGAAGCAGGCAGCATTAAAATGGAGCATTTGAGGCCATCAGATGAAGGCCTGTGCTTGCTCGTCCCAAGATGGTTGCCCCTAACCAGACACAAATTCCTGTAATGCTGTCGGTAAGGAATGTGGAAGCATTCTGCAAGGTTCGTCTGATGGGCGCTAAGCAATTTCTCATTCATGAGGGTGGCAGCTCGCTGTCAGCGTTTCAGTTTCTGACTACAGAGTTGGGTTTAGATGCGGCGTGAGTTGCCCCACCTTCTTTCAGGATAGGGGCTGCGACTAGCGCAGCAGCTAGTGGGTCATCTACGGCAGAGATTAAGCGGATAGGGTGCTGGAAGTCGGGTCACTGCCGGTCATATATTCGCCCCTTGTCTGAGTAGTCCCAAGGGTAACATCAGGGAGAGGGAGGTGGAAGGGCACTTGCACTTTCCTTGTGCAGGAGGAGGCAAAAAAGGGATATGTGTCTTTTGACATACCGTTTGTGCCGTATTTCACACAACCTTATTATCATGTTGTTGTAGGCAGGAAATCACCCACGGTTCGTGTGTGGACTTTATCCACTGGACAGCCATCAGGGCGCTTCGTTCCCCAGATGGGCAGCAGCTCAGAATTTCATCGTACAGGGCTAATATTCGATGGCTAGGTCAGAGTGGTTTGACTTGGAAGGAGCTACCTACCCTCCTACAAAATAAAAAACATAACTCTAAAAAAAAAAAAAAAAAAAAAAAACACTAAAAAAAAAAACAAACCCATTCCCCCTAAAGGGGCATTTGTTTGGGCATTGCCCTTAAAAGGGCATTCAGCTTTTTTTTTTTTACGGTTCCTGAAGTCCGGACATCTTTCTTCATCCAGGCGGCAAGAAGTCAGCCAATAGGATTGAATCAAATCAACCAATAGGAATGCAAGGTACGCCATTTTGAAACAGCTACCTTGCATTCAATTTCAGTGTACGGCAGTGACCATATGAAGAGGACATTCCGGGCAGGGTGGGATTTGCTTCTGCACTGCCGGGATGAAGAAAGAAGACGTCCCAAGATGGATGAAGGTGTCGCCGCCTGGATGAAGATGGATTTAATGGGGTTAATGGGGTTTTTTTTCTATTTTTTGGGTGGGTTTATTTTTTAGATTAGGGCTTTGGGCAATTGTAAAAGAGCTGAATGCCCTTTTAAGGGCAGTGAAAAAAGAGCTGATTGCCCTTTTGAGGGCAATGCCCATACACATACCCCTTTAGGGGCAATGGGTAGCTTAGGTTTTTTTTAGAGTTAGGTTTTTTATTTTGGGGGGTTGGTTGGGTGGTGGGTTTTACTGTTGGGGGGCTTTTACAGGTAAACGAGCTGCTTAACTTAGGGCAATGCCCAAATAAAGGTCCTTTTAAGGGCTATTGGTAGTTTATTGTAGGTTAGGGGGTGTTTTTATTTTGGGGGTCTTTTGTATTTTATAGGGCTGTTAGATTAGGTGTAATTGTTTTTATTTTTTATAATTTCGTTTATTATTTTTGTAAGATTAGTGTTTTTTTATTTTTCGTAATTTAGTGTTTATTATTTTTTGCAATTCAAGATTTTTTCATTTTTTGCGTAGTGTTAGGTTTTTTTAAATTTGTCATTTAGATTTTTTATTTGGTAGTATTTTTTAATTTTATTACAATAGTTATGTTAGGTTAATTTATAGTTTAATTTTAGGTTTATTTTTATTTCACATGTAAGTTTTTATACATTTAAATATAGTTATATTGTAATTTTAATTTAAATTTAGAGGGGTGTAAGGTTTAGGGGTTAATAGGTTTATTCAGTGGCAGCGATGTGGGCGGCCGGAGGTTTATGGGTTAATAGGTTTATTTAGTAGTGGCGATATGGGAGGCTGAAGGTTTAGGGCAGAGCTTTCCAAACTTTTCATGTTGGGGACACACTTTTTAGACACAGTAATTCAGTTGTACTGGCAAACAGGAGGTTAAACTAACTTGTTTTAAGAGATACGGACACATACATAAATTATATAACAAAATGTATTTACAAGTAAGAGTAAGTATGTGTAAGAATTAAAAAAAAAAAAGTTTAATAACACCAATAACTACTTACTATTTTAATGGGATGTATGAGGCTGATGGGATGAACACAATTTCTGAATATTTGGTGGAATATTAGATAAAGACACTCGCATTTCATCATCAAGCATTTTTAAGCTTCCCCTTCCTATCCATATATCAAGAGCAGGAGCAGCAATGCACTACTGGGAGCTAGTTGCAAAAAAAACCCCCACTGACTTCTGACTTCAGCTCAGCGTTTAAGCTACCGGCCTCCGAGCTCGGTGAGTCCGATTGACTACTGCCTGCGCTGCAAACACACTGCTGTCCCACTCACTGACTACACGTGCAGTCAGGAGCTAATGTGCCGCCAAAGCCGTCAATGGGAATAATTTCAGTTCCCACTGAGCTGCGCCAATAGGTTAAGATGATCTGTGACCCCCTAGGTATCAATCACGTGTCAACCATGTGATATGCGTAGCAGGCAGGCGGAAAGTCAGAAACCAAAAAAAAATGTTTAAAAAAATTAAATTTAAAAAAATTAGTGCTGAAGCAGGGACACACCTACACACTGCTGCCGACACACTAGTGTGTCCCGACACACAGTTTGGAAAGCACTGGTTTAGGGGATTAATCATTTTATTTAGTGGCGGCGATGTCGGGGAGCGGCGGATTAGGGGTTAATAACTTTTATTAGTGTTGGCGATGTCGGGAGCTGCGGATTAGGGGTTAATAACTTTTTTTAGGTGTCGGCGATGTAGGGGGCGGCGGATAAGGGGTGTTTAGACCAGGGTTTTATGTTAGGGTGCTAGCTTTAAACGTAACTTTTTTTAATTCTCTTTTGAATAAGACTATACAGAGGAATAGTGTAACGTTTATCATGTAACATACAACATGGCTTAACATGCCAGTAGTGATTATTCTCTTGTGTATAATACTATACAGAGGAATAGTGTAACATTTATCATGTAACATACAACATGGCTTAACATGCCAGTAGTGATTATTCTCTTGTGTATAATACTATACAGAGGAATAGTGTAACATTTATCATGTAACATACAACATGGCTTAACATGCCAGTAGTGATTATTCTCTTGTGTATAACACTATACAGAGGAATATTGTAACATTTATCATGTAATATACAACATGGCTTAACATGCCAGTAGTGATTATTCTCTTGTGTATAACACTATACAGAGGAATATTGTAACATTTATCATGTAACATACAACATGGCTTAACCACCAGAAGTGATTATTCTCTTTTGTATAACACTATACAGAGGAATATTGTTACATTTATCATGTAACATACAACATGGCTTAACCACCAGAAGTTATTATTCTCTTGTGTATAACACTATACAGAGGAATATTGTAACATTTATCATGTAACATACAACATGGCTTAACCACCAGAAGTGATTATTCTCTTGTGTATAACACTATACAGAGGAATATTGTAACATTTATCATGTAACATACAACATGGCTTAACCACCAGAAGTGATTATTCTCTTGTGTATAACACTATATAGAGGAATATTGTAACATTTTTCATGTAACATACAACATGGCTTAACCACCAGTAGTGATTATTCTCTTGTGTATAACACTATACAGAGGAATATTGTAACATTTATCATGTAACATACAACAAGGCTTAACCACCAGAAGTGATTATTCTCTTGTGTATAACACTATACAGAGGAATATTGTAACATTTATCATGTAACATACAACAAGGCTTAACCACCAGAAGTGATTATTCTCTTGTGTATAACACTATACAGAGGAATATTGTAACATTTATCATGTAACATACAACGTGGCTTAACCACCAGAAGTGATTATTCTCTTGTGTATAACACTATACAGAGGAATATTGTAACATTTATCATGTAACATACAACAAGGCTTAACCACCAGAAGTGATTATTCTCTTGTGTATAACACTATGCAGAGGAATAATGTAACATTTATCATGTAACATACAACATGGCTTAACCACCAGAAGTGATTATTCTCTTGTGTATAACACTATACAGAGGAATATTGTAACATTTATCATGTAACATACAACATGGCTTAACCACCAGAAGTGATTATTCTCTTGTGTATAACACTATACAGAGGAATATTGTAACATTTATCATGTAACATACAACGTGGCTTAACCACCAGAAGTGATTATTCTCTTGTGTATAACACTATACAGAGGAATAATGTAACATTTATCATGTAACATACAACATGGCTTAACCACCAGTAGTGATTATTCTCTTGTGTATAACACTATACAGAGGAATAATGTAACATTTATCATGTATTATACAACGTGGCTTAACAAGTCAGAAGTGATTATTCTCTTGTGTATAACACTATACAGAGGAATATTGTAACATTTATCATGTAACATACAACATGGCTTAACCACCAGTAGTGATTATTCTCTTGTGTATAACACTATACAGAGGAATAATGTAACATTTATCATGTAACATACAACATGGCTTAACCACCAGTAGTGATTATTCTCTTGTGTATAACACTATACAGAGGAATAATGTAACATTTATCATGTAACATACAACATGGCTTAACCACCAGAAGTGATTATTCTCTTGTGTATAACACTATACAGAGGAATATTTATTTTGATGTTTTAATTACAGTTTTCATGGTCTTTATCAGAGTATGTTTTTTTGTTTTACCATACAACGTGCTTTAACATGGCCAAGTGCCTAGTCTGCTTTGTTTAATACAATAATGTACTAAGGAATATTGATTTTGATGATTTAATCACAGCTTTGATATTAGCAGCTTTTCTACCCTAGCCCTTTATCAGGGGGTCTCCTAAGCTTATATTTTTATTTAAAGTGACATCATTATACTTTAATTCCTTATAAAATAAAATCATAATCTAATACTAATTCATTATTTATTTAGCTTGTATTTAAAAACCAAAACAAAAGAAGAACCTTGCTAATGATGTATGGGACTTAAAGACCCTGATCTGATCCAATCAGCAGCGCTAATTGTACATGCGACACTTCTACTGTGTGATTAACCCCTGCCTTGCTCTAACAGATACAATCAATATTCCTTAGTACATTATTATTATAAAACAAGGCAGAGCAAGCACTTTGGGCATCATCAAAATCAATATTCCTCTGTATAGTGTTATACACAAGAGAATAATAACTTCTGGTGGTTAAGCCATGTTGTATGTTACATGATAAATGTTACAATATTCCTCTATATAGTGTTATACACAAGAGAATAATAACTTCTGGTGGTTAAGCCATGTTGTATGTTACATGATAAATGTTACACTATTCCTCTGTATAGTGTTATACACAAGAGAATAATCACTTCTGGTGGTTAAGTCATGTTGTATGTTACATGATAAATGTTACAATATTCCTCTGTATAGTGTTATACACAAGAGAATAATCACTTCTGGTGGTTAAGCCATGTTGTATGTTACATGATAAATGTTACAATATTCCTCTGTATAGTGTTATACACAAGAGAATAATCACTTCTGGTGGTTAAGCCGTGTTGTATGTTACATGATAAATGTTACAATATTCCTCTGTATAGTGTTATACACAAGAGAATAATCACTTCTGGCATGTTAAGCCATGTTGTATGTTACATGATAAATGTTACAATATTCCTCTGTATAGTGTTATACACAACGGAATAATCACTTCTGGTGGTTAAGCCATGTTGTATGTTACAAGATAAATGTAACAATATTCCTCTGTATAGTGTTATACACAAGAGAATAATCACTACTGGTGGTTAAGCCATGTTGTATGTTGCATGATAAATGTTACAATATTCCTCTGTATAGTGTTATACACAAGAGAATAATCACTTCTGGCATGTTAAGCCATGTTGTATGTTGCATGAT
This sequence comes from Bombina bombina, assembly GCF_027579735.1. Taxonomy (NCBI): domain Eukaryota; kingdom Metazoa; phylum Chordata; class Amphibia; order Anura; family Bombinatoridae; genus Bombina; species Bombina bombina. The sequence continues at coordinate 134,532,343 of NC_069510.1, forward strand.
AAATGTTACAATATTCCTCTGTATAGTGTTATACACAAGAGAATAATCATTTCGGGCATGTTAAGCCGTGTTGTATGTTACATGATAAATGTTACAATATTCCTCTGTATAGTGTTATACACAAGAGAATAATAACTTCTGGCATGTTAAGCCATGTTGTATGTTACATGATAAATGTTACAATATTCCTCTGTATAGTGTTATACACAAGATAATAATAACTTCTGACATGTTAAGCCACGTTGTATAATACATGATAAATGTTACAATATTCCTCTGTATAGTGTTATACACAAGAGAATAATCACTTCTGACATGTTAAGCCACGTTGTATAATACATGATAAATGTTACAATATTCCTCTGTATAGTGTTATACACAAGAGAATAATCACTTCTGGTGGTTAAGCCATGTTGTATGTTACATGATAAATGTTACACTATTCCTCTGTATAGTGTTATACACAAGAGAATAATCACTTCTGGTGGTTAAGCCATGTTGTATGTTACATGATAAATGTTACAATATTCCTCTGTATAGCGTTATACACAAGAGAATAATCACTTCTGACATGTTAAGCCATGTTGTATGTTACATGATAAATGTTACAATATTCCTCTATATAGTGTTATACACAAGAGAATAATAACTTCTGACATGTTAAGCCATGTTGTATGTTACATGATAAATGTTACAATATTCCTCTGTATAGTGTTATACACAAGAGAATAATCACTACTGGTGGTTAAGCCATGTTGTATGTTACATGATAAATGTTACAGTATTCCTCTGTATAGTCTTATACACAAGTGAGTAATCACTTCTGGTGGTTAAGCCATGTTGTATTTTACATGATAAATGTTACAATATTCCTCTGTATAGTGTTATACAAAAGAAAAAGCTGTGTATAACGGCAAAACGCGTTGATGGTACAAGTCCAGCTTGCCGACATTGAAGGCATTCAATATCCGTAGAGGATTGACACGGATTCGTTAAGGGACTACTTTCCTGTAATAGAAACTCACACACTCTGCGAAGAGTAAGGATATACTGCCGTCACGGAACTACTTCCCATAGTAGCACACAGAGAGACCAACCCGGAAGAACCAACTAGACGGAGCTAGATAGACACCTGTGCCCAGCCAAACCAACAGCAATTTTAACAAGGTACGCACACGAGGTGTATTAGCCCGTGCTAGTGTGGCATCTGTTGGATTTGTCTGATGAAAGTTGATTGATATATCTGATGTAAGCCGACTATACAATTAAGCCAGCCAGCACTTGTTATTGACTCCGGACTCTTTATCTAGACATGTGCGATTCATTTCGGATCGATTCGGAAATTCGTCCGAGTTCGTTAAATTCGGAGATTTGGATCGATTCGAATTTCCGAATTAAAATAGTGCCGAATCTACCGAATAAATCCGAATTAGTTCGGATTTATTCAGTAAATCTGGATGGCCATGGATTACACTAGTATTGTACAGTATATTAGGTTATATCACTCTGCTATGGGTTACACCTAATATACAGTACATAATACTAGTCTAATACACAGCATATCCCACCTAACACATACGGAAATTCCAAATTTCCGAACCCGAATCGAACCGAATCCAGCCGAATTTATTTGAATCCGAATGAATCCGAAACGAATTCATTAAATTTTTCCGAATTCGAATCGATCCGAACCGAAATGTAAAAAAATCTGAATCGATCCGAACCGAACCGAACCAAATTTTTTGATCATGCACAAGTCTAACTTTATCCATGTAAATAAGCTGGATTTTCTTCAATTTACTATACCAAGGTTAACAAAAGTAGAACTTATCCTTCATATCAGGATTTACATACCACTGCCTTTTATCAAATAGTTCTTATATACACCTGCCACAAAGTGTTTTAAACTTAAGGTAGTAGCCGTTTTACTATATAATTAGCAAATCTTTAAGGTGGAAGCCATTTTATTAGATGTATGACCGGTCATATTTTGTGTTTTTAATGTATGTTTTTTATAATGCACCACTCATCTAGTATAGTCCATATATTTTTTAGATTCTTATGTATAGGAATAAATAATTATATTTTTGTATATATTAAACATTTTCTCTGTCTTTATTCCACGTCTTAACATATTCTGACTATAGGTATCATAGTGTTTTAATTCGCCTCTCATTGACCCTATAGCTTTGTAGCGCACATATACACCTCCCTTTGTATTTGTTACAGATATATATAGAAATATCTATTTAAAAATACAAGAACATATTCCATTATGTGGAGAACATTGGTATGTGTTTATATACAGTATGTCTGTAATACACATATACATATGTACACATAAAAGAAGGAGACTGCCAAGAGTTTTCCTACCTCGTATGGGTTTAGAAGCCCTTTCTGATCGTGAGATTGTCCAGAGATTCCGGCTGGACAGAGAAGCTATGATCAACCTTTACAATGAAATCTCAGAATACCTTGAGCCAATGATGGCGCGGTCACAAGCCACACCTTTCTGATAGGTCAAAGACAGCTTAGTAACTTTGTACTTTCGCACTGAGTGAAGCTTCAACGTTATCAATAATCTAATTGTCTTTGAGACAGATTAGACGTAACTATGTAACTAAAGTGTATTCCGCTATCTGCGAATGTCGGTGGGTAAATTCGATCCGCCTAGTGCGATACTGTTGATGCCTTAGTACACGGGCCCTTAATGTTAATTTAAGGTTATATCTCTATCAGCATTCAGCTGTACCGCAGTCGTGACAACACAATCTGAGAAATGTCTGACGCAGATTTCTCACTTTCCACAGCTGTGTATGTTTTGCTGTTTACTTGCAGATTGAGAGAAATGCCACCCTCCCTTAAGCTGTTATTCATGTGTGACAGTCTGCTGTGAGCAATGAATAGAGGGCATATATGGGTTAAACTAGCTGATGAATCCCTGCAGAAACTGTAAAAGTACAAGATATGCAGGTTTTATTTTTGGACAACGGATCTCTGTTTATTCCTGACATTTAGTATACACTAATATTCTATTACAACACAGTCATCTATTGACAGGGAGAATTACTGCACTTTATATAGTGTTGTTACCACTATTCTGTGGATAAACGCTACTTTAACAAGTTTTCTACCACAATATGCCACCTCCCAGGTGAGATTGGCTTTAAACGTTAAGTGATTGTGGAAAGTTGATGTATTTTTACAAGTTGTGGGAATTTTTCTTTTAAAATGTATTGCAGACCTTGCAGCTTTGTAAAGCTCCACAATAAGTGTTTTTTAGGCTAAATGGTATCTGCCACTCATTTAACACCAATTTAGTTACATACGGCGAGATTACGAGTTTTGCGTTAGGAGCAGTTTTTTTCTCACCGCTCACTTACCTGCAGCGCTGGTATTACAGATTTTTACAAACCCGGTGTTAAAAGACAAGAAGTGAACGTAGAGCAAAATTGAGCTTCATACCGCACCCCAATACCAGCACTGCTTAAGTCAGTGGTGAGCTGGTCGTTTGTGCTCGTGCACAATTTCCCCATAGACATCAATGGGGAAAGCTGGCTGAGAAAAAGTCTAACACCTGCAAAAAAGCAGCGTAAAACTCAGTAACACAGCCCCATTGATTCCTATGGGGAAACACATTTTAGGTTTACACCTAACACCCTAATATGAACCCCGAGTCTAAACACCCCTAATCTTACACTTATTAACCCCTAATCTGCCACCCCAGACATCGCCGCCACCTACATTATTCTTATTAACTCCTAATCTGCTGCTCTGGACACCGCCGCCACCTACATTATACTTATTAACCCCTAATCTGCTGCCCCCAACATCGACGACACCTACATTATATTTATTAACCCTAATCTGCCGCCTACAATGTCGTCGCAACCTACCTACACTTATTAACCCCTAATCTGCTGCCCCCAACGTCGCCGCCACTATATTAAATGTATTAACCCCTAAACCTAAGTCTAACCCTAACACCCCCTAATTGAAATATAATTAAAATAAATCTAAATGAAATTTCTATAATTAACTACATTATTCCTATTTAAAACTAAATACTTACCTATAAAATAAACCCTAAGATAGCTACAATATAACTAATAGTTAAATTGTATCTAGCTTACGGTTTATTTTTATTTTACAGGCAAGTTTGTATTTATTTTAAATAGGTAGAATAGTTAGTAAATAGTTATTAACAATTTAATAAATACCTAGCTAAAATAAATACAAATTGACCTGTAAAATAAAACCTAACCTAAGTTACAATAACACCTATTACTACACTACAATTAAATAAATTAACTAAATTAAATACAAATAAATAAATTAAATTCGCTAAATCACAAAAAACCCCCACTAAATTACAGAAAATAAAAAACAAATTACAGATCTTTAAAATAATTACACCTAATCTAATAGCCCTATCAAAATAAAAAAGCCCCCCCTAAAATAAAAAAACCCCTAGCCTAAACTAAACTATCAATAGCCCTTAAAAGGGCCTTTTGCGGGGCATTGCCCCAAAGTAATCAGCTATTTTACCTGTAAAAAAATAAATAAAATACAAACAACCCCCCCAACAGTAAAACCCACCACCCACACAACCAACCCCCCAAATAAAATACTAACTAAAAAAACATAAGCTCCCCATTGCCCTGAAAAGGGCATTTAGCACTTTTGCAGGCCCAAAGCCCTAACCTAAAAAATAAACCCACCCAATACACCCTTAACAAAAATCCTAACACTAACCCCCAAATATTCACTTACTGGGAGAAGTCTTCATTTAAGTGGCAAGATGTCCTCAATGAAGCCGGCAGAAGTGGTCCTCCAGACGGGCAGAAGTCTTCATCCAGACGGCATCTTCTATCTTCATCCTTCCGGCGTGGAGCGGGTCCATCTTCAAGACATCCGACGCGGAGCATCCTCTTCATACGACGGCTTCTTCATAATGAATATCTCTAAGTGATGTCATCCAAGATGGCGTCCCTTAGATTCCGATTGGCTGATAGAATTCTATCAGCCAATCGGAATTAAGGTAGAAAAAATCCTATTGGCTGATTGGATCAGCCAATAGGATTGAACTTCAATCCTATTGGCTGATCCAATCAGCCAGTATGATTGAGCTTGCATTCTATTGGCTGATTGGAACAGCCAATAGAATGCCATCTCAATCCTATTCGCTGATTGCATCAGCCAATAGGATTTTTTCTACCTTAATTCCGATTGGCTGATAAAATTCTATCAGCCAATCGGAATCTAAGGGACGCCATCTTGGATGATGTCACTTAAAGAGATATTCATTACAAAGAAGTCGTCATTTAAAGAGGATGCTCCATATCAGATGTCTTGAAGATGGATCCGCTCCACGCCGGAAGGATGAAGATAGAAGATGCCGTCTGGATGAAGACTTCTGCCCGTCTGGAGGACCACTTCTGCCCATCTGGAGGACCACTTCTGCCGGCTTCGTTGAGGACATCTTGCCGCTTGGATGAAGACTTCTCTCGGTAAGTGGATCTTCGGGGGTTAGTGTTAGATTTTTGTAAGGGTGTATTGGGTGGGTTTATTTTTTTAGGTTAGGACTTTGGGCCTGCAAAAGAGCTAAATGCCCTTTTAAGGGCAATGCCCATCCAAATGCCCTTTTCAGGGCAATGTGGAGCTTAGGTTTATTTAGTTTGTATTTCATTTGGGGGGTTGGTTGTGTGGGTGGTGGGTTTTACTGTTGGGGGGGTGTTTGTATTTTTTTTTACAGGTAAAAGAGCTGATCACTTTGGGGCAATGCCCCGCAAAAGGTCCTTTTAAGGGCTATTGATAGTTTAGTTTAGGCTAGGGTTTTTTTATTTGGGGGGGTATTTTGATAGGGCTATTAGATTAGGTTAATTAGTTTAAAGATCTGTAATTTGTTTTTATTTTCTGTAATTTAGTGTTTTTTTGTGATTTAGCTAATTTAATTTATTTAATTGTATTTAATTGAGTTAATTTATTTAATTGTATTTAATTTAGTTAATTTAATTGTATTTAATTTAGTTAATTTATTTAATTGTAGTGTAGTGTTAGGTGTTAGTGTAACTTAGGTTAGGTTTTATTTTACAGGTCAATTTGTATTTATTTTAGCTAGGTAGTTATTAAATAGTTAATAACTATTTAATAACTATTCTACCTAGTTAAAATAAATATAAAACTTGCCTGTAAAATAAGAATAAACCCTAAGCTAGCTACAATGTAACTATTAGTTATATTGTAGCTATCTTAGGGTTTATTTTATAGGGAAGTATTTAGTTTTAAATAGGAATAATTTAGTTAATTATAGTAATTTTCTTTAGATTTATTTAAATGATATTTAAGTTAGGGGGTGTTAGGGTTAGACTTAGATTTATGGGTTAATACATTTAATATAAATGTAGGTGGCGGCGATGTTAGGGGCGGCAGATTAGTGGTTAATAATGTTTAACGAGTGTTTGCGAGGCGGGAGTGCGGCGGTTTAGGGGTTAATATGTTTATTCTAGTGGCAGCGATGTCCGGAGCGGCAGATTAGGGGTTACACATTTTATTATAGTGTTTGCGATGCGGGAGGGCCTCGGTTTAGGGGTTAATAGGTAGTTTATGGGTGTTAGTGTACTTTTTAGCACTTTAGTTATGAGTTTTATGCTACGGCGTTGTAGTGTAAAACTCATATCTACTGACTTTAGAATGCGTTACGGATCTTGGAGGTAGAGGGTGTACTGCTCACTTTTTGGCCTCCCAGGACAGACTCGTAATACCAGCGCTATGGAAGTCCCATAGAAAAAAATGCTTTACAGAGTTTACATAAGTCGGTTTGCGGTAAGGCCAAAGAAGTGTGCGGTGCCCCTAAACCTGCAAGACTCGTAATAGCAGCGGTAGTGAAAAAGCAGTGTTAGGACCTCTTAACGCTGCTTTTTCAGCTTAACGCAAAACTCGTAATCTAGCCGATTGTTTGGCTTCTTTATAAGATAAAATGCATCATTAGTTTTAGTGGCTGAAAACAATACATAGTGGTAGATTTATTAACCGTCAAGCAGACATGATTCCCTGTAGCCAATCATGTCAACTCGACATCGCTTCCAGAGGACAGCATACGCTATCCTCATGTAACATTGAACAAGCATTTCTGGTGAAATGCTTGTGCAATGCTGCGCCCTGATAAATAGCAGGCAATCAGCCGCTAGCAGGGGCTGTCAATCATCCTGATCGGATTGGGATGATTTCAATCTGCCACCTAAAAGGTGGTGGACAGGTTAAAGAGCAGCGGTCTTACGAGTAACGATCACTGCTTCTTAATTTATGCTTCAGGTGAGCCGGAAACTATGGGCCTCCTAAACAGCATCTGCTACTTAAAGGGACAGTCAGGACCAAAAAAAACTCATGATTTAAATACAAAATGTAATTTTTTTTTTTTTATTTATTATTTATAACCAACAATGTGTATAAACCAATGAAATCCACCATTTTATGCCGCGCAGGGCCAGGTGTAGCACGACATACCAAGAGAGAAAAAGAAAAAAAAAAAAAAAAAAAAAAAAAAGAAACACAAGCAGAATTTGAGAAGGTGATTTTCACCTTCTCCTATCAAATCAATACTACCTTGGTACACAAAGTTGGGGTTTTTATATTTTGATTAATATACAACCGACGTAAAGAAAGGAAAACAAAAAAAAAAGAAGACAAAAAAAAAAAAAAAAGATTTAGTGACCAGAAGAAAATTTCCCCCTCTCTCCCCCCCCCCCCCCACTGTATCAGTTTAATGGCCACTGAGGGTTTACCAACTCCCAAGGAGAACCAGTTCCATATCCCTAAATGGAAAAATCAAGTGTTCGACCTCCCTAGGAGATAAAACCTTGATGAAGTTCGACCATTTGGAGAAGAAACTCCTCACCTCTTGATCATTATGTAAGTTAGTGTCTAATTGTTCCATAATACACTGTTTCTTCAGACAATTTTTAATCTCTATGATACTCGGAGTTGCTCTCGACTTCCACTTCTTCAAGATTAAATACCTAGCCGCTAAAATTACCAGGGTAACTATTTTAATGTCGTCCCGCGGAAGGGCTAAGTCCTCTATGGGAAAAACTATATTTAAAGGGGATAATTCCAGGGACATAATGCCCAGCGAATTAATAAGCCAGTATTGAATTTTTGACCAGCAATTTCTAATTCTTGGACAATACCAGAACATAGGGCTAAGATTAGCTGCTGGGAGTGAACATTTTGGGCATTTGTAGAAGCTGGTGCTTCGACATTTAGCCCCTTTCTCTGGAGAGAAATATGTCATATGAAGTAGCTTAACGTGCGCCTCCCGCCAAGTGGCAGAGAGAGTAACACTTGCGATTGCCTGGATAGATGGGGTTACTACGGGGAAGTCAACTAAGTCTTCCTGGAGCATTACCCTCCTCTGAAGTTTTTCTACCATTTCTGGACCTTGGAGAGAAATCAATCTTTGATAAATATATGATATAGATGTTAAGCCCTTTTTGGCTAATAAGAGCCAATTTTCAAGAAGACCCAAGGACCAATCCCAACCGAAGTCATTTATTAATTTAAGTGTATAGTGCCTGGCTTGAAGATAAGCGAAGAAATTTTTATTAGGGAGATGAAATTCCTCCCTGATAGATTCAAAGGTCTTGATAAATTTTCTTTGGAGGTCAAGTAATTGTGAGATGTTCCCTAGGCCCTGGATCTCCCATTTAAGAAAGAGAGCAGACTGTATCCCAGCTTGAAATTGTGGGTTATTTAAAAATGGTAGATATCGTGAGACTCTAAATTGGATTTTCAACATAATACATATCTTTTTCCACATCTGAATTGGGTTATAAATAGACTTTATTTTTTTTATTTCAGGGGGGATTAAATTATTATTACAATGTAAAAGAGCTATTAAGGAGTATGGGTGAGCTATGCTGTTTTCAAGATCAAGATTTGTTACGTAGTTAGCTTTGGTTAGCCAGTCTATCACCACTCTAGCTTGTATCCCTATGTTATATAAACGGATATCTGGCAGGGCAAGTCCCCCATACTTTATGGGGAGCCTTAATTTTGCGAGAGAGATCCTTGGTTTCTTATTCTGCCAGATAAATGAACGGAGTGCCGTGTTAAAGGATAAGATATCTTTTGATTTTAAGATAAGTGGAGTATTCTGAAGCACATAAAGAATTTTTGGAAGGAGCGTCATTTTGTAGAGTGCAATACGTCCTGAAAAGGACAGAGGAAGATTCTGCCAGGTTTTAAAAGCTTGTTTGGCTCTATTAAGTACTGGAGGAACATTTAAGTCATACCAGAAATTAGGGTTGGGGGAAATCCAGATACCTAAATACTTAAAAGCGTCTTGAACTATAGAAAATGGAATATTGACACAAGACTCCTTTTTATGTTTAAGCCAACATAACTCTGATTTTGAGATATTCACTTTGTAACCAGAAAAAGATCCAAACTGGTCTATAATATCGAGGAGTTTTGGGATATTTCTAGCCGTGTTAGACACGTAAATCAGAACATCATCTGCGTAGAGTGCAATTTGTAGTTCTTTTCCCTTTATTTTGAACCCTTCAATTTGGTGGCGAATTTGTATGGCGAGCGGTTCAATAGCCAAGTCAAAGAGAAGGGGGGAGAGAGGACACCCCTGCCTAGTTCCCCTCCCTAGTCTTATATCAGAAGTCATATCACCATTAACTAAAATTCTCGTGGATGCATTACTGTATAAGTTATTAAAACAGCGTAGGAAATTACCTCCAAGTCCAAATTGCTGTAGAGAGAAAGACAGATGGTCGTAGTGTACCGAATCGAACGCTTTTTCAGCGTCGATGGTGATGATCGCCATATCAGAAGTGTCCTCTCCCCCCACGCCCCTCGAGTCCAGCATTCCGCAATGTTCAATTGACAAAAATACTTCTCTTATTTTAGATGATAAGTTTCGCTTCAGTAAAAAACCGGCCTGATCTTTATGGATAATAATGTTAAGCAAAGGTTGAAGCCTATGTGCTAAGATGGATGTGAAAAGTTTGTAGTCCGAATTTAAGAGTGCAATGGGTCTATATGACTCCTTTTTGTCTGGGTCTTTCCCTTGTTTTAAAATAAGAGTTGTAAATGAAGCGACAAAGTCCTTGGTAGGAGTATTGCCAGAGATATATATGTCATTAAAGAGTGAAGTTAAATACCTTGTTATCTCAGGTGCCAATATTTTATAAAACTCATTCGGGAGTGCATCGGGTCCCGGAGTTTTATTTAAAGACATTCTTTGGATCATTGTGGAAATTTCTACTTCAGTAAGGGGCGACTGCAACTTTTGGAGCAGATCAGGGGTAAGGGATGGAAAAGCTATTTTGTTCCAAAAGTTTTCTCTCTGAGTGTTATTAGAAGTTTTGGAGGTATACAAGAGCTCATAGTATGCTGCAAATACCCTACAGATTTCATCGGTAGTATTAACGTTTTTACTACCATCTTTAATAGATTTTATTATAGAGGATCCTCTTTCCGCCTTAACCAGGTTAGCCAAAAGCTTCCCTGTTTTGTTACCATAATGGTATAATTTAGCTTGTAACCTGAGATCTTTTTGGGTACTTTTATAAAGTAGGAAAGAATCCCTTTCTGTCAATGCTGTGTTATACCTAGACCAGTTTTCGGGTGTTTTATATAAAATATAGCGGTTATACGCATTTGTGACGGCACGCAGAACTTAGTTTTCCCTTCTTTTAATTTTTTTAGACCTGGAGATAGTATACGCTAGTATCTCTCCTCGGAGGACTGCTTTCGCAGTTTCCCAGAACAGAGCAGGTTGAGGGGTATGTTGTTGGTTGAGAAGCGCGTAATCACGAAATCTAGAGACAAGCCAGTTTTTAAATTTTAAATCAGATGCTAAATATTTTGGGGGAAAAAAAGCCAGATTCTTGTTCCCCGGAAGGATTGAATGAAAATCGAGTGTTATTGGAGCATGGTCTGAAATGGTAATAGGTAAAATCTTAGAAGTAACTTTCATTTTACATACTCTTTCATCTGCTAAGAAGAGATCAATTCTCGACAAGGTTTTGTGAGCTTTCGAATGACACGTGAAGTCCCTCAGATCAGGGTTTTGTACCCTCCAAATATCACAAAGTTTCAAATTACGAAGCAGGTTAGTAAATAATTTAGATTCAAGGTTATCTCTCTTAGTTTTAGTTGGAACTGGGTTCTGCCTGAGCCTATCAATCGGGTATTGGGGAGCCATGTTGAAATCACCTCCGAGTATCAAGTACCCTTCTGCAAATGATAAAAGCTTGTTTTGCAGCGTTTCCCAGAAGGGAAGATCAAAAACATTAGGAGCATATACATTACACAGTGTAAATAACATTTTTGAAATCTTAATTTTTACCATTAGGTATCTTCCCTCCTGATCCATGGCTACTTGAATAACCTCATAGGAGAGTTTCTTCCCCATTAGGATTGCTACCCCGCTTTTTCTTTTCATAGTAGATGAGAAAAAGACTTCCCTAACCCAGGAAGATTTTTGTTTTAGAACTTCCTCAGGTTTTAAGTGTGTTTCTTGTAGGAAAACTACATCAGTATTAATCTTTCTTAGATGCGCTAGTATTGCCTTCCGTTTAATAGGGGAGGTAAGACCTCCAATGTTCCAGGAAGTTATTTTAACGTTACCCCCCGTAGCCATTTTTTAAGTGAATAAGAGGAGAGAATGAAAAAATAGAGGGTAGGAGAGAGAGAGAGAGAGAGAGAGAGAGAGAGAGAGAGGGAGAGAAAAAAAAAAAAAAAAAAGGGGAAACAAGAAAGAGGGATTTTAACCCTATGGTCCCTATTAGCACAAACAACTTGGGAAGGCTTGACCTTACGTCCCCTCCCACATCCATATGGTATCAGTTTACTCATTGAGATCACCCTGGGTGTTCGTCCCACTGGTTTTAAATGATCAAGTCCTTTCAGTTTTTATCCTGAGGAAAGGATTCGGCATAAAATTTCGCTGCATCTTGAGCTTTTTCAAAAAAATATACGTGTCCATCAATAGAAAGTTTCAACCTAGCCGGGTACAGCAGGGTTGCTTGGACACTTTTCTTTATAAAGTTTGTACAAAGTGGAGCTAACTCTCTCCTTTTAGTAGCTGTACCTATAGAATAGTCTTGAAACAGAAAGATTTTTGCCTCGTTTATGAAGATGGGTTGCTGTTTACGAAAGGCCTGAAGTAACATGGCCTTATGTTGGAAATTTAAAATTTTTACAATAATAGGTCTTGGCCGGGTGCTATTTTTATGTCTATCGGCTTGGCCTACCCTATGAACTCTTTCTATGATGATAGGTGGGTGGGGTTCTGGGATCTGCAGTAAGTTAAGCAATGTAACAGTAATCAATTTATCTAGATCCTCGAATTGCCTTTCCTCAGGGACCCCTATAATCCTAAGGTTGTTCCTTCTTGTTCTGTCCTCTAAATCATCAATTTTACTTTGCATTCTTAAGAGAGTAGTATTTGTCGATTCAAGATTATTTTTATAGTTAACAGTCAGATCCTCCAGATCTGAAATTCTCTGTTCAGCCTCAGAGATTCTGCTGGCAAACTGTTTCACCTCGTTGGATAAAGAGGCAATGTCTTGTCTAATTTCCTTTTGCAGTAGGTCAAATTTAGGAGATAATGCTTCTGAGATTTTAGATACTAAAGAATGGATGTCTAACTGCTCTGAGGTGGCTAAAGGGGGCATGGTAGATGGGTGTGTATCGGATGAGGTTTCGAGAACAGCTTTGTTCCTTTTATCTTTTTGTCTCCCCGTCATGGCCAAAGGAGAAGTTTTAGGGTGCCCGTGTAAGTATTTGTCCATATATAGTAACGTGCGTTAATGGGTCCTGTGAAAGAATTATCCAGATCGTGAAGTGTGGCGTGATAAAGAGATGACCGTGAAAGTGGATTATTAAAGTATGTGAGGGGTCCGTTGTATAAAGTGTTTATATCTAAAAGGAGGAGGAAATGCGTTCGTGAAAAGAATTATGAGAGTGAGAATTAACACCCTTTATAACGTGCGAAAGTGAGTATGAAGGGACGTGCAAAAATGTGCAAAAAAGAGCAGTAATTATAGCAAGAATAATAGAAAATGTCCTTTAGGCCTTGACAGGAGGACAAAATTAATTTCAAAGAACCCTAATGCCTGTAAAAAGGCAGTAGGATGAATTGGTCTGACCAGGGGCTGAGAGCTCCTATATTTTGAGGAATATAAAATACCGAGACAAAATGTAATTTTAAACAACTTTCCAATTTATTTTTATCACCAATATTACTTTGTTCTCTTGGTATTCTTAGTTGAAAGCTAAACCTAGGAGGTTCATATGCTAATTTCTTAGACCTTGAAGACTGCCTCTAATCTGAATGCATTTTGACCACTAGATGGCGTTAGTTCATGTGTGTCATATAGATAACATTGAGCTCATGCACGTGAAGTTACCCTGGAGTGAGCAGTGATTGGCTAAAATGCAAGTCTGTCAAAAGAACTGAAAAAGGGGGCAGTCTGCTGAGACTTAGATACAAGGTAATTGCAGAGGTGAAAAGTGTATTTCTATAACGGTGTTGGTTGTGCAAAGCTGGGGAATGGATAATAAAGGGATTATCTTTCTTTTTAAACAACAAAAATTCTGGTGTTGACTGTCCCTTTAATAAATGCAGCCCATTGTGTTGGGGTAGGTATTGTACAAAAACTTTATTTGGGTTTGTTTGAAATGTTAAAATAAAGGCTACAATATGAGGCAGAGGATAACTTTTTCTAAATATCACTTTACTTTTGTAAAAACATTAATATACGTTAAAGGTACATGAAACCCAAAATTGTTCTTTCATGATTCAGATAGAGAATACAATTTTAAACAACTTTCTAATTTACTTCTATTATCTAATCTGTTTGATTCTCTTGGTATCCTTTGTTAAAGGAGAAGCAATTCACTACTGCTTTCTAACTGAACTCATGAGTGAGCCAATCACAATCAATATACAGTATGTATGCAGCCACCAATTAACAGCTAGACCCTAGGTTCTCTGCTGCTCCTGAGCTTGCCCAGATAAACCTTTCAGCAAATGATAACAAGAGAAGGAAGCAAATTAAATAATAGAAGTAAATTAGAGAGTTGTTTAAAATTGTATTCTCTATCTGAATCATGAAAGAAAAGTTTTGGGTTTCATGTCCCTTTAATTATTCTCTGCCTATTTGTTGTTCTGCTAAGTGCACTACAATAGGATGTATGTCGTTTAGTCAACATAATGTGTCTGCTGATGTGAAGAATGAAAAGATACGGCAAACAGTGGAGAGTGCCTTTACTAAACACTATTCTTGACAGATTTAGAGATTGTGGCTATTTTGGGTGGACTCATTTTGCTTTTGTTAAACTTTACTAAGCTTACTGTATTTATATTGGTCGCGGCTCAATGTTCTAGTTATGCCCAGTGGGATTGCCCACACTTCACAGACGGACAATTTTCTTTGACAGTTATAGCCACCATCAATTTAAATCTATATTTCTCTTCTATAGAGAGTAGCTACTGAACTACAAACTTTTTTTTTTATTACACTGTTTAAAAAAAGTTATGTTTTTATCCGTCTAGTTTCCAGTTTTAGTTTCAAGTTGTTTTTCAAAATAATTTCAGAAAATGACACAAGACAAGATTTACTATATATAATATAATACTGGTGCATAACCCTATTGAATTTGTGAATTCCTATACACCTCTTTGTAAAATTTATTATCTTATCTTCTTGTACTACGAGTATCTGTCAATTTTGTTGAATTATGTTTGTCATTTAAAGGGACATTAAACTGCTGGGTACAACTGCAGTAGCGGTTACTACTCACTGTGCCAGTGTTTCCCCTCCTGTTAAAGCAGATGTCTTCAAAGTCATTCTTTTATTTTAACCCCTTAAAATAATCAGTTACTGACGCTCTGCATCTTTACACTGGGCGCCGCCATCTTGGAGCTTTTATTTGTTATGTAACTTTTAAACTATACAAAAAACTGCAAAAGAGTAATTCTTCCTTTCTCTATTATGTGATCTAAACTGAAGTAAAAGGTACTAGGAACATGTTATTTTTATTTTAAATAGATATTACTACATATATCTACAGTATATATATCTATATATCTATTTGTATAGATATAAATTTTACATTAATATCATATTTATATACATATATACTGCTATGTGAAGAACATTGGAATATGAAACATATGTAATGCGCTTCGGGCTGCACACTTTAGGTCTAAAGCAGTGTCGGGTTAGAGCACATGAAGAATTAGTTACCTTAAGGCCTGTTATGCTAATATTAAATATAAAACATTTATTTTTATTTTTAAATATATATATCTGATAATGTTAATGTAAAATATATATATATACTGTATATATATATATATATATATATATATATATATCTATATATATACATACATACATTTTCCACTATATAAAGAACATTGGAAAGGTTAAATATTTACAGTAAATACACTGTAAAAGCACATTATTAAATATTATTATATCATTATTATTTAGACACACACACACATTATGAAATAAAGTTTGTATTCCCTTCCGTATATTGGGTGCTAGGCGCCCCTTTATCTGTATCAGGGTTGAGACACGGAACAATTATCCGAACATTACTGGCACTTATCAAACATGAAATAAGGGACTCACTTTCCGTTGATCGCTGGTGCCCGGTCCTGGGGGAGATGGAACCTGTCTGCTTCCCGCAGCTATCCGGTTTCTCCGCTCTCTCCCCTCCTCAGGCTGCCATCCGTCCGCGGTTGTGTCCGTGTGCGTGCGTCTGAGCTCAGCCGGGCGTATGACGTACCGCCTCTGTCACTGCTCACTGTTCCGTGTGGTTCCGGTCTTCCGCTGTGTGGGTAAAGAACTTTTCCGGAGCTCCTGGCTGGTTTGAGTTAATTTCAACAAGGAGAAGAAGAAAGGAGTTCCAGTCTTGGGATTTTCCTCAAAAATTCCAATTTCTTTATTTATATAAAAACTTGTACAACAACACTGTTTGCTGTCACAGTGGCTGCAGCACGGGCTGGTGGTCACTACTGCTGACGCGTTTCGGCTGTTCTAGCCGTAGTCATAGCATAGTATGTGATCATCAACCTGTGTTTTAAAAAGGAAGTTGTGCATTCCTATTGGTCAAAAAAACAAACACACCCCGTGTGCAGCTATGCTCAATTGTGTTTGCAGAATGTGCTTAATACATAACCATCAAACAGTTACAATGTATATAAAATATGATACAAATTGTATGCTCCCAAAATAGACTGTATGGAGAACTTAATGATGGTCAAATATTAATTAATTAATAATAATAAATAAACCAAATCAAATTCAATAGTAAAATAAAATTAAAGAAAAAATTTATGAAAATAATACTAAAGATAATTGTCAGTACCTTGCAATAGGTTATTCTATCTAAACTAATTGCCTTGAGTCTGACTTGGATATATATTTGATACCTTTTTGCATTTACATTTGAGGTTTGTTATCTTATTTGCTTGTTCTAACAAACATTATGGTTAAGAAATGTTTTATTTTCAAAAATTAATTAGGTCAAACTCGTTGTTCAAAATATATTATCTCATTTGCTTAGTGTAACAAACATTACATCTAAGAAGTATTTTTCATTTCCAAAAATTAATTAGGTCAAACTCGCTATTCAAACCTGAGGGCCACCTAGTAGCCAGTTTGAGTATCCAGTAAACCTCTTCCCTTGCCAACAGCGATGTCCTGTCCCCTCCCCTGATCGGGGGTGAGACATGCTTGACTATTGACCATCTCAGTGAACAGGGATCTTTGTTATGTGTTTGGTTGAAGTGTGTGATTAATGGGGTAGTTAGTGTGCCCATTTTTATGTTATTGACATGCTCTATGATTCTTGCTCTTATTTCTCTTGTAGTCATACCTACATACTGTAGGTTACACTCTGAGCATGTCAGTACATAAATCACAAAACTCGCTCTACAATTGTAGCACCTATCGTGTAGAAAATGTTCACCAGTTGTTGTGCTAACAAATTTGTTGCCTGGTGATAAATGCTTACATGCAATGCAATCGTGATAGTGGCATTTAAATACCCCCTTAGTGGTGAGCCATGAACTTTCATTCCTGTTATTCGTGTTGCGGAGTAGTGTTGGGGCTATTCTGTTGCCGATGGTTGTCCCCCTTTTGAATGCAAAGCGACAACCTTTTCTTATTGTGTCAGCTAAACCCTCATCTGCCATAAGTAAGGGGAAATGTTTGGAGATGATATTACAAATATCCCCAAATTGGTCACTGTATGTAGTCAAAAAAGTAGTTTTTTGTATCTGTCCCTTTCTGGTAGAACTACTTTCTTGGTGTAAAAGGGAATTCCTCTCTCTTTGGCTCACTTTTTTGTTTATAGCTTTGACCATGGGTTTTGGATAGCCTCTACAGACAAGTCTGTCTGTGAGCTCCATGGCTTGAATTTCATACAATGATTTTGTTGAACAATTTCTTAGGGTCCTCACAAATTGTCCTTTCGCTATCGCTTTAAATACCGTTAGGGTGATTGCTCCTGGCATGTAGAATAGTGTTCTTTGCCGAAGGTTTTCGGAAAACACTTGTTGTAGCCACTGTGACAGCAAACAGTGTTGTTGTACAAGTTTTTATATAAATAAAGAAATTTGAATTTTTGAGGAAAATCCCAACACACACACATTAGATTGCACTCAAATGAATGTGTTTACTTTCAACTTGTAATACATGTGCAAATTAGCGCGCTCGTGATATTTCAGTGCACCACTTGAAATCTAGACGATTATAGTTTATCTTAAAATTGTATTTATGATATGTTATTTGGACATTGTGATATATATATATATATATATATATATATATATATATATATATATATTATTTATATATATATATATATATATATCTATATATTTTTTTTTTCCACTATATATGATCATCTATATATTTCATTATAATGTATTTGTTCCTTTCCTTCTATCACGCTATTAGTGTATTTTCTTGGATATTATTTGGAAGGATGATAAGACTTACCAACCATTGGGCAAGATTACAAGTCACGTGGTATGAGTTTTCCGTGGTTTTCCGCAACATAAAAGTTTCACAAAACACTCCAGTTACACTCATATTAACACATCTACTTACGCCTACTCCACCTGGGAGGTGTGTGAGCGATTCTCGATCTGTGATTGGTTTAGGATTGTTTTAAGTAGAGCAGGTTTCCAATTGCTATTAACAGCCTGATTAAATGACCTGTAAGGTTGAGAAACGCGTTGCTGTACGCTCCTGTTTGTTTTTAATTATATTCTTTGGTCCTAATAAATTGTTGGCCTTGAAGTACTACCTGCTCTACGTTTGTGGCATTTGTTGTTTGGCTAATCGAACTGTCACTCATATCATGCCGGATTATTAGCACTGCAACTCCTTGGACGGCTCCCCCTGTGACGTTAGATCCTCTGGTATTGCCGATTGGTCGCTGTCTTTCACGTAAGGGATCCTGTGCTAACGTCTGTCGGAGGACTAAAGGTCCCGTCCTGCTGTGTTAGGCACACTGCTGTGCCGCTCTCTATGTGAGTACCCCCCTGTAGAGGGTGTCTGTGACTTGCATTTTATCCACCTGTCCAAACGATATTGTTCCATGAGGTGCCTCTATTTTCTGTGTTCACAGGTTTTCTGCATTGTTCCTATATTCAAGAGTGCTGCCTGATCCTCATCGACTTCTGCTGTTCCTGGATCATATTCTACTTGTGCACCTCCCTTAGAGTGTTCTTGCTCTATTCCTTTCTGACACTATTTTTAAAGCTTTGAAATGAAGACTTTAAATGCTAAACAGCTTTATAAACCTAATAAAATAATCACACAACACAGAATATATAATTAAACTAAGTTAAATGAACAAAAACATTTGCTAAACAGCATTATAAACCTAATAAAATAATCACACAACACAGACTTCACTTGCATTTTTCTGCAAACAGTTCTTTCTATGCATTCCAATCTGGACTGATTTATAGACAGGAAGATCTTGTTCCTTTGAAATCTGCTCGATAGCTCAGGCCTGGTTAAACTGATTAATTTCAGCTTGCTTTGCTGCAACACAAGCGGACAGCTCTACCTACTGGCTATTTTAATAAATGCACTGCTTCGCAATGCTTTTCAATAGCAGTCACATGACTGGAAAAAAAGGTTGTTATTCTGAAACGGTGTAAATTGAACCGTTGTAAAACAAGGGCCACCTGTAGATATATCTGTCCAAAATGTATCACATATATAGAGATATATTTATTCATAAATAAATAGAACATATTCCGTTACAAAACTATTCTCGCAATATGAAATATTCTCAGTTTCATGAACATTTTTTGAGGAGAATACGTCATGGGCTTTGCACAACAAATTAGAGGTTTAGTGTTTGTTTTTTCTATTTGTCTTCTCCATTTACTTCTATGGGGGAATACGTGAAAGCACACGCGATTTGGCTTTTTGGATTACGCGGCTTAACACGCGTGCAAGGTAAGTTATTTTGCAACTTGTGATACCTGTGCAACCCCAAATGCGAAAAAGCCATAACGCGCGCTGTGTTTTTGCAACTGCTAAAAGCATATTTGCCGCACGACTTGTAATCTTGCCCAATGTATTGAATTTAAGAATTTATTTTCTTTTCATTTGTTTTTACTATCGGATGTTAGACGTTTAGAGCTATTAGAGATAATGAGTAATCAAGCAATGATAACATATGGGTATTTGTATTGTATAGGTCTATCTGTATTTATATGTTTTTTAAGATGTAATATCAGTATGTGTTGGTTATTTAAGTCAAACAGTTATGATTTGTAACTCGTAATAGAAAACCCCTATTATACTATAGGGAAGGTGGGAAGGTGGTATATAACCTAAACCTCTGGTGTATTCCTAGGTGCACCAGTAGGTAGTGCCTAATGCCTATATAACGTAGTTTATATTGTAGGTAGAAGAAAGAAGCATTATAGTGACACACTTGAAGGTTATAATACCTGGTGAATGTAAATGGAAGGTAGATATATATTTTTTATTACCAAAATGGACCAAAAAAAAAACAACATATTAAAATATAGCTTTTATTCAATATGCATTAAAAAAGATATTGTGGACCATGCCACCAATAAAACCAGTGTATGTAGTTTGCGTGTTAGTGTAAATTAAAAACGTTATCAATGATGAGCACTGCTAATCCTCCAAAGACAAAACCGAATATTGTTTGTCAAATAATCAATTAAAGGTAAATGTGTACATTCTGTATATAATACCCCTAAGTAAGATATATTCTTGCCCTAACGATCAGTTAGGATCAGTGCTATATATCTATGGTAAAAGCTGTAACGCAGTAGTAATAAGCTTAAACAATAAGGGTATATAGGTATTGGCACACCGGTGTATTGCTATCTATATAATCTCAGTAATGTCGTTTGTCCACAGCATATAAGCTTGTAGCAATACAGTGCGCTCAAAAGTAAATACCCAACTTACGTTACCTATTAAGTCCGTAGCGACTTGCGTTACAGTTATGAAATAGTTAAAAATAAATTACTTAGAGAGTAGTATGTAGCATTAGCGTATAGCGGTCAGATAGACACTCACTTGCCCCACTGTATTTTAAATCAATCTATTCAAGGCGATCTCCCATAAGGGAGATAGTAAGCCCCACAATAATTACTTATTATTAAAACAGTAGGGTGAGTTAAAGTTATGAGACCTTATTGCCAAATAGGCCAACAATTAGACCGCTAAATTCTATTAATATTATTAGCTATTATTATTTCTACAGCATTACAATAAAACGGAGGACAAGCAGTGCGTACGCCTGACGTGCGTTTCGCATCTGCTTTATCAAAGGCAGCTCGCGCCTTCCATGTGGTTTCCTTTTAAAGGCCAAGCGGCCAATCAGGTTCCCACAAAGCGTGTGACGCCTTTTGTTTTGTCATCCAATCACGTTATGCCTACTCGCGATAGGCTAATAGCAGAGGGTGTGTTGCAGCTTGAGGCATGTGTGCCAGATTACGTATGCGCACACGCCTCCCTGTCAGAAAATAACAGATGTAAATACATCATAACGGAACCCTATGTGGGTGTAAGAGTCTTAACATTAGTCTACTGTTTTTAATTTATTTATGTGGCATGCAATTCAGAGATTTTAGCATTCATAATAGGATGATTGCAGTCATGTAGAAAGGGAAAGCGTTCTAATAGCATAGAAATGGTCATGACAATTCGTTTACATTTGAGGAATAGTTAGCACGGAGCAAAGTATTAGGATCTATTTGGTTTGTCTAAAGATCCAGTGGGGGCATGTATTACACAAGATTCATTATTCATCCATATATGTGCACATAAGTCCTATACTATATATATGGAAGATCAACTATTCTATCAAGCACAATTTTTTTCAGAATATTCATTTGGTATATGTAGGTATATGTAGGTCAATTATCCTTATCCCCATTTTCATGAATAGTATTGATATGAAGCTTAGTTTTAATTCTTCCATGGCTTTGTCTATTCATATACACATTCACATAAATAGGACTGTTCAGTTTTTTGGAAGGGTTTATTTATTGAAGCCTTGTTTTGGATATTTATATCCCTAATCCTTTCGTAAATTAAATTTTTATTCAGATTAAAGGTCCCAACATAAGAGGTTTGTTTTAAGGGAATCAATATGTTTAGGTTAATGTGATGGCACATTCTTTTAGTTACTCTTTATTTTGAGTCATTCCTGTTGTTCGCACTTACATATTTTATTATTGATATAACGATTCATATCACATGATATATAGTAATAATTATCCTAAAAAGGTACTGTAAGTGATCTGTTCGTTCATGCCCTGTGGACTCATACATTGTAGTCTGAAAATCCACTTTGTTTCAGCTTTTAGGAGGGCATCCTCAATATTGCAACCTCTGATACCCAGGGATATCTTCTGTAATATCCAACATCTAAGATCTGGTTTGCAGTCGTGTCTGTCTAGGAAATGTCTAGCCACCGTTGTCACTTTTTTGTCTTTCTCTAGGTCTTTCCTAGCATTTTTGATGTTGCATATATGTTCTCCCAAGCGCCTCCTGAATTCTCTTGTGTCCAGGTATGTTTGTCTCATCTCGTGCAGTCTCTACTCACACTGATCCTTAAGCCCAGGTATGTTTGTCTCATCTCGTGCAGTCTCTACTCACACTGATCCTTAAGCCCAGGTATGTTTGTCTCATCTTGTGCAGTCTCTACTCACACTGATCCTTAAGGCCAGGTATGTTTGTCTCATCTCGTGCAGTCTCTACTCACACTGATCCTTAAGCCCAGGTATGTTTGTCTCATCTTGTGCAGTCTCTACTCACACTGATCCTTAAGTCCAGGTATGTTTGTCTCATCTCGTGCAGTCTCTACTCACACTGATCCTTAAGGCCAGGTATGTTTGTCTCATCTTGTGCAGTCTCTACTCACACTGATCCTTAAGCCCAGGTATGTTTGTCTGATCTCGTGCAGTCTCTACTCACACTGATCCTTAAGGCCAGGTATGTTTGTCTCATCTCGTGCAGTCTCTACTCACACTGATCCTTAAGCCCAGGTATGTTTGTCTCAGCTTGTGCAGTCTCTACTCACACTGATCCTTAAGGCCAGGTATGTTTGTCTCATCTCGTGCAGTCTCTACTCACACTGATCCTTAAGCCCAGGTATGTTTGTCTCATCTCGTGCAGTCTCTACTCACACTGATCCTTAAGCCCAGGTATGTTTGTCTCATCTCGTGCAGTCTCTACTCACACTGATCCTTAAGGCCAGGTATGTTTGTCTCATCTCTTGCAGTCTCTACTCACACTGATCCTTAAGGCCAGGTATGTTTGTCTCATCTCGTGCAGTCTGTACTCACACTGATCCTTAAGCCCAGGTATGTTTGTCTCATCTCGTGCAGTCTCTACTCACACTGATCCTTAAGCCCAGGTATGTTTGTCTCATCTCGTGCAGTCTCTACTCACACTGATCCTTAAGCCCAGGTATGTTTGTCTCATCTCGTGCAGTCTCTACTCACACTGATCCTTAAGGCCAGGTATGTTTGTCTCATCTCGTGCAGTCTCTACTCACACTGATCCTTAAGGCCAGGTATGTTTGTCTCATCTCGTGCAGTCTCTACTCACACTGATCCTTAAGCCCAGGTATGTTTGTCTCATCTCGTGCAGTCTCTACTCACACTGATCCTTAAGGCCAGGTATGTTTGTCTCATCTCGTGCAGTCTCTACTCACACTGATCCTTAAGCCCAGGTATGTTTGTCTCATCTTGTGCAGTCTCTACTCACACTGATCCTTAAGGCCAGGTATGTTTGTCTCATCTTGTGCAGTCTCTACTCACACTGATCCTTAAGGCCAGGTATGTTTGTCTCATCTCATGCAGTCTCTACTCACACTGATCCTTAAGCCCAGGTATGTTTGTCTCATCTCGTGCAGTCTCTACTCACACTGATCCTTAAGGCCAGGTATGTTTGTCTCATCTCGTGCAGTCTCTACTCACACTGATCCTTAAGGCCAGGTATGTTTGTCTCATCTCGTGCAATCTCTACTCACACTGATCCTTAAGGCCAGATACGTTTGTCTCATCTCGTGCAGTCTCTACTCACACTGATCCATAAGGCCAGGTATGTTTGTCTCATCTCGTGCAGTCTCTACTCACACTGATCCATAAGGCCAGGTATGTTTGTCTCATCTCGTGCAGTCTGTACTCACACTGATCCTTAAAGCCAGGTATGTTTGTCTCATCTCACACAGTCTCTACTCACACTGATCCTTAAAGCCAGGTATGTTTGTCTCATCTTGTGCAGTCTCTACTCACACTGATCCTTAAAGCCAAGTATGTTTGTCTCATCTCGTGCAGTCTCTACTCACACTGATGTCTCGTGCCGCACGTGGCCCGGTATGCTTGTCTTGCACAGTCTGTACTCACACTGATCCTTAAGGCCAGGTATGTTTGTCTCATCTCGCACAGTTTCTACTCACACTGATGTCTCGCGCCGCACGGGCCAAGTATGCTTGTCTCATCTCGCACAGTCTCTACTCACACTGATGTCTCGCGCCGCACGGGCCAGGTATGCTTGTCTTGCGCAGTCTCTACTGCACATGACTGCATCGGACAAACATACCTGACCTTTTATTATATAGGATACTACACTTAGCTCTATGTGTGCTCTCCTTTGCTTTGTCTATATAATAATTGTATTTAGGTATACCCATTACACATACACTTATAACTGATCCCAATGTGATACCAAACATGACATGTATGTTGTATTTAGTAACCCAGTATCCTAGAATGTCAACTCTACTTGACCTCAGGTCTGTGTCTTTATATAAGAAACTTTCTTCTTACACTGTATACAGCTTGGCCCACAAAGATCACAATCTAGTAAGAGGACTGAATTACCCCAGATGCAGGTAGTAAAAGCCAAGTTTGTCTTTTAGATTTCTAGTCTGTGTTAAAAAGGATGTAAGCAGCAAACATCAAAATACAGGACACACAGGGAAATGCATTATTATTAGTATCATTTATTTGTATGGCGCCGCCAAATTCCATAGCGCTGTATTAACCCATGGGCCTGGCATCCTGAAATGAAGCAGAAGAGAAAATTTGAGAATGTTTAAGAGCACAATTCTAACATGTTTGAAACACTGACCACTATGAGGGCGATTTATCAAGCTGAGGCGGACAGGGACGCATATACGCGCCCCTATCCGCTGCAGCTCGCCCATGCACAGCCAATCACGTGTGGGCAAGAGCTGTCAATCTCCCCGGTCAGAAAAGACCAGGGAGATTGAATTTCGCCAATTAAGAGGTGGCAAAAAGGTAGGGAAGCAGCGGTCTAATGACCGCTGCTTGTTAAATATGATGTGCAGGTTCTCTTGTGAGAACCTGCAGCCGTAGTGGGTCAAAAGCCTGCAAAGCCTTTGATAAATCGACCCCTATGTCTATTAGGGAGCTTGAGGGGGTTTTCAGACTTTGGAAAAGAAATTGTTCTTGATCCTGATTTTGCTTTCCTTGAGTAACATCGCTTACGTATTAGTGTTTCATGAACTAATTCTAGCTAATCAGTACTTATGGTCTCACACTTCTATAATTCTCTTTGGCTTTGGGTAGAAAACGTTAATTGGGATAAAAAGTAACTGTAACTTTGGATGAAAATGTTTCAATTATAATAGTCCCAAGTCTTGTATGAAGAATCCGTAATCCAACACATCACGAGATAATTTTACAATAGCCTGCCTTTAAGAGATCTAGCTATAAATGTTATACCAATTTACAACTGCAGATTTAAGAAGATTAGACAAGCAGCACTATATAGTATTGTGAGTGATGGAAACTGTAATTAAGGTTCACTATATCTAGAGTCAATGGGGCTGATTTACTAAGCAGCGAATGCTGCTCAACCCGCGCAAGCCGGAATGCTCGCCGAAATCAGGAGTTAAGAAACAGCGGTCATAAAACCGCTGCTCCTTAACTTGTCTGCCACCTCTGAGGCAGCAGACTGCAATCATCTTATCAGATATGATCGGGATGATTGACACCCCCCTGTTAGCGGCATTTAGCGATGTCGGGCGGACATGATTCGACACAGAGAATCATGTCCGTCCAGTCCACCGCTTAATAAATCGGCCCCCTATTATTCATGTTTTTAATGTAATGGTTTCTTCAGTAACATAATAATGTGTCAAAAATTGAAAGACGCGCATGCAACCAGGCAATGTTTACACCAATGGTTCTAAACTTTAGATTAAAAAGATTAAGCATGGTTTTTCACAGTACCGGGTTAGCAGCACGATCATAATCCAGAGCTTGAGAAATCACGGGAGCAAAATAGAAATGGCTTCTAAATCGCTAATTCTGGGATCTTTAAACTCTTACATGTGCCACTTATATAAAATAATTCATTGGCTTTGAAATAAAAAAATGTGTCACAGGCTCACATGTAATTTGGGTGGCTAATAAATGTATCAAACAATGTCAAACTTTGTACATTTATGTTAAATATCATGTGTTATTCATTGATTTTGATTATATATATAAAAATATAATTGAACAACATTGTATTTACAAATGATAGGACTGTATCAACTAAATTTCATTAATACATTTTAAACAAAATTATCAAGTTAAAAAGAGAAAAGACCATTTGATTCTTGATACAGAAAATGTCTCGTATGACCGCGAGTTTAAGGAACCAGGTATCACACACAAGGAGTCAATCTGCTAGTTTGACACTCGTCCATTTACCAGCTTCTCCCATTTGCACGTCATTTCTCCCTGGCTGCTTCCTAGTTTAGAACACATCACCTGTAAAGTGACAGCTTGTGTCCCTGAGGTAGGTGAATTTGGAGTTTTGCTGGAGAAGGAAAATAGTAAAATGTACCTGGAATTATGCAAATAAGCTGTGTGAAGGATGGATGCAGAGATTTATATGTGCACATTTGCCAGGTGTCATTTGTCAGCAGTCAGCACATGGAGCATAAATTAATATATTTAGGGTTTTATCTGTTTCTGAAGCAAATATTCCTCACTACAATATTAAACTGAGGGCCAGGGACCAGGAAGTAGTTATACTAAATTCTGATACATCATTTGACAAGGGGGCTATAACAAGCATCATATACTGTAATATTAATTGTTGGCTCTATTTATGTGCTAAAATTATTAAAATTAAATGAGGTTAAAGCTTTATAGTTTCTTAAAAATGGTTTTGTTACAAAGTTGGAAATGTGTTTTTATTCTTTACAAAGCATCTGGGAAATGCAAACCTCTGACTTGTAAAGAAACAACATTAGTAGCAAAAAGAGAGGCGTAAGCCTCAAAAAGTGATTTAGATGCAAAGTTAAAGCGCTCCCCTCTAAATGATGAGCCGCCACATACATCATCTATGCATATAGATTATTTGTGCAGCTGATGGAGGCAGGAAATAATTGAAACAAAATAAAAAGATATGGTAAGTATAGGGAGAATACTACCATGCTTCAGGCTCAAGAAAAATAATGAAATAAAATTTGACTTTACCCTTTATAACAAAGCTTTGTGTTTTTTTAATATTACTGTTTTTCATAAGGCAATATATAACTACTGCATAGCATAATTGTACTTAAGGGCCCCCAGCCCTTTTTTGCTTTGTTTCATAAACCATTCCAATCCATTAGAGGAGGCTGATTACATTAGTGAGACCCTCATAGGAAGACTGACAAACTAGGAACATGCATTAGTTCTTTATTTTTCTGGATTTGCAGAGCTAATTTGGCAACCCATGGGGCTCCCATGCAAAAAAAAAAAAATGTTAAGGGTGCTCTTCAACCTGCCTTTTAATTATTTATTGGGAGTTACCTTACACCTCCCAGAATCCACATATCCTCCTGTTTAGCCTTTGGCTCTTTGCCCTGTCCCTTGCTTCAGCTAGGTGCGTCTGCACTAACAGGGATATTCACAGAGGGACGTCATCAGTAAATATTACATGTGTGCAATAGCAGTTCATCATCATTGCCCTCTGACAAGGACCATGTTTTTATGGTCACTGTCAGATCAGTGTGAAATAGAAACTTGTGTTTCTTTTTCACATCAAAGTGTTGGACGAGTGTAGAGGGTTCTATGAGGGCCCCCCTCATGGTAGTGCTCCCTTAGTCAGTGACTGATTGCTCTATAGGTGATTCCGCCCCTGGAAACTATTTCAATGTCCTGTATCATACAACAGAACATCAGGTTACACATGAGAAAACTAAAAGAAACAGATATATACCGGATTTTTCATTTTTTCATTTTTTTTTTTATTTTTTTTGCACAGACCTTTATGAAAGCAAAATATGCTTTGCTAAAGCAAATGTGAAACATGACGGATAATTAATTTATTAAAGATGATGACGGCCCAATGTATCTGGATATAAGATTTGTTTCACATAAAGGGACATAAAATCCAAAATAGAATGCACAGATTCTTAAAGGGACACTAAACCCAAATTTGTTCTTTTGTGATTCAGATAGAGCATGCAATTTTAATCAACTTTCTAATTTACTCCTATGATCAATTTTTCGTCGTTCTCTTGCTATCTTTATTTGAAAAATAAGGCATCTAAGCTTTTTTATTATTTCAGAACTCTGGACAGCACTTTTTATTGGTGGATGAATGTATCCACCAATCAGCAAGAACA
This sequence comes from Bombina bombina, assembly GCF_027579735.1. Taxonomy (NCBI): domain Eukaryota; kingdom Metazoa; phylum Chordata; class Amphibia; order Anura; family Bombinatoridae; genus Bombina; species Bombina bombina. The sequence goes on from NC_069510.1 coordinate 134,560,537, forward strand.
ACCCAGGTTGTTCACCAAAAATGGGCCGGCATCTAAACTTACATTTTTGCATTTCAAAAAAGATACCAAGAGAATGAAGAATATTTGATAATAGGAGTAAATTTGAAAGTTTCTTAAAATGTCATGCTCTATCTGAATTACGAAAGAAAAAATGTGGGTTCACTGTCCCTTTAATATTTGCCTACTGCTGTTGAGACCTGTGTCCCTTTACTACAAGTGACATACAAAGTAACTTGTGTATAAAACCATCATTTAGAATAGCTAAGTACACTAATAGATGAATATAAAATGCTGGAAACGTACTAAACATATCTGTAAGCAATATGTCCAAAAATACTTTTACTGAATTTTTAGTGAAACCTCACCACAATTCATTAGTGCCTATACAAGTGGCTGTAGGTTTTACATTTATGTTTTGTGTATATGGTTCGGGTGAGCTTGTGACAGCACCCAAGGAGATAGGAATCGATATCACAGAAATCAATGTGAGCGTTTGAAGTCAGAACTGGGACTTGGCTGTTTAATTTGTCGATATCATTGAGCTCTGCATGAAAGTTATTGAATATGTATAAAATTGACTTCACTGTTCAGCTGAATATATTTGCATAGATTATTGAACGTTTGTAAAGAACGCAACAAGTAAAAAAAAAAAAAATTCCTATAATTATAATTGATATTTTGTTTTTAAGTGTAACAGAGTTATTGAATCATATAAAATACCAGAGTATCCTTTATTAAAATCAAAAAATATATATTACAGTTTTGCTGTAACCCAAATATGAAAGAATCAATCAAAAAATAGTATATGTTGTGAGACTTCAGACTAAAAGCCTGATTTTAAAAGAATCTCTGGGCTGGTAAAATTCTATAACAATGCGCGACACTCCTATTTCCCTGATGGAATTCTATAAATCCAATTTTACCCTGAAAACAGGGGGTCTTGCTAAGGGGCATATACTGCATTTGTGTATGGGAAGAAGATGTATACATTACTAAAATGCACAATGAAAATTGTAATTTAAAAATCACACAAAGCAAATAACTGAACCATTCACATAAAAATATGCAGGAAAAATTACATTGTTATGGTGCATCAAAAATCTTAACAAAATTATTTATCAAAAACAAACTTTGTATATAAATTACACAGGAAAAAATGGTATTAACTATGCACAGCACGGTATAAATCATAATTTAAATACACAGGATGTGCAAAAAACTTGGACGTATATGACATTTTCTCTCAAATCCCAGCGTAATTCTGAAAAATGTTCACACTAAAGTGCTCACTGTTTTTGTTGCCAGTTGAAAGGTGATGAGTTTTCATCAAAATACTGAAAACACTAATTAGTCTGAAAGAAAAAACGTATGCAAACAAAAATAGCAGTGCAGTTAAGGTAAAGTGCACTTAAAACAGCGTCATGTGTTATGGAATAAGTGTAATATTCAACTTTAAAAACACGCTGGTTACTTTGTCCTCCTTTGCAAACTTTAACTTAGCACAGAGCTCTCGTTATTATATTATATCGCAGGGACAGCCCCTTTTTTTATAGAATTCCATGAGGGCGGCACCTGCGAGTGTTGGTGTATAAAACCACGTTTAGACCCGTGGCCCCTAAAATTATCTGTTCTTCTAGTCTAGATGGCAGAATAAAATACATAAATGACAAAGAGTAGAAGACGACTGTGTCTCTGTGCAACTTTTCTGCTTGTAGACCCTTCAACTCTGTGTGTTTCTTTGCCTGTTTAATATGCAATACCACTTCTTAATAAATAGCCACTGATTATGTAATCTTGTAAAATTGCTTCATTTGCATAGCAGAATTGCAAATTGAACTAAATTGAAGAGCCAGTTTTGCACGATAATTGCTTAATCACTACAGCCTGTTACAAATCAGAACGTAGCAGCCCCTTTTAGGACCGAAATACCATTATTGCAATTTAATGAAAAGGACTTGACGTTTGAAGTAGGTACTTCTCTGTTGTGTTTTTATGGTCACAAAATATTTAGCAAAAACCAAATTTCCATTGAAAATGACAATACGTCTAACAGCCAAAAGAAAATTAAAACTGTGTATTTTGTAATGATGCAGAGCCGAGGGGAAAATGGGAGTTTTTTTTATATGCCGGCGCTAATGAACACAAGGCAAAGGAAATTGGTTAATTTATAGAGAAAGAAAATGATAATAGCATTCCAACAGCGAGTGCATGAGAAAGGAATAGAGCCCAAAATGTTATTAAGCCAAGCAGTGAATTCTTAAGGTTTCCTTCGTACACCCAACTTGTTCATCTCACAGCTCAGTGAAGCGGCAACATCACATCTTTCTTCTGCCCGTACAGTAAGTCCACTTACAATAGCTTTTTACTAAGTAGAGACAAGTGAAATTCAGCGTATATATATATGAGGGAGAGTGGGGGGAGTATGATAGTTTGCGGCTAAACACGATGGACTGAGTGATTTATAGACTTGCAATATTTATTCGGCTGCTTAAATATTTACTTTCCAGTTCAGCACTGTGTGTGTTCTTTTTTTCTTTATAATATATATTATACAAAAAAACTGTGTAAATGTGTTGCATATATAATATATGCAAAACCTAAGAAGTTCGATATTGTTATTAAATTATTAAAACCATATAATGCCTTTCCCTGTTTTTATATAGCGCCTTTCTCCCAGTGAGACTCAAAGCGCTTTTTCAGCACTCGCTCTCGGAATTAACCAAATCAGCAGCTGAATAGTAATTGTTGTTATTATTACCCAATTTAATGGTACTCATTTTATCGACCTCAGAAGGATGACGGGCGGAGTCTGCCCTGCCGGGATTTGAACCTGTTACCCTGGATCTTTTAAACAGGCTTTTTTTTAGTCAGGGCATTCACCAACTGAGCTATCTTGTATACGGATCACTTATTGTTTACATGAGTGCTTGACGTCACACTCACAAATATTGACAAGTCTTTCGTCCTTTGTTTGTTCCATCCCGTTTTCTAAATACCCTCTATTACCAGGTGCCCTCTTTCAGGTTTACTACTGTTTTGACCCTAGCACACCTCCCCCAACTTGTCATTTCTGCAGTATTTTTGCTCGGCCTTTATCCCCACAACTATATGCTACAAACAATAAAGGCATATATTGCTTAACTATATCCTGGTGTATGTGATTCTTTATTTTCACCTGGGCCAATGTATAGAATATAAACACACTCCAGTTCTTCAATTACCACAGTGCACTATTAAAAAAAATAACTTTGCTGAAACTTACCTATAATTACTGAGTGTACCCAGTTTCTTCATCTCTTTCACCTTCTAGAAACTGCTGTGTGAGATACCTGCTTTCCTGACACCAGACAGGTAACTGAGGTATGGGATTGGTCACTTCGGTCCACAATAAACCAGAAATAATGTTCCTGAAAGATTCACCTCAGGAGTTTTGTTCTTCACCAACAGAAAAACACAAAACCCCAGTGTGCTGTAAAGGGAAAGGTTCAGAACAAATATATAATTAGTTTCGTGTTAGTTTCCCCTACATTATTTCTTTCAGAGAACAAATGTACTTTTTAAAGAGTTAAAGGGACAGTAAATAATTAATTATTTCATTTTTGAGGTTCAGTACAGTTTAATAATAGTTACTTCACTGTTCCTACTCACTACATCGCTAACCCTCTCCTCTTACCACCCTTAGCACAAGGCGTTTTTTTCCTGAACTTGTCAGCAGACAGTACGGCAATCAGAAATATGCTGATCCTGCAAATTACTTTAATTAATCAGAATGTGCTGCATATCCTACCTTGACTGCAATATCTGGAGTGCCCTAATTAAAGCAATGGTGTGAGCCTTCTAATTGGTCACACAGCCCCCTGAAATGTCCAGAGGAAAAAATAATGTGTGTGCACCAGGCAGCCGTGCATAGGGTTAGCCCTCAAGTTCAGGGGGTAAGTCCTGCACTAAAACATAACGTAGGGGAGTAAAATAACTATTAGAAGACTATACTGAGATTTACAAATTAAAAGTTAAATTAAAAACAAAACAAAGTGTATTGTACCTTTAAGAATAAAATAAATAAGTAAATAATAAAAAACTAACGTCTGTAGATGAGGAGATGTTTCTTTGTGTTATCCAGACCTAACACTTAATTCTAAAATATTGTATATTCAAACAGTGATCAAGCTTATATTAATGCAAAGTCACCCTGAGACAGTAAAAGGGTTGAGAAAAGTTAACAAGATGTTGTCTTTCATTAATATCACATAGCCTAAAACCCTTAGAATTCCCTTAGGTGTTACTTTTATTGAATCTTGGCCAACAAAGGGTTTATCAATGTCTTGTATTACAATTGAGATTTAATCTTTACCTATCAAGCTCAAAGAGCCACAAATTAGCATTCAAATGTATTTAGGTTCTATCACAGAAGCCAACTGTCAGAGGTATGCATAGCCTGGTTTTAACCCCTTCACTACCGGGACTTTCAGAGAAGAACTTATCACTCCATTTAAACAGAAATAGAGTCTTTTTTTTTTATTTACCTGTCAAAACTATATATATTTTTTTTAAATAGATAACCCAAGGTATTGATCTAGGCCCATTTTGGTATATTTCATGCCACAATTTCACTGGCAAATGTGATCATATAACATTGTTTACTTTTTCACAAATTGTGTGTTTCTCACTGAAATTATTTACTTACTGCTTGTGCAATCATGGCACAAATGGTTGTAAAAGTGTCTCTGGGATCCCCTTTGCTCAGAAATAGCAGACATATTTGGCTTTGCCATTTCTTTTTGGTAATTAGAAGGCCGCTAACTGCAGCTGTGCAACACACTTCTATTATTCCTGGCAGTGAAGGGGTTAATTGGGTAGCTTGTAAGTTTAATTTTCGTTTTTTTGTAGCGATTACCCTCCCACCTGATCCCTACCTGATTTCTCCCAAACAGCTTTAATATTTCATGCAAATAATTCTGTGTTTTTAAAGCATGACTAAAAGACTGCATTTATTATGCAGTGGAGGTTGCTTTTGAGCTTTGCGGTGCATGCTTGCTCATGTGAGAATGATTACCACAAGTTAAAGGGACAGTCTACTCCAGAATTGTTATTGTTTTAAAAGATAGATAACCCCTTTTTTACCCATTCCCCAGTTTTGCATAACCAAAACTGTTATATTAATACCCTTTTTACCTCTGTGATTACCCTGGTTCTAAGCCTCTGCTGACTGTCCCCTTATTTCAGTTCTTTTTAGCATTTTTTTACATTTTAGCAAATCAGGGTTGACTCCTAACTCCACAGGAGTAAGCACAATGTTATATATATATGGATTGAGCTGTGAAAAACTGTCAAAATGCGCTGAGATAAGAAGGGGTCTTCAAAGGCTTAGAAATTAGCATATAAGCCTACCTAGGTTTAGCTCTTAACACAAAAATACCAAGAGAACAAAGCAAATTTGATGACGTGGAAAGCTGTTTAAAATTACATACCCTATCTGAATCATGAACGTTTAATTTTAACTAGACTGTCCCTTTAAGAATAAATGGTCATTCAATGGCTGCTTCTTCAGCAGAGTAAAATCACCCCAAACTTGTTTGTTTAGGGTGACTGACAGGCCCTGCTCTCAGGGGCAGTGGCGCTACACAAGAATTTCCTTGTGCAATTATACATTTGTAAAGAGGAACAGCATGTGCTTGCTGCTTCTCGTGATGACAAACAGACAGGTTCAGTAGCTGGGATCCTTGTCTGCCTATCAAATTATATATATATATATATATATATATATATATATATATATATATATATATACATATATATATACATATATATACATACATACACACACCTGTATATATAGAAGAATAATCCAAAAGAGGCACACTGTTTGTTTTTGCAGGATTCTGAGGACGGGGTTTATAACTCGAAAACGTTCACTCTTTAATAAATACACTTGGCTGTATCACAGCGAGTGCCCCTTTTGGATTATTCTTCTACATATGTCTGAGAGCCCCCCCGGCCTTAACATGGATTTAGCGAGTGCTGGTACTTTTGATTATATATATATATATATATATATATATTCATTCCTCGTTTGCAAGAAGGCACTCACTGGTCTTTAGTAAAAAACAACTTTTAATTCATAGATTTCAAAAGCAATTACATCCATAACGTTTCGATGTCGTTATGACATCTTTGTCAAATGTTCTGCTAACATCACCAATATAGGACAAACATGTTTCCAAAGTAGAAAATCGCTAACAACATACATTTAAATACAACCTTATATACCCATTCATATTCACATCTTCCCGCTCCTGCAGATCCTCCATCTCCCCCCTGACGTCATCACGCTCAGACGTGGGCGTGAGCGTGAGACGTCATTCGTTTCCAATTGGCCATGTGTCTCCATGGCAACCGCTTGTAAACACACTACGGTGTGTCTTTCTTAGCCGCTCCCACTGTTGTCATCATGCAACTGCGTGACTATAGCCCTATCGTATAGGCTAATCAGCAGGCGGTTGTCATGGGAACCTACAGCCAGGAAGAAAAAACATAAACACCAACAAACTGTGTTAGTCCCAATATAAGGCGTATGAGTTCAGATAGGCATCGAACGATATGACAACTTGAGGATGAAGATAAACTTCATATGAAGCACAACAGTGCCTTTCAATTAAAGATCCACGAGTGGTTTAACCGCGATCGATACTATCCCCACACATAACAGCCCAAAAATAAAAGGACACATTAAATATAGACAAAATTAAAAACAATGTAACTGTTTAGCAAATATCACCTATGCTTATAGTTTGCAATCCCTGACTGACATAGTTAACACTATATTCCCTAATAAAACATTATCTTTGATATGTACACTTGACTCCATTTTTGTATATTCTTTTGACACATAAGAAACCATCTCCTTCATGCCTGATTGGAATAGATAGAAACCAGTGTGTACCCACTAGAATGAAGATTCATGTGGATTCCTGGAATATATTCCTACATATTGGGATGGTAGATCAAAGTATATGTCCATGTTCAGTTTATGGGTTATTTAGTGTAGAATGGTCCAAAGTCCAGATTAGTGTGATTCAGATCAACCTGTAGCACGCCATTTCGCACAACACAGACATAGTGTCTCAAGTATGAAAACGATGGTCATAGACCATATTCCACCATTACCAAGAGGTGGCAATAGAGCAAATCGATTGCTCCAGAGAGAAACCAAATGGATTCATATGCTGGACACGGTCATACCAAAGGGATTGAACACTAATCTGGACTTTGGACCATTCTACACTAAATAACCCATAAAGTGAACATGGACATATACTTTGATCTACCATCCCAATATGTAGGAATATATTCCAGGAATCCACATGAATCTTCATTCTAGTGGGTACACACTGGTTTCTATCTATTCCAATCAGGCATGAAGGAGATGGTTTCTTATGTGTCAAAATAATATACAAAAATGTAGTCAAGTGTACATATCAAAGATAATGTTTTATTAGGGAATATAGTGTTAACTATGTCAGTCAGGGATTGCAAACTATTAGCATAGGTGATATTTGCTAAACAGTTACATTGTTTTTAATTTTGTCTATATTTAATGTGTCCTTTTAGTTTTGGGCTGTTATGTGTGGGGATAGTATCGATCGCGGTTAAACCACACGTGGATCTTTAATTGAAAGGCACTGTTGTGCTTCATATGAAGTTTATCTTCATCCTCAAGTTGTCATATCGTTCGATGCCTATCTGAACTCATACGCCTTATATTGGGACTAACACAGTTTGTTGGTGTTTATGTTTTTTCTTCCTGGCTGTAGGTTCCCATGACAACCGCCTGCTGATTAGCCTATACGATAGGGCTATAGTCACGCAGTTGCATGATGACAACAGTGGGAGCGGCTAAGAAAGACACACCGTAGTGTGTTTACAAGTGGTTGCCATGGAGACACATGGCCAATTGGAAACGAATGACGTCTCACGCTCACGCCCACGTCTGAGCGTGATGACGTCAGGGGGGAGATGGAGGATCTGCAGGAGCGGGAAGATGTGAATATGAATGGGTATATAAGGTTGTATTTAAATGTATGTTGTTAGCGATTTTCTACTTTGGAAACATGTTTGTCCTATATTGGTGATGTTAGCAGAACATTTGACAAAGATGTCATAACGACATCGAAACGTTATGGATGTAATTGCTTTTTAAATCTATGAATTAAAAGTTGTTTTTTACTAAAGACCAGTGAGTGCCTTCTTGCAAACGAGGAATGGATACAATTTATATGAAGTGCACCCTGGCAGTTGTGGTAATGTAAGACTGTGCTTATCTCTCTTTGGAGGATATTTATATATATATATATACACACACATCCAATTACCAGATTCTTCCCACCTGTAGGACATCCGCCTGGGTGCAAACTTGAACACAATACAGCAGCCAAAGAAAGGTGCACTCACAGGACTTTCACAACAAAAGTGGAGTTACTTTATTTGTAACGTTTTTGGGGATCAGGTCCCCTTCATCAGCATGCAAATAAAGTAACTCCACTTCTGTTGTGAAAGTCCTGTGAGTGCACCTTTCTTTGGCTGAGATATATATATATATATATATATATAGACACATACATATATACATATAGACACATACATATATACATATAGACACATACATATATACATATACACACATACATATATACATATACACACATACATATATACATATACACACACAATACAACAAAAATATCAGCACTCACTGGACTTGCTTGTATTAAAAAAGCTTAATAAAAGTGACGTTTTTGGGTACAGCATGAAACGTCACTTTTATAAAGCTTTTTTCATAAAAGTTCAGTGAGTGCGGATATTTTTGTTGCATTTGAATTGAATCCACATTTCCTGATACCTCGCCCGTAAGTTCACCTTGCACATCGAATGAATCGCATAAACGGCACCGACTGTCGTAAGTCGGATAAACTTGCGAGGTTCAGAAATGTGTGCAAATACACATTTCTGGCCCATAAATTAAAAAAAAAAAAAAGTTGAAAACACCCGTAAAAATCTAACCCGTCTAAAAAAAAAAATTAAAACTACACATCAAAACCCATATATGCGCCCTCCCTCCACATCACAATAACTAATAAAAGTATTAACCCCTAATCCTCCAACCCTCCACATCATAAAGTAACAAATTACACTTGTAACCACTAATCCGCCAACCCCACACATCACAAAGTATCTAATTAACCTATTAACACCTAAACCACCACCTCCCCAAATCCCGAACTATTTAACCTTTTAACCTCTAAACAGCCAACCCCCCACAATGCAATCTACCTAATTACACTATTAACCCCTAATCTGCCATCCCCCACAACCAAACAACTAATTAACCTATTAATCTCTAAACGGCCAACCCCCCACAATGCAGTGTTAATCTAATTACTAAGACCTCTAACCTAACACCCCCTAAATTAACCCCAATTAAAATACAATTACATAAAATAACAAAATAATAACTACATTTAAAAATTTACTTAAAATGAACAAAAATAAAAATAAAAAATACTTAAAAAAAGCAAATAACAAAAACAAAAAATCCTAACATTACATTATAAAACCCTAATAAGATTATATAAACAAAAAGATAAGATTACAAAAAATAAAAAAGCTAAGATTACAGAAAATAACAACTAAATTATCAAAATAAAAATAAAAAGTTATTCCTAATTTTACACCCTCTTAAAAAAAAACACCCCAAAATAAAAAAGCCCCTAATCTATAATAAACTACCAATAGCCCTTAAAAGGGCCTTTTGTAGGACATTGCCCTAAAGATATAATTGGGGTAAACTAAGGGGGTGTTAGGTTAGGGGGCTTAGTTATTAGATCAACACTTTGCGGTGTGGGGGTTGGCGGATTAGGGGTTAATAGTTTAAATAAGTAGATTGCGTTGTGGGGGGCTGGCGGTTTAGAGGTTAATAGGTTAATTAAATATTTGCGTTGTGGGGGGTTGGTGGATTAGGGGTTAATAGTGTAAATAAGTAGATTGCATTGTGGGAGGTTGGGGGTTTGGAGGTTATTGGGTTAATTAGTTGTTTGCGTTGTGGGAGGTTGGTGGTTTAGGCGTTAATAGGTTAATTAGATACTTTGCAATGTGTGGGGTTGGCAGTTTAGGTTTTAATAGGTTAATTAGATACTGTGCAATGTGTGGAGTTGGCGGTTTAGGTGTTATTAGGTTAATTAGATACTTTGCAATGTGTGGGGTCGGCAGATTAGAGGTGAATAGTGTAATTAGGTAATTTGCGTTGCGGGGGGGTTATCGGATTAGGGGTTAATACTTGTATTAGTTATTGCGATGTGGGGGGGGTGGCAGTTTAGAGGTAGATATTGCGCATGCGTTAGGTGTTTGTTAAGGCTTTCAGGGAGTTACGGTACTTTCATACTCAGCACAAGGCTTGCTGCGCCTGCCTATGTGTGGCGAGGCGGAATTGGAGTAAAATTTCTCCATTCTGCACGCGTAAGTCCTTGCGCTGAATATGTGATACCGACTCACGACGCCGGTTCTATGCTAGTTTATGGGGGGAAAAAAACTGTGGGCTACAGGTAAAATATACGCACGTAACTTTTATGCAGCGCCGTATATGTGATCGCTTGATTCGGCAAAAAATTGGCGACACCGGGTTTTGCACCCGACACCACATATGTAATCTTGCTCAAGATTTGAACCCAATATGCCCAATTCAGAGTGCGTTTTCTGGAATACTAAGCTGCCTAACAGCAATTGCGAATCTTTCTAATGCTGTTAACTCTCTAATAATAGGACATAATTTAACCTTTGATGCCAGAATCCCAAGAAGGATTCCCTATAATGCTATCATTATAAGGTTTTATCCCCCGACTGAATTTATTAACACAACATTCTCTCAAACCAAGCAACAAATCTTTTTTTTATTTCAGTAATATGCTGTATGTGATTTTAAATGACAGCACTCAAACAGCATATCAGTTAAATAACCAGGGCCCACACTGTACACATCCCAAGAGTTTGAATTAAATAACACAGCCCCACAAATAGAAACGCTAATTAATCTAGGATAAATATGATTTAGTCTCTAATTAGGTAATTTGCATCCCTTTTTAGATAATGGGAGCTGTACACTACCAGCCAGTTTATAGCGTTGAAATACTCTTGTAAACTAGTTAAGATAATAAAACATATATCATCACTACATTTCATTATTTAATTTTTTTTGAAAAAAAAGATAGAATTTGTCTGAAGGCTTTTGAAGGGTTATGGAATACGCAGGTTATAATGAGAAATCTGGAATACGCAGGTTAAAATGAGAAAAACCTTCATATTTATTCCAATCTAGTTAAAAGTAATATACAGTTTAGACATGTTATACATACAAGATGTATGTATTTATTTCACACACAACATTTACATTAATGTCACTTTCGTTACTGACATCATAAACAACAGCACAGGGGTTATTTAATACACTTTATGGTTCAACATTTAGCATTATATATTACATTATTCTTTAATAATACTAATTGAAAATATAAATTAAATAAATTTAAAGTAGGAATAAAATAATTAACCATAAAATTATTTAACACATTGAGGGCCAGATTACAAGTGGAGCGCTAAATATCGCTTTCAAGCAAGCGATATTAGCGCTGCACTTTGTATTACCAGCGTGCGATAATGTGTGCTGGTATAACAAGTCAATCGCAATGTGAAGGCAAGCTTGCGTTCACATTGCTAGGAGGAAGCATTGCATTCACAAGAGCGTGATTCCATAGACTCCTATGGAAGCCTCGTTCTGATACCGTTTGCGGGAAAGCAATAATTTAGTTCTCCACTTGTAATCTAGTCTTAAATATGAACCAAATTGGGGTTTTAAAAGGAGGATGGACATGCTATTTGAATGAATGAATGCTTCTACCCATGTCTACACTCCTTTAGTGTAAAAAATATTATATAGTGTGTGTATATATACATATATATATATATATATATATATATATATATTATTCCTGACATCAATAACACAACAGAATAAGGCTAATCGTTACTGCCAGCTGATTATTACGGTCATTAACATCACTTGACAGCTGTAAGGATATAAAAAATTCCTGTTTTAAATGAGAGGTCTTATGATATATTATTATGGTTTGGGGTGATTAGTCCGCAAAACCCCAAAATATGACCAATCCCTTAGGCGTTTTGTCTCTGGCAATTAACTAGCAATTGGACAGACATAGGAACACTTACTTGAAATAAAATTATTGCTGCATTTAAATAAAGGGTAAAATATCCCTTTCTGTATTATGGAGGGTAACACAGGGGATATCCTACACATTTTTTCTACATATGCATGGTTTTATTAGGTGCCCCAATTTTGGGGTCCTATGGCCTCTTTTATAACACAGAGCACCCTAAAAATCACATATTAAGTGATTTAAAAAAGTCTATAGGCTGCAAGCTAGAGATGCAATCACTTTTTTTAATTGAAAGGTATTCATATGTGCTGGATGTTGTCTATATCCTCCATATAGTCCCTACAGGCAGGTGGAAGTAACAAAGGACAGGAGTGTGAGATGCCTCATTGGGGAGAGAGGTTTTCTCCCTTTACAAAAAGTTCTCTCATGACCCTCTGTGTGGCTTATAAGGAATGATATGAAGCTCTAAAAGTGCCCCCTCCTCTAGTTGGGGCAGGAGATCACCTACAAATTAGAGGGGTGTATGACTCCTCATTAAAAAAGAGGAACATCGCCTTTTAAATGAGGGGATTCATTCTCTTTGAATTAAATCAGAGGTCTAAATAATGGGCCATGAATCCAGTGACCACTTCTTTAAAAGAGGAACTTCTCCCTTTTCTAGCACAGAATTAACTTGTCTCTATAGGACAAATAAAGCGGAGACGGGTGCTTTGCTAGATCCCCCTCTTCCTCAGCCATACATCAGTTTAGCTGCTAATGCAGGTGGTTGCTGCTGCTTATAATATTACCTGCATCTTTGTAAGGTGTAGAATTAAATAGGAATATCTAAATATGTTTTCCACACAGTATCACAAATAAACGGGATTAAAAACAAAGTAATCCCAAATCTGCTCATATACTGTGGGTCAACAGAGGTTGAATTATACAGTCTATATGTATAGGAAAACAATATTGTAATTGTAGTTAAACAAGTAGCTGTAAATCTTGCAGAGATATAGAAGAGGTTACTGTCTCTTTAAGTATGAGTATTGTAAGATAGCTGTTCAATTCATATGTTCAATTCCACAAACTGAGACTCAAAAGGTAAAAAGTTCATCAGAATGAATAGCAGTGACTTAAAGGGACAGTCAACATCAGAATTTTTGTTGTTTAAAAAGAAAGATAATCCCTTTATTACCCATTCCCCAGTTTTGCATAACCAACACAGTTATAATAATACATGTTTTACCTCTGTAATTATCTTGTATCTAAGCTTCTGCTGACTACCCCTTATTTCAGTTCTTTTGACAAACATGCAGTTTAGCCAATCAGTGCTCACTCCTAGGTCACGTTACGTGCATGAGCTCAATGTTATCTATATGAAACATGTGAACTAATGCCCTCTAGTGGTCAAAATGTATTCAGATTAGAGGCAGTCTTCAAGGTTTAAGAAATTAGCATATGAACCTCCTAGTTTTAGCTTTCAACTAAGAATACCAAGAGAACAAAGCAAAATTGGTGATAAAAGTAAATTGGGAAGTTGTTTAAAATTGCATGCCCTATTTAAAACAGGACTTGGCTGTCCCTTTAAGTGAAACTTGAACCTGTTTAGTTTTAACTTACTTTTACAGATTCAGACACAGCAGATGTATTAGATGAATGATTTAAACAGAATGACTTCAATTAGCATATAGTTCAGGTCAGGTAAGTAAATATGTGCAGTAAGTTAAATACAGACAGGGATTTAGCATAGGATAAACACAGTGCAGTGCAGCTTGACAACTGTAGACTACATCTGCGAGATTACATATGCGGAGTTGCCCGCAAAAGCCGGAGATGCCAGATTTTAGTCCGGTATTGATATCACATATACAGCGCCACATATAAATGCGTTGCGTATATATCTCACCCATCGCCTGCTAATTTTACTCCCATAAACTAACATAGAACCGTGTCGCAAGTCGGTATCACATATTCAGTGCAAGGACTTACGCATCGAAAATTGAGAAATTTTACTCCATTTTCACCTCGCCACACATAGGCAGGCGCAGCAAGCCTTGCTCTGAATATGTGAGCACAGTAACTCCCTGGAAGTATTAACAAACACCTAACGCATGCGCAATATCTACCTGTCAACCGCCATCCCTCACCGCAATAAACTAATAAAATATATTAACCCCTAATCCGCCAACCCCGACATCGCAAACTACCTAATAAATGTATTAACCCCTAATCTGCCATCCCCCCACATCGCAAAGTAACTAATTAACCTATTAACCCCTAAACCGTCATTCCCCCACAATGCATTAAACCTAATGAAGCTATTAACCCCTAAACCGCCAACCTCTCACAACGCAAATAATTAATTTAATTACTAAGCCCCCTAACCTAACACCCCTAAATAAATCCCAATTACATTAAATAAAAAAATACTAACTTACAATTTATATAAAAAAACTAACATTACTTAAAAAAAAAAAAAAAAAAATCTAAATTTACAAAAAATTCAAAAAAGCCTAAAATTACAGAAAAAAAATAAAACCAAATAATTATCAAAAATAAAAAAATTAAACCTAATCTAATGCCCCTATGAAAAGAAAAAAGCCCCTCCAAAATAAAAACACCCCCTAATCTAACACTAAGCTACCAATAGCCCTTAAAATGGCCTTTTGTAGGGCATTGCCCTCAAGCGATCAGCTCATTTACATTAAATAGTCCCCCCTAACATTAACCCCCCACCCACCAAACCCCCCCCCCAAAAAAAAACTAACACAAAAAAAATCTAAACTACCCATTGCCCCTAAAGGGGTCATTTGTATGGGCATTAACTTTAAAAGGGCAATCAGCTCTTTTGCAGCCCAAAAATTCTGTAATCTAAAAAATAGTCACCCAATAAAAAACAAAAAAAACAAAGTCTAACCCCCAAATAGGTATTCACCGTTCCGCGGAGGTGGTCTTCTTCCAGGCGGTGCTGATCTTCTTCCAAGCGGCGATATCTTCTTCCAGCGCGGAGACTTCTTCTATCTTTTTCCAGGACCGCGGCGACACAGAGGGGAGGTGACCGTGGAACAAGACTGGCGACTGCAGAGCCATCCAGCGTGGAGAATCCTCTTCGTATGATCACCGCCGCACCACACTGAGTATTGAATGTAAGATACCCATTTATATTTGGGGTATCTTGCATTCCTATTGGCTGACATTTTCAAATCAGCCAATAGGATGTGAGCTACTTTAGATTGCGATGTGGGTGAATGGTGGATTAGGGGTTAAAACATTTAGGGGTTAATAGGTTAATTAGATACTTTGCGATGTTGGTGGATGGCGGATTAGGGGTTAATACATTTATTAGGTAGAATGTGATGTGGGTGAATGGCGGATTAGGGGTTAAAACATTTATTAGGTAGATTGCCGTGGGGGGATGGCGGATTAGGGGTTAATAGTTTAATTAGGTATATTGCGTTGTGGGGGGTTGATGGTTTAGGGGTTAATACTTTTATTATTAGTTGCGATGTGGGGTGATGGCGGATATAGGGGTTTTAACATGTCGGGTTTATTTTTCGGAGGCGGGTTACCCATGCGATTTAACTTTTTTTTTTTTCCATAAGCGCCGGCAGTTTCTAAACTGCCCTAATTCACTGGCGACTCCAGAAATGTGTGTGGTGTACGCACATTTCTGGACATCACCAGTTTATTAGACTTACGGCAGTATATGAACTGCCGGTGCGGTTTATGTGATTCCCCGATTTGCGAGGGGAAATTGCAAGCGACGTGGGTTTCACTAGTTACGCTGAAGCTTGCGCCGCATATGTAACCTGGCCCTGGTATGAGACAAGATATGCATGAGTAAGGGTTGATCGCCCAAAACGTTGCTGTCTGTTGGATTCACACTTTGGAATAAAGTGAGCTGAATTTCATTGTGCTGTGGAGCTTTTTTATTTCATGAGACAAGATATGGACATGTCTGTATTCTGGATATCATTTCAGTTGATCTTGTCTCACTTTAGCCTACAAGTGAAGAACAGATACACAGAGCCCGGCTCTTTTTATGAACGTGCAATGGCAGTGTTGGAGCGCCTTCTGCTCATACAAGTCATAAGACCGCTGCTTCTTAACCCAATGTGCCAATTGTGGGGTATCTCAATCCTCCCTGGACCTTTCTGACCAGGGAGAATGGCTGTGCACGAGCAGGGGGCGGCATTGCACAATAGACGTAGTGTGGAGTGATAAATGTGGGCAGTACATTGCTGCCCACTAGACGCAGTGTCAGCAGACAGGTGTGAAGATGTGCACCCCTGTCTTTGAGATTGAGCCCACTGTTTAATGATTTAACAAAGGTGAGAAATACGATAAATCAAGCAAAATGTGCTGAAACAATCTGTCAAGTAGCAATCAATAGTCTTTTCAAAACAGATCTCTTTAAAACGACTAGACTGTCTCAAAAAATATCTACAAAACCCAATAAAGTTACCTAGACATGTGTCCAAAGACCTAGCGGTGCAAAAAGAAAATTCTATATTATGTTAGAGCATTTTATTATTGAGCTGTTCTTTGCATATAATTATGTGTTTAACCATGGAAAGGGGGTTAAACTCATAATTAAAGCCAGCTCCAGAGCAAAAATTCACTATTGGGAGCTAGCTGAGCACATCTGATGAGCCAATGACAAGAGGCATAATGTGTGTAGCCACCAAGTTCCCAAAATTGCGCTGCTGCTGCTGAACCTACCTGGGCATGCTTTTCAACAAAGGAAAAGACCCTTAAAATCACATGTTCTATTTAAACCATAAACATTTAACTTTGACTTTCATCTCCCTTTGTACATCAGTTAAATCTATTCAGCCATTTTGTGCAGGTGATTACGGTCCTGTATGAAGTAACATAAAATACAACAATTAAACATACAAAAGACTAATTGGCCAATTCGAATTAAAACGTACACTTAGTAGTGATAACCATCTGTACAGTGACAAGCACACGGATATGTCTGATGCCCCACAAATGGCACACACTTCCATTAGCAAAATAAGAAAAACATCTTTAAATCGTTTCCATTTATTAAATATAATTTTGCTTAAGCGCTCATGTGCCTTTATGTAATATTCTGTACAAAATCTTGTGGGCTTCCTTGTCTTACAATTGAGATAGAAGATAGATATGATGTTATGGATTATGTTCATACTGTGCCTCATACAAATATAGTGTCCTACCTTTCCACTGTAAATCCAAGATAATCATTACGTCGGGATTTCTCTCGCCCACTTCAAGTGTGCAACGTCTCAGCCCATCTGACTGATAATCCCTTTTAGATTAGTGTCAGGCCCTGGATAAATCTCTCTCTTTTCTACTGCTTGTTTACTGTGCTGATTTCTTTCACTGTTTCATATGGATTAGGAGAGCCTGCTTAGTGATCATATGTTATAGTGAATTGCAGAAGCTCGTAAAATTACATTATAGATTCATTGTATAAACAGAAGACTGAACACAATTACGGCCTGGAAACCCTACAGAGAATATGTGATATTTGACAGCAGATGTCCCTAGCACAATGCACTTTGCAAGGATTGTGTAATTATTCTATTTCAGAAGTAGGAAAGTTTAATGTAATGCAATGGCTGCCCGCTTCTGTGAGTTGTCTGCAAGACAGACATAACTAGCAGTTTGTACAGACACAATCCTCAAACAAACTGGTAAAAAAATGCTTTTATTATTGACCCATTAATCAATTTGCTATGGAAAGATTTCATTTCAAGTTTAGTATTCATGCGTACAAGTACAATACAAAATGTTATTTTTCTTATAATCAAAGTTTGCCTAGAACAGTACTTGGCTTCTTTATGCCATTGTTAGTTTTAAATGGATTTATTACGTTTTTCAGACGACAGAAAACACTTTTTCATTGGTTATAAAAATACTGTAACATTTAAAAATAAAACACTACTGCATGCATGAAATAAATTATGTTTTATATCAATTTAATTGCCACTTCTACTTAGATGTATCAAAAACTTTCTGAAAACAAGGCATCTTCTTATGCACATGTTCAGCGCTGCATCTCCTTTCACACCGCCTAATGAGAGCTGCAGCTGCTATCACACCGCCTAATGACAGCTACAGCTGCTATCACACCACCTAATGAGAGCTGCAGCTGCTATCACACCGCCTAATGAGAGCTGCAGCTGCTATCACACCTCCTAATGAGAGCTGCAGCTGCTATCACACCTCCTAATGAGAGCTGCAGCTATCACACCACCTAATGAGAGCTGCAGCTGCTATCACTCCTCCTAATGAGAGCTGCAGCTGCTATCACACCTCCTAATGAGAGCTGCAGCTATCACACCACCTAATGAGAGCTGTAGCTGCTATCACACCTCCTAATGAGAGCTGCAGCTGCTATCACACCGCCTAATGAGAGCTGCAGCTATCACACCTCCCAATGAGAGCTGCAGCTGCAATCACACCTCCTAATGAGAGCTGCAGCTGCTATCACACCTCCTAATGAGAGCTGCAGCAGCTATCACACCGCCTAATGAGAGCTGCAGCTGCTATCACACCTCCTAATGAGAGCTGCAGCTGCTATCACACCGGCTAATGAGAGCTGCAGCTGTTATCACACCTCCTAATGAGAGCTGCAGCTGCTATCACACCTCCTAATGAGAGCTGCAGCTGCTATCACACTTCCTAATGAGAGCTGCAGCTGCTATCACACCTCCTAATGAGAGCTGCAGCTGCTATCACACCTCCTAATGAGAGCTTCAGCTGCTATCACACCACCTAATGAGAGCTGCAGCTATCACACCTCCTAATGAGAGCTGCAGCTGCTATCACACCTCCTAATTTGCTATGGAAAGATTTCATTTCAAGTTTAGTATTCATGCGTACAAGTACAATACAAAATGTTATTTTTCTTATAATCAAAGTTTGCCTAGAACAGTACTTGGCTTCTTTATGCCATTGTTAGTTTTAAATGGATTTATTACGTTTTTCAGATGACAGAAAACACTTTTTCATTGGTTATAAAAATACTGTAACATTTAAAAATAAAACACTACTGCATGCATGAAATAAATTATGTTTTATATCAATTTAATTGCCACTTCTACTTAGATGTATCAAAAACTTTCTGAAAACAAGGCATCTTCTTATGCATATGTTCAGCGCTGCATCTCCTTTCACACCGCCTAATGAGAGCTGCAGCTGCTATCACACCGCCTAATGACAGCTACAGCTGCTATCACACCACCTAATGAGAGCTGCAGCTGCTATCACACCGCCTAATGAGAGCTGCAGCTGCTATCACACCTCCTAATGAGAGCTGCAGCTGCTATCACACCTCCTAATGAGAGCTGCAGCTATCACACCACCTAATGAGAGCTGCAGCTGCTATCACACCTCCTAATGAGAGCTGCAGCTGCTATCACACCTCCTAATGAGAGCTGCAGCTATCACACCACCTAATGAGAGCTGTAGCTGCTATCACACCTCCTAATGAGAGCTGCAGCTGCTATCACACCGCCTAATGAGAGCTGCAGCTGCTATCACACCGCCTAATGAGAGCTGCAGCTATCACACCTCCCAATGAGAGCTGCAGCTGCAATCACACCTCCTAATGAGAGCTGCAGCTGCTATCACACCTCCTAATGAGAGCTGCAGCTGCTATCACACCGCCTAATGAGAGCTGCAGCTGCTATCACACCTCCTAATGAGAGCTGCAGCTGCTATCACACCGGCTAATGAGAGCTGCAGCTGTTATCACACCTCCTAATGAGAGCTGCAGCTGCTATCACACCTCCTAATGAGAGCTGCAGCTGCTATCACACTTCCTAATGAGAGCTGCAGCTGCTATCACACCTCCTAATGAGAGCTGCAGCTGCTATCACACCTCCTAATGAGAGCTTCAGCTGCTATCACACCACCTAATGAGAGCTGCAGCTATCACACCTCCTAATGAGAGCTGCAGCTGCTATCACACCTCCTAATGAGAGCTGCAGCTATCACACCTCCTAATGAGAGCTGCAGCTATCACACCTCCTAATGAGAGCTGCAGCTGCTATCACACCGCCTAATGAGAGCTGCAGCTGCTATCACACCGCCTAATGAGAGCTGCAGCTGCTATCACACCTCCTAATGAGAGCTGCAGCAGCTATCACACCTCCTAATGAGAGCGGCAGCTATCACACCTCCTAATGAGAGCTGCAGCTGTTATCACACCTCCTAATGAGAGCTGCAGCTGCTATCACACCGCCTAATGAGAGCTGCAGCTGCTATCACACCGCCTAATGAGAGCTGCAGCTATCACACCTCCTAATGAGAGCTGCAGCTGCAATCACACCTCCTAATGAGAGCTGCAGCTGCTATCACACCTCCTAATGAGAGCTGCAGCTGCTATAACACCGCCTAATGAGAGCTGCAGCTGCTATCACACCTCCTAATGAGAGCTGCAGCTGCTATCACACCGGCTAATGAGAGCTGCAGCTGTTATCACATCTCCTAATGAGAGCTGCAGCTGCTATCACACCTCCTAATGAGAGCTGCAGCTGCTATCACACTTCCTAATGAGAGCTGCAGCTGCTATCACACCTCCTAATGAGAGCTGCAGCTGCTATCACACCTCCTAATGAGAGCTTCAGCTGCTATCACACCACCTAATGAGAGCTGCAGCTATCACACCTCCTAATGAGAGCTGCAGCTGCTATCACACCTCCTAATGAGAGCTGCAGCTATCACACCTCCTAATGCGAGCTGCAGCTATCACACCTCCTAATGAGAGCTGCAGCTGCTATCACACCGCCTAATGAGAGCTGCAGCTGCTATCACACCGCCTAATGAGAGCTGCAGCTGCTATCACACCTCCTAATGAGAGCTGCAGCAGCTATCACACCTCCTAATGAGAGCTGCAGCTATCACACCTCCTAATGAGAGCTGCAGCTGTTATCACACCTCCTAATGAGAGCTGCAGCTGCTATCACACCGCCTAATGAGAACTGCAGCTGTTATCACACCTCCTAATGAGAGCTGCAGCTGCTATCACACTGCCTAATGAGAGCTGCAGCTGCTATCACACCTCCTAATGAGAGCTGCAGCTGCTATCACACCTCCTAATGAGAGCTGCAGCTGCTATCACACCGCCTAATGAGAGCTGCAGCTGCTATCACACCTCCTAATGAGAGCTGCAGCTGGCTATCACACCGCCTAATGAGAGCTGCAGCTGCTATCAAACCTCCTAATGAGAGCTGCAGCTGCTATCACACCTCCTAATGAGAGCTGCAGCTGCTATCACACCTCCTAATGAGAGCTGCAGCTGCTATCACACCTCCTAATGAGAGCTGCAGCTGCTATCACACCTCCTAATGAGAGCTGCAGCTGCTATCACACCTCCTAATGAGAGCTGCAGCTGCTATCACACCGCCTAATGAGAGCTGCAGCTGCTATCACACCTCCTAATGAGAGCTGCAGCTGCTATCACACCGCCTAATGAGAGCTGCAGCTGCTATCACACCTCCTAATGAGAGCTGCAGCTGCTATCACACCGCCTAATGAGAGCTGCAGCTGCTATCACACCTCCTAATGAGAGCTGCAGCTGCTATCACACCTCCTAATGAGAGCTGCAGCTGCTATCACACCTCCTAATGAGAGCTGCAGCTGCTATCACACCTCCTAATGAGAGCTGCAGTTGCTATCACACCGCCTAATGAGAGCTGCAGCTGCTATCACACCGCCTAAGGAGAGCTGCAGCTGCTATCACACCTCCTATTCCTAATGAGAGCTGCAGCTGCTATCACACCGCCTAATGAGAGCTGCAGCTGCTATCACACCTCCTAATGAGAGCTGCAGCTGCTATCACACCGCCTAATGAGAGCTGCAGCGGCTATCACACCTCCTAATGAGAGCTGCAGCTGCTATCACACCTCCTAATGAGAGCTGCAGCTGCTATCACACCTCCTAATGAGAGCTGCAGCTGCTATCACACCTCCTAATGAGAGCTGCAGCTGCTATCACACCGCCTAATGAGAGCTGCAGCTGCTATCACACCGCCTAATGAGAGCTGCAGCTGCTATCACACCTCCTAATGAGAGCTGCAGCTGCTATCACACCGCCTAATGAGAGCTGCAGCTGCTATCACACCTCCTAATGAGAGCTGCAGCTGCTATCACACCTCCTAATGAGAGCTGCAGCTGCTATCACACCTCCTAATGAGAGCTGCAGCTGCTATCACACCTCCTAATGAGAGCTGCAGTTGCTATCACACCGCCTAATGAGAGCTGCAGCTGCTATCACACCGCCTAAGGAGAGCTGCAGCTGCTATCACACCTCCTATTCCTAATGAGAGCTGCAGCTGCTATCACACCGCCTAATGAGAGCTGCAGCTGCTATCACACCTCCTAATGAGAGCTGCAGCTGCTATCACACCGCCTAATGAGAGCTGCAGCGGCTATCACACCTCCTAATGAGAGCTGCAGCTGCTATCACACCTCCTAATGAGAGCTGCAGCTGCTATCACACCTCCTAATGAGAGCTGCAGCTGCTATCACACCTCCTAATGAGAGCTGCAGCTGCTATCACACCGCCTAATGAGAGCTGCAGCTGCTATCACACCGCCTAATGAGAGCTGCAGCTGCTATCACACCTCCTAATGAGAGCTGCAGCTGCTATCACACCGCCTAATGAGAGCTGCAGCTGCTATCACACCTCCTAATGAGAGCTGCAGCTGCTATCACACCTCCTAATGAGAGCTGCAGCTGCTATCACACCTCCTAATGAGAGCTGCAGCTGCTATCACACCTCCTAATGAGAGCTGCAGCTGCTATCACACCTCCTAATGAGAGCTGCAGCTGCTATCACACCGCCTAATGAGAGCTGCAGCTGCTATCACACCTCCTAATGAGAGCTGCAGCTGCTATCACACCGCCTAATGAGAGCTGCAGCTGCTATCACACCTCCTAATGAGAGCTGCAGCTGCTATCACACCGCCTAATGAGAGCTGCAGCTGCTATCACACCTCCTAATGAGAGCTGCAGCTGCTATCACACCTCCTAATGAGAGCTGCAGCTGCTATCACACCTCCTAATGAGAGCTGCAGCTGCTATCACACCTCCTAATGAGAGCTGCAGCTGCTATCACACCTCCTAATGAGAGCTTCAGCTGCTATCACACCACCTAATGAGAGCTGCAGCTATCACACCTCCTAATGAGAGCTGCAGCTGCTATCACACCTCCTAATGAGAGCTGCAGCTATCACACCTCCTAATGAGAGCTACAGCTGCTATCACACCTCCTAATGAAAGCTGCAGCTGCTATCACACCTCCTAATGAGTGCTGCAGCTATCACACCTCCTAATGAGAGCTGCAGCTGCTATCACACCTCCTAATGATAGCTGCAGCTGTTATCACACCTCCTAATGAGAGCTGCAGCTGCTATCACACCGCCTAATGAGAGCTGCAGCTGCTATCACACCTCCTAATGAGAGCTGCAGCTGCTATCACACCGCCTAATGAGAGCTGCAGCTGCTATCACACCTCCTAATGAGAGCTGCAGCTGCTATCACACCTCCTAATGAGAGCTGCAGCTGCTATCACACCTACTAATGAGAGCTGCAGCTGCTATCACACCTCCTAATGAGAGCTGCAGCTGCTATCACACCTCCTAATGAGAGCTTCAGCTGCTATCACACCACCTAATGAGAGCTGCAGCTATCACACCTCCTAATGAGAGCTGCAGCTGCTATCACACCTCCTAATGAGAGCTGCAGCAATCACACCTCCTAATGAGAGCTGCAGCTATCACACCTCCTAATGAGAGCTGCAGCTGCTATCACACCACCTAATGAGAGCTGCAGCTGCTATCACACCGCCTAATGAGAGCTGCAGCTGCTATCACACCTCCTAATGAGAGCTGCAGCAGCTATCACACCTCCTAATGAGAGCTGCAGCTATCACACCTCCTAATGAGAGCTGCAGCTGTTCTCACACCTCCTAATGAGAGCTGCAGCTGCTATCACACCGCCTAATGAGAACTGCAGCTGTTATCACACCTCCTAATGAGAGCTGCAGCTGTTATCACACCTCCTAATGAGAGCTGTAGCTGTTATTACACCTCCTAATGAGAGCTGCAGCTGTTATCACAACTCCTAATGAGAGCTGCAGCTGTTATCACACTGCCTAATGAGAGCTGCAGCTGTTATCACACCTCCTAATGAGAGCTGCAGCTGCTATCACACTGCCTAATGAGAGCTGCAGCTGCTATCACACCTCCTAATGAGAGCTGCAGCTGCTATCACACCTCCTAATGAGAGCTGCAGCTGTTATCACACCTCCTAATGAGAGCTGCAGCTGCTATCACACCGCCTAATGAGAGCTGCAGCTGCTATCACACCTCCTAATGAGAGCTGCAACTGTTATCACACCGCCTAATGAGATCTGCAACTGTTATCACACCTCCTAATGAGAGCTGCCGCTGCTATCACACCTCCTAATGAGAGCTGTAGCTGCTATCACACCGCCTAATGAGAGCTGCATCTGCTTACACACCTCCTAATGAGAGTTGCAGCTGTTATCACACCTCCTAATGAGAGCTGCCGCTGCTATCACACCTCCTAATGAGAGCTGCAGCTATCACACCTCCTAAAGAGAGCTGCAGCTATCACACCTCCTAATGAGAGCTGCAGCTATCACACCACCTAATGAGAGCTGCAGCTATCACACCTCCTAAAGAGAGCTGCAGCTATCACACCTCCTAATGAGAGCTGCAGCTATCACACCACCTAATGAGAGCTTCAGCTGTTATCACACCTCCTAATGAGAGCTGCAGCTGCTATCACACCTCCTAATGAGAGCTGCAGCTGCTATCACACCTCCTAATGAGAGCTGCAGCTATCACACCTCCTAATGAGAGCTGCAGCTGCTATCACACCTCCTAATGAGAGCTGCAGCTATCACACCTCCTAAAGAGAGCTGCAGCTATCACACCTCCTAATGAGAGCTGCAGCTATCACACCTCCTAATGAGAGCTGCAGCTATCACACCACCTAATGAGAGCTGCAGCTGTTATCACACCTCCTAATGAGAGCTGCAGCTATCACACCACCTAATGAGAGCTGCCGCTGCTATCAGACTGTCTAATGAGAGCTGCAGCTTAAAACAAAAAAACCCAAAAACAAAGCACACAGTTATGTAGTGTCATAATCTTCCCAATACTTTGGCTTGATTATCCGTCCATATCTTGATAATCTACTGGGTGAGACCATTTTCTCAAGGTCAGTAAAATAGAAATGAATTAGGTGATGTTACTCATGTGGGAAGGCCAATAACTAGGGTGTGTAAGTCAGTGACCTTTTACTCATGGAAACTATGCTTGTAGTCTTTTGAGGTCCCCTTTACTTTTCTTCTTATTCCCCCCCCCCCCTCCCCCAGATATGGAGTGTAATGTATATCTTGCTTACCACTGTTATATGCACAGGGATCGGTTTATATTGTTTTGTTTAATGTTTATATATATTGTTTGAGAAAATTGATATTAAGAAAAATCTCACAAGCTCAATGGGAATTGTATTTTGTGATTTCCATTGTATCTTTGTAGGGCTGATCCCTAGATGGAGATCTCAGTAGGTTTTCTACACAATTGTGAGCTGTGTATTCTGTTATCTTCTTGTTATTGTACACTTGCTTTTATCAATAAAGCTTGTAATTTTTTTTAAATGACTTACTTCAAGTAAAAGACACTTACAGATTCTGACTGCATCCCTAAAGAAGCCAAATTCCTGTCTTACTAAGGAAAAAAAAATCTAAATATACAAGTATAAAAACTCTCTGAAGTGAATAATATGAATGAAATAAGTGATCTATGTCCTAACGAACAGTTTTAACTGGCTAGTTAATTTACATCTGAAAGAGGTTTACTTGAAAATTCCCATTTACCATTTGTTCGATCAGTTCCTCTAATATTGATAGAAAGATCAACTTCTTAACTCCCTCCTGGTCCTTCTTCATCTCTCTGGGTATTTATGAAGATTGTAAAACAGTTATATCCTGGCTTTGTATGAGATTAGTTTGTTTGTTTTTTTGGAGGAAAGATAATATTCTATTGGATCAGGATCAGTATTTTCTCATAGAAAACTTTCACTCTGCTGTTTACAAAATCAGAATTTAGAAAAATCTCGCCCCCACCAGCACCATGTATGAGGTCTTGCTGCTTTCCGTCGACTCTCTATTTACTTTGCTGGCTATAATCTATTAGGTGCACGTGCGCAACTGTTCCTGTGCAGTGGGGGCGTGCAAGACCATTCCAGCACATCATACTGGAGAATTATGGGTTGAAAGCCTCTCCTCTAGAAATGACCTCACTAGGGCACCAAACCATATAAATTCAGATTTGAAGAGTGAGATTGTGCTAATTTATTGCAGTGCTCTGTGCCTTGTGAAACTCCTTGTTTGCTGTTTTCCTGGTTCCTTGACCCCTGGCTTTGTTAATTGATACTGAACCTAGTTTGCCTGCCATGACCCCTGGCCTGATTTAAGACTTGGTTTTGGATATCAACTTGTACTGCATTCTGGATTTCTCTGTCCTGGCTACTGCTATCTAAGAGGCTTGTGCTATATATATATATATATCAGTCTACATGAGTAGAAGGGCCTCAGCATGAGCAAGTACTCTTGGCATCTGGGCATCTGGGCTCTGACCACCAACACCTGATCATTCTACCTCAATCGCATCTAAAAATCCTGAAGCAGATCCTGCTGAAGATCAACATACTTTATCAAAACAGATAACAATTAAAAAAATATATACAAAAGAAAAACTTAAAAACCAGTTTGACTCTTTCTTACTCAGGTATAATAATAAAAATACTCATAGGTTAGATAGAAAAATAGATTATAATGTCATCAATAATATTTAGATACTTCTAAAATATAACCAACAAGTGTTAAAGCCCGTGTACACGAGCCAAAATGTCCCCCTCCAAGATCTTCTCCCTAGCCTTTATTCCCCCCCCACACACACTCTAGGATCCCCCTGTACCTCCTTCTCCCTCCTTCCACCTCCCTGCCGCTCTTAGCATAATTTTTTTCTGTAGTGTATCGGTCCCACCTGTTCCCGTCCCCCTCCAGCGATGGGCCGCCCACCCGCCCGTCTCACGCCATCAACAATCGGCACCACTGCTGCCCAATGCAGAGAGGGACAGTGTCCTTCTCTGCTTCGGTACCTCAGCAAGACTATTTCTGCACTGCCCAACTCGTGGAGCATGCAGAAATAGCACAATCTCACTACTTTTAGCAAGGTCAAGGCAGAGGGAGGCCCAGGACAGCAGCATTGTGGTCCTTAAGCGTGTTCCTTAAGCGCGGTCCTAGCGCAGTCTCTACTGCGCATTGGCGCTAATTGTTATGGCCAGGTATGTTTGCCTTGCGCAGTCTCTACTGCGCTGGACAAACATACTTGGCATTTTATTATATAGGATGACCCGCAGCACATTACATTGGCGCTTTTTTTATAGAAATATATCAAGGCATTGAACCTTTTTGAGAGCTTGAGACCAATTGGTGACAATCCTCTAAAAATTATCTTTTGTAGCAATTTGAGTTTTATACTACACTGCAGTGGGTGACTGCAGAAAATAATAACTTTTTTTTTTTTTTTTTACTCACTTCCACTGTTTACAGCACAATGAGCACATCAGTACACTGCAGAACTAAAGGCTGATGTACTCTCTCTCTCTCGCTCTCGGGTGCGCGTGCGATCAGCTGTGCTCTTTCACTTGTCCGGTCCTCACGCTGCTGTTTTCACCTGCAGGGGTGCGCGTGCGATCAGCTGTGCGCTTCCTAAGGCCAAGTGTTTGTCTGTACTGCGCATGACGGCTTCAGACAAACACTTGCCTTTTATAATATAGGATGTAACAAGGGTTAGCAAATCTTTTTCTCAGTGCCCCTTTAAAACAACTAATTATAAAATACACTTTTTCTTTCATGGGATTAAAGTCCAGTCTAATCGGAGGAGGCAAAACATCCAACATAACAGAGATTTAATCTCTCACCCCTTTCCCATGATCCCTCAGTCAACTTGAACTATTGATCTACACGTCAATTAAAAGGGGGTTCTCTTACAGATCATAGGCCCATTATTCTTCTCAGAATACCTACAAAAAAGGGCAGATGAGTCAACAGGAGTTCAGCCAAGCAGTTAAAACTTTCTTACAGTGTGGAGATTCCACCAGCCTCCAATTTTTAATGTGGGCATGCCCGTCAATCCCCTGGTGTACAGTGTGCTGCTCCTTACAGATATTTGGCAGAGTGTGTGCACTGCCTTGGATGGGCCCATCTACTGGAAGCAAACTTGTTCTGCTAAGGTGAGCACAGTTGATTAAGGTGCTGACTGGTAAGTACCATGCTCCTTCCTAGCCTGCAGGCTATTAGCATAATCGTCTACACATTTTTCACAAAGCCAGAGGACACATTAGCATACATTAGATAACACTCTGGGGTAGATTTATCATACCCTTGAAGGACATGATATAGCGAATCTTGTCCGTCCTGCATCCCTGAATGCCGACAGTATACACTCTGGTGAACTGCTTAGGAAATGCTGCCCCCTGCATATTTGCGGCCAATCGGTCGCTAGAAGGGGGTGTCAATCAATCAGATTGTATTTGATCGGGCGGATTGATGTCCGCAGCCTCAGAGCAGGTGGACAAGTTAGGGAGCAGCGGTCTTAAGAATGCTGCTTTTTAACTCCCGTTTCCGGCGAGCCTAGATACAGAGCTTATTAAATTGGCCCCTATCTACCAGTGATGGCTAACATTGGCACCCCAATATTTTGAAACTACATTTCCCATGATGCTTAGGTATCATGGAAAATGTAGTTCCAAAACATTGGGGGTGCCAAGGTTAGCCATTGGCGCTATATACAGTTTTATGGTAAATAAATATATATATATATATATATATATATATATATATATATATAAAACAGTTTACTGTCATTTTCTATATACCGGTTTACATTTAAATTTAACACACTGCAGTGCTGTAGCCATCTTCTCAAGCAGGTAAGGAGCTCTCAGAGGGAAAGGTCAATTAAATATTTAACAGAGTTGGTGTATAGTTCATTATTTTAATCCCTTATTTGGTGGGCTTAATTAAATTAATCTTAAAATAGCTATTTCAATAAAATGTCTTAGGGTTAGAGTAATTGTGCACTGTCACTTTAAACACTAACACCTTGACATTTAAAAAAAAAAAAAACATGTTCCTTTTAATGAGATAGTACCCAATGGTTTCTGATTGCCTACTAGGCACTTCAGTATTACATTGTACAAGATCTCTTTGTTCCTCTTATACTGTATTTCTGTGCTACTATCTAATTCTATATACTTGCTTATCCTTACAATATGAATTACTATGGAGCAAACTGATGCATCTCACTTCTTAGGACATAATGCTGATCATTTAGAAGGGTGATAAACTGATAATTTAACCCGTCAATAGCATTTGCCATGTAAGGATGTGTTGGTGTCTCCAGTCCAGTCCCTCTGCATAGTGAAGCCACTTGTTTACTGAGTCTATGTTGATTGCTTGACAGGGTCATGCAGAATTGCTCAGGAATTTACTACCCACCAGTTCTACTGAAGTGTCTCCTAATTTAAAACAATCGGCTAGATTACAAGTTGTGTGTTAAGGTAAAAAAGCAGCGTTAACAGGTCCTAATGCTGCTTTCTTACGCCTGCTGCTATTACGAGTCTTGCAGGTATAGGTGTACTGCACACTTTTTTGACCTTACCGCAAACCTACTTACGTAAATTTCGTAAAAAGGCTTTTTTCTATGGGACTTCCATAGCGCCGGTATTACGAGTTTGTCCTAGGAGGCCAAGAAGTGAGCGGTACAGCCTCTACCGCCAAGATTCGTAACGCATTTTAAAGTCAGTAGTTATGAGTTTTACACTACAACGCTGTAGCATAAAACTTATAACTAAAGTGCTAAAAAGTACACTAACACCCATAAACTACCTATTAAACCCTAAACTGAGGCCCTCTTGCATCGCAAACACTAAAATAAATTTATTAACCCCTAATCTGCCGCTCCAGACATCGCCACCACTATAATAAACATATTAACCCCTAAACCGAGGCCCTACCACATCGCAAACACTAAAATAAAATGATTAACCCCTAATCTGCTGTTCCACACATCGCCGCCACTATAATAAACATATTAACCCCTTAACCGCCGTTCTCCCGCCTCGCAAACACTAGTTAAATATTACTAAACCCTAATCTGCTGTCCCTAACCTCGCCGCCACCTACATTACAGTTATTAACCCCTAATCTGCCGCCCCAAACATCGCCCACACTATTCTAAATTTATTAACCCTTTAAACCTAAGTTTACCCTAACACTAACACCCATTAACTTAAATATAATTTAAATAAATCTAAATAAAATTAATCTCATTAACTAAATTATTCCTATTTAAAACTAAATACTTACCTGTAAAATAAAGCCTAAGTTAGCTACAATATAACTAATAGTTACATTGTAGCTAGTTTAGGGTTTGTTTTTATTTTACAGGCAAGTTTGTATTTATTTTAAATAGGTAGAATAGTTACTAAATAGTTATTAACTATTTAATAACTACCTAGCTAAAATAAATATAAATTGTCCTGTAAAATAAAACCTAACCTATGTTACAATAACACCTAACACTACACTACACTACAATTAAATAAATTCCCTACATTAAATACAATTAAATAAATTAAATAAAATTAATTATGGGTTTTACTGTTGGAGGGGTTGTTTGGATTTTCTTTTACAGGTAAAAGAGCTGATTTCTTTGGGGCAATGCCCCGCAAAAGGCCCTTTTAAGGGCTATTGGTAGTTTAGTTTAGGCTAAGGTTTTTTTTTATTTTGGGTGGTTTTTATTTTATTTTAATAGGGCTATTAGATTAGGTGTAATTAGTTTAAAGATCTTGTAATTTTCTTTT
Organism: Bombina bombina; assembly: GCF_027579735.1. Lineage (NCBI taxonomy): Eukaryota > Metazoa > Chordata > Amphibia > Anura > Bombinatoridae > Bombina > Bombina bombina. The sequence goes on from NC_069510.1 coordinate 134,591,705, forward strand.
TTCTTTTCTGTAATTATTGTTTTTTTTTTTTTGTAATTTAGCTAATTTTATTTAACATTAACATGATTAAGAACCTGTTATAGGTTTGAAACGTCGTTGTTGTTATAATGGACCCTGTAAGAAACTAATAAAGGTCTTTTAAAAATCTATTGGAGGCTGGAAAATTACCTTTTTGAGATTGACATTGGGGTTTGGCTAACCCTTTCCTGTGCCCCTGATTGAAAAGGTGCTGTCTCTCACTACTATTTTTCATATCTCTCCACTATCACACCTGATGCCAAGGTTCCAGTATATCGGCCAGGACTCTTTGGGATTAATGTGATGCTTTCTTTTTTAACTTTGTCTGTTAATTTTCTTATTCACTCTGCTTTTTTCAATACTATTTAACCTTACCCAGTGGAAGGGTGGTATCTGAGCAGGTTGATTAGATGTGATATTACCTTCTGTTAATGATTTTAATTTATTAATAAAGGCTATGTTTTTTATTAGGTAATAGTGCTGTAAGCCCCCATACTTTCTCTCTTTTGTATAATTTAATTGTTATTTTGGAGGATTAGCACTTTATCTCATAGAAATATTTTTATTTGCTAAGTTTTTTTTACTCTTTTGGAGTGTAGTGCCGGTTAGCCCTTATCTGTTAATTATATGTTCCCTTTGTTCTCTCTGTCAAATCTCCAAACTGGGTAGGCGGACTATCATTCCTTTAGAAGACAGTACCTCTTTTAAGGATCCTATGGACAAAAAGCGTGAGAGTTTTCACAGATGATCCTTTCAGCTGGCAGGCTATGGGCTAGATTACAAGTAGAGCTCTAAATATCGCTTGCTCACTGGTATTACAAGTTAAGCACAATGCGAACGCCACCTCGTGTTCGCATTGCTAGAAAGCATTGTACTCACAAGAGTGCCCTTCCATAGGCTCCAATCTGAGCCTTGTTCTGATGGCTTCAGAGACGGCATCAGAAAAGAGCAGCATAGGGGTAAGTTGCGTAGCGATTTTAAATATATATACAGTATATATATATATATATATATATATATATATATATATATATATATGTAGGCTTATATACATATATATTTATTTGTTAATATGTGCAAAATATCGGATCATGTCCGCTCGCACAATGATAATTCGGCCCCTAAGTGTGTTAGAAGATCATAAATGTAGAACTTTCATTTCTGTGGTTGTTAATGAACATTTAGACAAATTAAATATACCCTCTCTTAATTTGTCCAATTTGTTCTTTTTTTCTGGTCTTAGCCATTCCCCTGCAACCACTTTTGCATATGAAATTTTTACTGGTGTTGAAGGATTGTGTTTTCCTATTGGAAACATTTCTACTTGTGGTTGGTTTTGTACCAGATTCTCCTTCCACTGCAGAGGTGGATTTAGATTTCACAAAGTACCTTCTTTAATATAGAGTCCCTCATCTCTATCCATCATTCTATTTAATGTTCTATTAGATCCTCCAACTTTGTTATTTTTCCAATTTTTCTGGAGCCTAGGGGTATCAATCTTATTCTCTCTTTTGTTTTTATTTTTATTCTAGTTTCTATTCTTAACCTCAAAACAGGATTCATAGACAGTTACATTTCCACCAACCCCTTTTGTTGTCATATTGAAAGTGTAAATATTCCCAATGTTATAATCATTTTCATCTCTATTCATTTTCTTATTTTCATTTTAATAATTTCATTTTGATATTTATTGGATCTCTTAATGACATTTTCGTTCAATTTCTCATTCTCAGGATGTTCCTTGAATTTGCCTATCTCCTGTTGAATCTTTTCTCAGTCCCTAAATCAACTAGAAAACTCTGTCTATATTTAACCAAATGGTCCATAAGTTTTAGGGCACATTTACTTTCCAATTCTTTAATAATCATATCATTATTCCTAAAAGGACAATATTTCAAAATACGTAGTCCCCTACATTTAGCCACCAAACAGCAATGTCTACCCAGGTGCTCAACCAAAAATGGGCCAGCTCCTAAGCTTACATTCCTGCTTTTCAAAAAAAATATACCAAGAGAACAAAGAAAATTTAATAATAGGAGTAAAATAGAAAGTTAAAAACTGCATGCTCTATCTGAATCATGAAAGAAAAAAAATTGGGTTTCATTTTGATTTAAGTAATTATCACAAGTGATCCGCCTTAAATTAAAAGTTAATGTCCTCTGACTTATTATCTGAGTCAGATGAAGAATCATCTAAGGAAACCTCACCCTCTGAGCTACAAAAAGGTCTTTCAGCCTCAGAGGCCTGTGACTGCCTTGTCCTAAAAGGACCAACAGGAGTGCTACCCTTGGAAGAAAAAGCCAGAAGAAATATTTTTATATTTGCGCTTACGTTTACTCGCTATCGGTAGCGCCACAATAGCTGCAGGAACTGCTGGCTGCAAATGAGATTTAAAATCTGGCGCTAATTTGGCTTCCCCTCCCTGGGTAATATACACAGGCAGATAATCAATAGTAGAAGCAGAACAGGCACCCTGAGAATGAGGCTGTTAAACAAACGCTAAGCGTGTGCCGCACAGCTGGAGAAACTGTCACTATTTTACACTTCTTATTTATCTATGGGAATATCAATGACATACCCTCAGCTAACACAGTGTCAGTGGCTACAGTCTCAGAATGCTCCATGTTAACCTTAAAGATGGACAGTAAACGGTTAAAAAGAATAAAAAGTGTTATAGCACCTATAAATTACAGTGTATGCAAAAGCGGCAAAAACAGAAATGCTAACCTAGTTTTTTGCAATATATTTAAAGTGTCCCAAAATGATTTATGTTTGTAGTAGTAAGCAGTTCTGTCATAAAGAGTGCCTAATGACATTATATTAGTAAATAATGTTTTCCAAAAATTGTCAGGAGATACCAGTAATCCCTTTAACATGCTGTCCTTGCTCCGGTATAGGGATCCTTAGCCTTCCTGAATGCAACTCTGGTGGTCTGTCAGCAGAGGATCGATGACCTAAATGGAGAAGGCTAGGGGACCGGTCCCTGCAACAATACTCCAACTTCCCCTCAATAGCAGCTCTCTGAGGAAAAAAAAAAAGAACCTCATTAAGTCTGAGGAACCCATAAATTCTTCACCCACCTCCTATGCAGGAAAAGATTAGACTGGAATACTAGAGAAGATTAAACGCTCTTCGAGCTTTGGGAATCTTTGCCTCCTCCTAGTGGCCAAGAGTTGTATCCTGGAGTAATGGTTCATGAACTCTCGTCACCTTATGAAAGTAAATGTGTATTTTTTATTAATGCTCTTGTGTAGTGTACCTTGCCATGACCAACTTAACTACACAGGTTTGCCACGGAACAGCCTAGAACCATAGAATACAATGACTGAGATATATATCTTACAAACCCCTTGAATGACTGAAAGCTACTGAAGCTAGCAGTTTATACAGGTAAACATTCATGCCAATTAGGCTGTAGCTCCATTAGCATCTCACAAAGAGCAAGGAGACTTTAAAGTATCAACCTATACTTTTCCTTTATTATAACATCCCCCAGCCTATGAAACACAGTATCCTTTCACACAGTATTCAAGGTGCCTTGGGTCTTATGGATCTACTACTATTAACAAAGCTGGATTTTACTCCAGGATGAATAACCCATTTGTGGTCTTCTTCCTCAATATGTGACTTGTTATCTCACTTCTATGTCATCTTGGCCTACCCACTGCCATGGGTTTATACACCTCTTGTTTGGCCTCTCTCTGACCCAACCACTATAACAGGCTGTGCTCGTATCACTCCTCATAATCACCCTGGCACCACCTGTGCAGCAAACTGTGTTCCTCTCTTCCCCCCACAAAAGCACAACATAGTCTACCATTTTAAATAAGTTGCCTGTCTATATATTTTTTTGTATTGTGTCCTAAGTATAAGAAATATTGATATAAGTGTAATTTCCCATTTAATATCACAGCATAAGACTGTTGTATTAAAACACATTTTGCTAATTATATTTGTCATGTGCTGTATTAGAATTCTGCTGCTGAATAGTCTCCAAGCTCATTATAGGGAGAGTTACAGCGGCATTTAAAAAAATAAAATTAAATGTAAATTCAATTTGCCTAGAATTTCCAGTCTGAATCTGAAACCAGTGCTAAAGGACTATGTAGATGACTTTGTCTCTAACAGATTGTAACAGACCCCATTGTCCTCTATTTGCTATATATATATATATATATATATATATATATATATATATATATATATATATATATATATATATATATATATATATATATATATATATATATATATATATATATATTAAAAGGAGAAAATAATCAGCGCTAGAAGTGTATGAGTGTACTGTTTGTCTAAATATATATTCCCATCCACTACCTAGAATATATATATATATATATGTATTTATATCAGACACTTGCAATTTATGCAGCAAACAGTCTCATAGTTCAGATGTGGTAAGTCTATGGAGATGTAATGTTCATTAAAATCCACAGGGCTAATTCCGGTGTGCTGTGAGTAGTTAGGCAGCTGGTCTTTAGAAAGAAGAATGATCCCCCGCAGGGCGAGGTTCCTCTTGAAAAAATCTGAAAGGTATAGGACAAGACAGGCGCCAGGGGCACACTTCGTGTAATACGTTCAAGTTAATGACAAGTTATAGACAGTGGGAAAATCCACGCTCACCTGGTTCAACCTCAAGATATGAGGTATTTTCTGGCACTAGTGTTAGTATGCTCTCACTCCTCGCGGTCCTTCTGCAAATCCACTGTTCCTTGGGAGTTCCTTGGTCTTTGGAGTGTCCCCAATGTATCCTCAGTTATAGGGACAATATGGGATATGTGGGTGGGAGAGACTGTGTACTATTTTATCTGTATCAAAATATACACTACTAACACCATATAAGTAAAACCAGGTATTTTAATCACACAAATGTATATACATAAATATAAAGCAATAATAATTAACAGTAACAGGCATAAAAGACCATTTCAGTCCATAAGTAACAAAAGGAAATTTCTTCCAGCAATAGGCTATAGAGCCGTAGTCAGACCGAGCAATTTGTTCCATCAATCTGGACTGCAGGACGGGCTGGCTAATGTGCTCTAATGTATAAGTATCCGGTTATGGAGCAATAAAGGACAAAAGTGGATCCGCTATATTCTTTTTGAGATATACAGCAATCCAGTCCTTATGCAGCTCCGTGTGAGTCAGTGTGCACTGCGTGCTGTATCGTTGCGTATGGCGGGGGGCGGAGCCTAATGCGTTTCGTAACCAATGGGTTACTTCATCAGAGGTGTGGGCCGCCCCCCAACCTTGGTCTATATATGCGTATGGCTGAGGTAGTTTAACCTCCTTAATGCCCCTCTATCGCCATTTTGTTTGTGGGCAAATACATTTTCTTTGTGGGCGAATAAATTTTCCTTATTTTCTTGCTCATTTAAATCTATGTATACTATTTAAAAGTAATCATAAATAACTTAACTTAACAATAGCACCAGTATTTTGTTAAAACATAGCAGGTTATCTAAGCCTTAGAATTCACAAGTTTTGTCACATTCTTATATCGAGTACATAACAGGATTTGTCTTGGACTGTGTGTAGCAATGTTATACAATTGATTATATTGGCTATTGTGTTGCACTCACTGAAACCGTGTTACTGACATGTTGATTAGTGCAAAGTTAGTACAGTGTTAGATCTGACTGATACTATTTGATTACAAGCTATAAAATCACCCTAAAACAACCTTTAAAATCTTGTCCATAACTAGTTTTAAAAATATTAAAACAATTTATAAATTCATATTATTGTTAAAAAGGGGGGAACACAGTTTATTTTCTCATAAGACCTCTTTTTAGCGTGGGTGTCCTTAAAAATGCATATAGCAGAATAATTTTATTTTAAAAGGTTAGTACTGTGTGTTTTGGATTTTATAGAAAGGCTGCCAGGTCAATATCTCTATTTAACCCTTTAGGTTCTAGGGTTTCAAGTTTGTGAATCCAAAACGTCTCTCTTTTGCGTAGCTCTAAGAGTCTACTACCTCCTCTTTTCCCTGGAATTATGTGATCTATTGCTTTAATGAAAAAATCGTTTTTATTTTTTCCATGAACCTGAGAGAAGTGGTTTATTAGCGGGTTCTTAAGAATTCCAGCCTCAATATTCTTCATGTGTTCTAGGCAGCGAATTTTAAGCCCCCTCGTCGTGCGCCCAATGTACCTTTTAGGGTTACTGCAATTACATTCTAACATGTACACCACATGATCTGATTTGCAGTTAAGTAATCCTTTTATTGGGTAATTGTCTCCCTTTATTCCGCTGTCAATGTACTTATTGTACTTTTTATCCCTGTGTCTATGGGCACAACAAACACAATTTTTTCTAGAGCATTTGTAAAAGCCTTGTACAAATGCTTTAGAAAAAATTGTGTTTGTCTTAAAATTCGCTGCCTAGAACACATGAAGAATATTGAGGCTGGAATTCTTAAGAACCCGCTAATAAACCACTTCTCTCAGGTTTATGGAAAAAATAAAAACGATTTTTTCATTAAAGCAATAGATCACATAATTCCAGGGAAAAGAGGAGGTAGTAGACTCTTAGAGCTACTCAAAAGAGAGACGTTTTGGATTCACAAACTTGAAACCCTAGAACCTAAAGGGTTAAATAGAGATATTGACCTGGCAGCCTTTCTATAAAATCCAAAACACACAGTACTAACCTTTTAAAATAAAATTATTCTGCTATATGCATTTTTAAGGACACCCACGCTAAAAAGAGGTCTTATGAGAAAATAAACTGTGTTCCCCCCTTTTTAACAATAATATGAATTTATAAATTGTTTTAATATTTTTAAAACTAGTTATGGACAAGATTTTAAAGGTTGTTTTAGGGTGATTTTATAGCTTGTAATCAAATAGTATCAGTCAGATCTAACACTGTACTAACTTTGCACTAATCAACATGTCAGTAACACGGTTTCAGTGAGTGCAACACAATAGCCAATATAATCAATTGTATAACATTGCTACACACAGTCCAAGACAAATCCTGTTATGTACTCGATATAAGAATGTGACAAAACTTGTGAATTCTAAGGCTTAGATAACCTGCTATGTTTTAACAAAATACTGGTGCTATTGTTAAGTTAAGTTATTTATGATTACTTTTAAATAGTATACATAGATTTAAATGAGCAAGAAAATAAGGAAAATTTATTCGCCCACAAAGAAAATGTATTTGCCCACAAACAAAATGGCGATAGAGGGGCATTAAGGAGGTTAAACTACCTCAGCCATACGCATATATAGACCAAGGTTGGGGGGCGGCCCACACCTCTGATGAAGTAACCCATTGGTTACGAAACGCGTTAGGCTCCGCCCCCCGCCATACGCAACGATACAGCACGCAGTGCACACTGACTCACATGGAGCTGCATAAGGACTGGATTGCTGTATATCTCAAAAAGAATATAGCGGATCCACTTTTGTCCTTTATTGCTCCATAACCGGATACTTATACATTAGAGCACATTAGCCAGCCCGGCCTGCAGTCCAGATTGCTGGAACAAATTGCTCGGTCTGACTACGGCTCTATAGCCTATTGCTGGAAGAAATTTCCTTTTGTTACTTATGGACTGAAATGGTCTTTTATGCCTGTTACTGTTAATTATTATTGCTTTATATTTATGTATATACATTTGTGTGATTAAAATTCCTGGTTTTACTTATATGGTGTTAGTAGTGTATATTTTGATACAGATAAAATAGTACACAGTCTCTCCCACCCACATATCCCATATTGTCCCTATAACTGAGGATACATTGGGGACACTCCAAAGACCAAGGAACTCCCAAGGAACAGTGGATTTGCAGAAGGACCGCGAGGAGTGAGAGCATACTAACACTAGTGCCAGAAAATACCTCATATCTTGAGGTTGAACCAGGTGAGCGTGGATTTTCCCACTGTCTATAACTTGTCATTAACTTGAACGTATTACACGAAGTGTGCCCCTGGCGCCTGTCTTGTCCTATACCTTTCAGATATATATATATATATATATATATATATATTCTGCTCTAGAGGTGAACTGATTATAGATACTACCGGGCCAAATTGTGTTTTACAAGACTATTTACCTAATTTAATTTCAAGTGCCTGCAATTAATGTTCCAGTTCAGAAGTTGATTGGATTTAGATTCTTGTACGTGACTTTTATTCTGATTATGAGGACTACAACTTATAATATATTACATGAAGTTCGACTTTTCTTGAATAGTTTGCTCTCAAAATACGTCCGTTTTCAATTTGTTTGTAAAACCGTTTTGTTAAATCAATGTCATACAAATTTCACTTAGAAATGCAGCTGAAAACAGGACTCCTTTAGTAAGCTGCAAATGGGATAAGGTCTTTTAGTAGCTATTCTGTAGAAATACATCAACTATCACATTTTCAATCACCAATTTTGCTCAGCCTTGCAGGTTTAATAAATCTCCCAGTCACGGCCACATTTACAATCAACAAACTCTTAGATATAAAGCTGCAATCAGACCTCGTTGGCCTTCTTCTGAACTGCAGCTATAATTACCTGAACAGTAGGTTATTTAAGAGAAATACTTTTATCCCTGTCTATAAGGATGGTGAACAATATTTCATGCATTATGGTAACATGCACATTTATTTACAGAAAAAAAAGAGAAACAGTGATTTGATTTAAATCAAGCCTGTGTTTTAAGCAAAATGCTAGATAATTACAAACATATTCTGTGTATTGTTTTCCTGTTACGTTTGATAAATGTGCTTATACTTTTATGCTAATTGTGCTTTGGGATCTAATGAGTGTTCGTCCATCACTGCGGCAAACCACAAAGCCTTTTGTTTTCTAGGAACCGGTTTTGCCCAAAGTCTTAAAACTTTAATAAACAAGAATGTGTAGAAATGCATGTAAATAAGGCTGAATAAGAGGGGGACTGAATTTTTCGTATTCAAATGTCGATCTCTTTCTTTCTCTAACAGCTGTTTAATTAATTGCTTCAGCAGATTCTAATATATCTTATTCCCATGCAGAATGACAGAGGAAAGGTTTGCTCTGAAACTGTAAGTTGCCAGTGTCTTCAGTTCGCTGGTCAGGAGAACAAGATAAAAAGAAATATTTTAAATGAACAAAAACGTTTTCATTATTCCAGCTCTGTGGGTGTTGAGAATTTCCAGAGGTGTGGAAATTTTATAAAAGTCAGATTTCCAAAACATTTGTGGCTCTTTCACATATTGAAAATAGAATCTGCATGGTTTAATATGGTTTATGCCAAGTCAAACTCACCTAATTAGGGCTGTAACATAGTAGATGAGGTTGAAAACAGACCGAAGTCCATCAAGTTCAACCTATACAAATCTAAAATACTTACAAGCTCCAGTTAAACTTAAATAATCCCACTAAAAGGTGACCCATTTAATACTAGCAATCATATCTATGAATTTTGTTCATAGACAGAAATGTATTCTTAAATGTATCTAGGATATTGGCATGCACTACCTCCTTTGGTAATGAGTTCCACAAAGTTATTGCTCTTACAGTGAAAAAATGTTTCCGTTGCAGGAAATTAAATCTCCTTTCCTCCAACCTTAAAGGGACACTAAACCCAAAAATTTTCTTTTATGATTCAAGTAGAGAATACAATTTTAAACAACATTCCGATTTACTTCTATTATCTAGTTTGCTTCATTATTTAGATATCCTTTGTTGAAGGAATAGCAATGCACATGGGTGAGCCAATCATATGAGGCATCTATGTACAGCAACCAATCAGCAGCTACTGAGCATATCTAGATATGCTTTTCAGCACAGTATATCAAGAGAATAAAACAAATTAGATAATAGAAGTAAATTAGAAAGTTGTTTAAAATTGCATGCTCTTTCTAAATCATAAAAGAAAAAATTTGGGTTTCATGTCCCTTTAAATTGTGACCTCTTGTCACAAAGAATTTTCTTGGAATAAACAGAGCTTCTGCCAACTCTGTATATGGGCCTTGAATATATATATATAAAGTAATCATGTAACCTCTTAAGCTCCTCTTTTCTAAAGAAAACAGACCCAGTTTGGCTAGCCTCTCCTCATAGCTTAAATTCTCCAATCCCCTTATTAGCTTTGTGGCCCTTCTCTGAACTTTTTCTAGTTCTGCAATATCTTTTTTTGTGATCGGTCCCCAGAACTGCACTCCATACTCAAGGTGAGGTCTTACCAGGGCTTTATATAGTGACAGAATTCTGCTTTCCTCCCTTGAATCTATGCCTCTTTTAATGCATGATAGTATCTTATTAACCTTTGAAGCCGCTGCCCTGCTGTGTTGCACATTATTGCAGAGAATGTAGTCTATGAAGATTTTTGAAAGACATTTACTGTATAATGCACCACAACAAACAAATGCTTTAAAGGGACAGTCTATCTGGACACCATGTTATCAATGGACAGAACTTTCCAGCCATTTCAAAGTGACCAGAAACAATATTCATTTTATAACAACTTGTTTACCATCCCTGCTATATGACATAAAAAGGGGTGCATGAGGCTATTTGCAGCTTAATCTGAGGTAAGACTTTAAGATGACTAAGGTGTAGACTGTCCATTTAATTTTTCATTTAAATTTGTTTGAGTATGATGAATATAAAGATATTATAAATTAAATTGTTTTAATATTACAGACATAGGGGTTGAATTATCAATCAATGGAGCTTGATTCCCCTGTTTCCTCGCAAGCCTCCAGGCTTGCCAGAAATCTAAGTTATGTAGCAGCGGTCTTAAAACCGCTGCTCCATAACTGGTCCTCTGAGGCTGCGGTCTTCAATACACCCGATCCTATACGATCGGGCTGATTGACACCCCTGCTAGCGGCTGATTGACCGCAGGAGGCATTGCGCAAGCAGTTCCCCAGAACTGCTTGTGCAATGATAAATGCCGACAACGTATGCTGTCGGCATTCAGCGATGTCTGTCGGACATGATCCGCTACAGCATATCATGTCGGATAGTTAATAATAAATTGTATAGTGTTTATCACAGAGAGAATGTATCTGCTGCCATCTCCTACAATCCGTACATTTTGACATTCTAAGGCCTAGATTTAGAGTTCGGCGTTAGCCGTGAAGACCAGCGTTAGAGGCTCCTAACGCTGGTTTTAGGCTACCGCCGGTATTTGGAGTCAGTGATTAAAGGGTCTAACGCTCACTTTTCAGCCGCGACTTTTCCATACCGCAGATCCCCTTACGTCAATTGCGTATCCTATCTTTTCAATGGGATCTTCCTAACGCTGGTATTTAGAGTCTTGGCTGAAGTGAGCGTTAGACATCTAACGACAAAACTCCAGCCGCTGAAAAAAGCAGGAGTTAAGAGCCTTCTGGGCTAACGCCGGTTCATAAAGCTCTTAACTACTGTGCTCTAAAGTACACTAACACCCATAAACTACCTATGTACCCCTAAACCGAGGTCCCCCCACATCGCCGCAACTCGATTAAATTTTTTAACCCCTAATCTGCCGACCGCCACCTACGTTATCCTTATGTACCCCTAATCTGCTGCCCCTAACACCGCCCACCCCTATATTATATTTATTAACCCCTAATCTGCCCCCCTCAACGTCGCCGACACCTGCCTACACTTATTAACCCCTAATCTGCCGAGCGGACCTGAGCGCTACTATAATAAAGTTATTAACCCCTAATCCGCCTCACTAACCCTATCATAAATAGTATTAACCCCTAATCTGCCCTCCCTAACATCGCCGACACCTAACTTCAATTATTAACCCCTAATCTGACGACCGGAGCTCATCGCTACTATAATAAATGGATTAACCCCTAAAGCTAAGTCTAACCCTAACACTAACACCCCCCTAACTTAAATATAATTTAAATCTAACGAAATTAATTAACTCTTATTAAATAAATTATTCCTATTTAAAGCTAAATACTTACCTGTAAAATACATCCTAATATAGCTACAATATAAATTATAATTATATTGTAGCTATTTTAGGATTAATATTTATTTTACAGGCAACTTGGTAATTATTTTAACCAGGTACAATAGCTATTAAATAGTTAAGAACTATTTAATAGTTACCTAGTTAAAATAATAACAAAATTACCTGTAAAATAAATCCTAACCTTTGCGGGGCATGCCCCAAGAAAATCAGCTCTTTTGCCTGTAAAAAAAACCCATACAATACCCCCCCCCAACATTACAACCCACCACCCACATACCCCTAATCTAACCCAAACCCCCCTTAAATAAACCTAACACTAAGCCCCTGAAGATCTTCCTACCTTGTCTTCACCATCCAGGTATCACCGATCCGTCCTGGCATCCGGTGCTGAAGAGGTCCAGAAGAGGCTCCAAAGTCTTCCTCCTATCCGGCAAGAAGAGGACATCCGGACCGGCAAACATCTTCTCCAAGCGGCATCTTCGATCTTCTTCAATCCGGTGCGGAGCGGGTCCATCTTGAATCAGCCGACGCGGATCCATCCTCTTCTTCCGGCATCTCCCGACGAATGACGGTTCCTTTAAGGGACGTCATCCAAGATGGCGTCCCTCGAATTCCGATTGGCTGATAGGATTCTATCAGCCAATCGGAATTAAGGTAGGAATATTCTGATTGGCTGATGGAATCAGCCAATCAGAATCAAGTTCAATCCGATTGGCTGATCCAATCAGCCAATCAGATTGAGCTCGCATTCTATTGGCTGATTGGAACAGCCAATAGAATGCGAGCTCAATCTGATTGGCTGATTGGATCAGCCAATCGGATTGAACTTGATTCTGATTGGCTGATTCCATCAGCCAATCAGAATATTCCTACCTTAATTCCGATTGGCTGATAAAATCCTATCAGCCAATCGGAATTCGAGGGACGCCATCTTGGATGACGTCCCTTAAAGGAACCGTCATTCGTCGGGAGACGCCGGAAGAAGAGGATGGATCCGCATCGGCTGATTCAAGATGGACCCGCTCCGCACCGGATGGAAGAAGATCGAAGATGCCCCTTGGAGAAGATGTTTGCCGGTCCGGATGTCCTCTTCTTGCCGGATAGGAGGAAGACTTTGGAGCCTCTTCTGGACCTCTTCAGCACCGGATGCCAGGACGGATCGGTGATACCTGGATGGTGAAGACAAGGTAGGAAGATCTTCAGGGGCTTAGTGTTAGGTTTATTTAAGGGGGGTTTGGGTTAGATTAGGGGTATGTGGGTGGTGGGTTGTAATGTTGGGGGGGGTATTGTATGTTTTTTTTTACAGGCAAAAGAGCTGATTTTCTTGGGGCATGCCCCGCAAAGGGCCCTGTTCAGGGCTGGTAAGGTAAAAGAGCTTTTAACTCTATTAATTTAGAATAGGGTAGGGCATTTTTTTATTTTGGGGGTCTTTGTTATTTTATTAGGGGGCTTAGAGTAGGTGTAATTAGTTTAAAATTGTTGTAATATTTTTCTTATGTTTGTAAATTTTTTTTTTATTTTTTGTAACTTAGTTATTTTTTATTTTTTGTACTTTAGTTAGTTTATGTAATTGTAGTTATTTGTAGCAATTGTATTTAATTTATTTATTGATAGTGTAGTGTTAGGTTAATTGTAGGTAATTGTAGGTATTTTATTTAATTAATTTATTGATAGGGTAGTGTTAGGTTTAATTATAACTTAGGTTAGGATTTATTTTACAGGTAATTTTGTTATTATTTTAACTAGGTAACTATTAAATAGTTCTTAACTATTTAATAGCTATTGTACCTGGTTAAAATAATTACCAAGTTGCCTGTAAAATAAATATTAATCCTAAAATAGCTACAATATAATTATAATTTATATTGTAGCTATATTAGGATGTATTTTACAGGTAAGTATTTAGCTTTAAATAGGAATAATTTATTTAATAAGAGTTAATTAATTTCGTTAGATTTAAATTATATTTAAGTTAGGGGGGTGTTAGTGTTAGGGTTAGACTTAGCTTTAGGGGTTAATCCATTTATTATAGTAGCGATGAGCTCCGGTCGTCAGATTAGGGGTTAATAATTGAAGTTAGGTGTCGGCGATGTTAGGGAGGGCAGATTAGGGGTTAATACTATTTATGATAGGGTTAGTGAGGCGGATTAGGGGTTAATAACTTTATTATAGTAGCGCTCAGGTCCGCTCGGCAGATTAGGGGTTAATTATTGTAAGTAGCTGGCGGCGACGTTGTGGGGGGCAGGTTAGGGGTTAATAAATATAATATAGGGGTCGGCGGTGTTAGGGGCAGCAGATTAGGGGTACATAGGGATAATGTAAGTTGCGGCGGTTTACGGAGCGGAAGATTAGGGGTTAATAATATAATGCAGGGGTCAGCGATAGCGGGGTCAGCAGATTAGGGGTTAATAAGTGTAAGGGTAGGGGTGTTTAGACTCGGGGTACATGTTAGAGTGTTAGGTGCAGACATAGGAAGTGTTTCCCCATAGGAAACAATGGGGCTGCGTTAGGAGCTGAACGCTGCTTTTTTGCAGGTGTTAGGTTTTTTTTCAGCTCAAACAGCCCCATTGTTTCCTATGGGAGAATCGTGCACGAACACGTTTTTGAGGCTGGCCGCGTCCGTAAGCAACTCTGGTATCGAGAGTTGCATTTGCGGTAAAAATGCTCTACGCTCCTTTTTTGGAGCCTAACGCAGCATTTTTTTTAACTCTCGATACCAGAGTTAATTTTATGGTGCGGCCAGAAAAAAGCCCGCGGAGCGTTAACAGCCCATCTACCGCCAAACTCCAAATCTAGGCCTAAGTTTGTCAACTAGCAACAACATTATCATCTATGAGAAACCTTTATGCAGTCAAGGACAAGGGGTAGATTTATCAAGCAGTGGATGCTGCAATCTGACCCTGATTTCGCCTAAAACTGAAGTTAAGAAACAGTGGTCTTAAATGGACACTGAACCCAATTTTTTTCTTTTGTGATTCAGACAGAGCATGCAATTTTAAGCAACTTTCTAATTTACTCCTATTATCAATCGTTCTTTATTTGAAAAAGAAGGCATCTAAGCTAAGGAGCCAGACAACGTTTGGTTCAGTACAATGGACAGCATTTGTTTATTGGTGCTGTCCAATCAGCAAGGACAACCCAGGTTGTGAACCAAAAATGGGCCGGCTTCTAAACTAACATTCTTGCTTTTCAAATAAAGATAGCAAGAGAATGAAGAAAATTTGATAACAGGAGTAAATTAGAAAGTTGCTTAAAATTGCATGCTCTATATGAATCACAAAAGAAACAATTTGGGTTCATTGTCCCTTTAAGACCGCTGCTCCTTAACTCGTCCGCCACCCCTGAAGCAGAGGACAGCAATCATCCCGATCGGATACGGGATGATTGACACCCCTGCTAGCGACCGATAGGCCGCAAATCTGCAGGGGGTGGCATTGCACAAGCATTTCACGAGAACTGCTTTTGCATTGATAAATGCTGACAGCGTATGCTGTCGGCATTTATCAATGTGCGGCAGACATGGAAGCCAATTTATTAAAGTGCGGACGGACATGATACGATGTGAACTGCTTGTGCAATTGCCTCTAGCAGGAGGTGTCAATCAGCCCGATCATATAGGATTGGGCGGATTGATGTCAGCAGCCTCAAAGCAGGCGAACAAGTTATGGAGCAGCGGTCTTTAGCTTCATAGCTGCTGTTTCCAGTGAGCCTTCAGGCGGAGCTTGATAATTCGGCCCCATGATCCGCTACAGCTGATCATGTCCATCCGCTTAATGATAAATCAGCCCCCAAGAGTCAACAGAAGATTTGAAACCAAAGATATAAACCATTATTGGTTAATTCTGAGAAAGCTATCTATGTAAAGCCACTGCTTCTTAAATCTTGTTTCCAGGGAGCCTAAACGGGTATTTGGCCCCATTCGGGCCATGATAAATCGGCCCTATAGTGTCAACTTTATGTTGCTCTCATTAAAAATAAATGTACGACACCAACAGATTCATGATTTGCCTATATGCACTGAACCCTGATATTATTTAGTATCTCCCCAACCAAAAAGAACTGGTGTAAAAAGAAACAACTTTGTACTTATTTTATTTCAATTATGATAACGACGATTATGATGACGAAGAAAAATAATATTTTTTGAATGAATGCTTCTTGTTTGTACTTGTCAGAGCAGTAAAACTTTCATAATTGGCCTAAATTGAATAAACCTCATCTGTGAAAATAATATCTCTTAACAAAAAAAACACACAAATCACTAGAAATTCATGGAACTAGAAATTCATGGAATTCAAAGAGTCAAACTCAGAGCAGAAAGATTCAAGATTAACTCGATTAAAAACAATGAAGCTGTTTCTATCTTGCAACCATTAACATCCTGAAATGCTTCCACTGTCAAGGACACCGACATCATCAGAATGTTTAAAAAACATTACATAACAAATGAATAATAAAAAAAAAACTACACGCTAAATAAAACAGTCCATTTTAACATATGCACAAAAGACAAACTACTTAACAGGTCAGGAACTCTCATTCCCGGATGGAGCCTCAGGGGTAGATTTCATTTGGCCCTTGTTCCCCCCTCGAGCCTTCAGGCTCGTCAGAAACAGCAGTTATGAAAACCGCTGCTCCATAACTTGTCTTGGCCGTGAATCTGCAGAGGGCGGCATTGCACAAGCAGTTCACAAGAACTGCTTGTGCAATAATAAATGCCGACAGTGTATGCTGTCGGCATTTATCGATGTGCGGCGGACATGATACGCTACATCGATACTATAGTCATTAAATAATTGCTATATTTGACACTGTAGTTAGTTTTGCTATATAATTGATACAACAGTCATCTCATATGTATACATTTTAATCTATCTGTGTACTTAGTATATCAGTATTTACCATTGGCGCCTCTTATAGTTACCAGCTTGGCATAATCAAGGTCTTATCTCTGCCTGCTGTGTATCTTATCTACCATACATTGTATCATGTCTGTCCGCACTGCAATAAATCGGCCCCTAAGACTCATTTATCCCATGTCATTCACCTATGTTGTAGCTAATAAGCAGCTCTTTGGAATGTTACTGAGCAAGCCCTATTCCTATTTTTATTAATATTTTTATTAGGCTTTAACAAGTGTTTACAATCAAGTAAAGTAAAACTATGATGCAGCAATACATTAACACTAGGGCATTACATTTTATGTCAGGCTTCATTAATCCACCAGTAGATAAATTCAATAAACATTCAGTTCTGTTCAATGTTGTTTAGCCCCCTATACATTGCTGCCAGTAATAAATAAATCAAACTAATAATTGTTAGTAGTTGGTAAAAGCTGGCAAAATTACACAAAGAATATTTAAATGGAATATATTACATTATGAAAAAAACAATAATAGAAAAAAGGGTCATGTCTATGTGGTTGGTACCAGAACTAAAAAAAAAGGAAGGAAATCCTATAGACCACTCCTTATATGAGGCCTGGCTTCCTCTACCCCTCAATATTCTAAATCCCTCTTAAAGTGAAGGTTAAGTTTCAGCATATGAAATACAGGAATGCATTCTTTAATATTACCCTAATCTAATCGCTAACTTTTTTTTCTTCTTTTTTTTCACAATTTTCTTATTTTTACATTGTTATCTCCCTACCTATGCGATCTCTAACTCCTCCCACACACCAGTTCCGGCTTTTCTTGTGTTTGACATAGAGAGCGGTCCCACCCGCTTTCTACGTCTTCCTAAAGCGCGTTCACGAGGCTCAGTGAAACAGCGCATGCGCCAATTGCCGATTTTACAGTGTTCTGCGCTGAATATTTGGAATACGCATGCGCGAATCGTGAACGCTCACGGAAGCCAACAATAGCGCATGCGCACATGGTCAAATATGCGGATGACGTGCACTGACGGGCACCTAACGGCCAGAAATTCAATTGGCTGCTACAGAAATGTGATCGGCAGCAAAAAAAAAATACAAATTAAGGGTTGCATTTGTGTACAATCGCAAATGGAACGATAATGATGATAACTCGGTTTGTAATTAGATTTAGAAAGAATCATGAATGAAAGTGATATTGATTTTGTGAAACCAATGAAATCCTGGATAGGCATAAATGTAAGTTTACCTTCACTTTAAAGTATTTTCTGTAAACACTAAATACAACACAAATCAGGGTTCCTGCACTGCCAAAAATTGTCCCCGATTATTTAATATATTAGCTGCAAGATCAGCCATCTGATAAGAACTTGCTGTCAATTGCTGAGAAATGTAGTATCCTGGTATTTCAATATTTCTCAATACAGACCTTAACAGCTGTACAAACCAAAACAATTAAAGGGACAGTCAAGTCCGAAATAAACTTTCATGATTCAGATAGGGCATGTCATTTAAACAACTTTCCAATTTACTTTTATCACAGATTTTTGTTGTTGTTGAAAGCTAAACCTAGGTAGGCTCATATGCTAATTTCTTAGAAATGAAAGGAAGCCTCTTATCTGAATGCATTTTTACCGTTTTTCCCCACTAGAGGGTGTTAGTTCATGTGTGTCATATAGATAACATTGTGCTCACACACGTGGAGTTACCTATGAGTCAGCACTGATTGGCTAAGTCTGTCAAAAGAACTGAAATAAGGGGGCAGTTCACAGATGCTTAGATACCAGTTAATTACATAGGTAAAATGTATATTAATATAACTGTGTTGGTTATGCAGAACTGGGGAATGGGTAATAAAGGGATTATCTATATTTTAAAACAATAACAATTCTGATGTAGACTGTCCCTTTAATTTGTTAGCAAAAGCAGTCTAGTTTTTTTTTACTTGATGTAGCAAAGCCTGCAGAGGGATGAGGTGTTTAAGCCCACCACTTATAGAATTGAGTATCTCTTTCTCCACATTTTTTAAAACAGGTGTGTATCATAGCTGTTTATGTAGGACAAGTTGAATGGGATTTAGATACCATAAACAGTCTACCTTAACTTAATTTTCCAGTAGATTGGTGTAAGTGAAGTTTATGCCTTTTCTAAGAATTCTGACCCAGTCCTGTGCCGATAATTACTTGTTTACATCCTCCCTTAATCTGGCTACGGAACTCATTTTCACAGAACGATCTATCAGATAAAAAAAATAGGTATTTAAATATGTGCTGGATATTTTAGTATTAGTACCAATCATGTCTTTGATATAAACTGAAGATAGTGAAACCAATTAGGGGAGCATAATCCTATTATATTTGCAGTATCCAATGTGAGTGGCTTCAAAGCTATGGAGGGTTGTTAATAAAATACATCATCTGAGTATGGTGTCCTAGAAACTCCTTATTACTGAAACTTTGTCATGAGAACATCTAGGACCTAAACTATCTAGGACTGAATAACCCTTTTAACAGTGACCAGTTTAAAAGCTACAAACAGAACATTCATCTCTTTGAACGATATCCTGAGAAACTTTAAACATGATGATGAAACTGTTCCATCTGGCTTTGCTCAAGGAAACCTTGTTAATATGAGTTTAATATTCTGCACGCAGGTAAAGCCAGACTGGGGTAAAGCCAACGTTTTATTTTTGCAATTTATGAGCCAACTATGTTTAAAATGTTGTCCTGTTTTGTTGAGCTAAATTTTACTTCTCTTAGGGTCAATAAAACAATATTGTCTAGCTAATGATAAACCTGTATGCTTGATTCAAGTTCTGTCAATACCTTTGTGAAGGTCCTGGGAGTCTAAGGCGCTAAATGTTCATTTTCCAGACTGAATATGAGGCATTGACAATCCATGACATGAATAAAAATGCGTAGATAGGTATCTTGAAGATCTAAAGTAACCATGTAAACATTAAGAGTAGTTGACCTTAATAATGGTAAGATGAGATTCATAATGGAACATTTGTAACTCTTTCAGGTGGAACAGATTCAACACTGGACACCAGAACTCACTTTTCTTGGGTACTAGAAGATGAAAATAAAAATTGATTTTGTATTTTGGCATTGGACCAGGTATTATTGTCTTTATTTCACATCATTGTGCTTGCCTGACAGTTTTAGGAGGAAAGAGGGTAGACAACCTTCTGCTAGTATAGTGTTAAATTCTATCAAATAAACATATAATTTCCGTTAACAATAAAATTTCCGTTAACAATAAACCTGATATTGAGGCTACCCAAACTTCCATAAACAAACATTGGGGCCGATTTATCATCAGTCTGTCCGACATGATTGTGCAATGTGAACTGCTTATGCAATGCCACCCCCTGCAGATTCATGGCCAATCGGCCACTAGCAGGTGGTGTCAATCAGTCTGATCATATGAGAATGGGCGGATTGATGTCCGCAGCCTCAGAGCAGGCGAACCAGTTATGGAGCAGCGGTCTTAAGACCACTGATTCATAACTGCTGTTTCCAGTGAGCCTGAAGGTTCGTGCGGAAATAGGGGGGAATCATTCGGAGCTTGATATTTCGGCCCGTATGTGTTGTTCTGACAATGGAAGACTGGACAGGTCCGACTTCATGTTGATTTATACATTTTTATGAATGATTATGTTATGAGTAAGGTTTAAAATTAGGTATAGAAAATATATATCGTCGTGAACATTGCGAAAATCTTTACTTATAATACCTAAGGTGAGGCCTATAATTTTGAAATAAACAACATACTTTTGCCTATAGATCTTTTAGAAATTACAAATTCTTAAATTCTTAAAGTTTGTCTGAAAAGCATATTGGGTCAAAAGGCAGAAATATTAAAGGGACACTGAACCCAAATTTTTTTCTTTCATGATTCAGATAGAGCATGCGATTTTAAGCAACTTTCTAATTTACATCTATTATCAAATTTTATTCGTTCACTTGCTATCTTTATTTGAAAAAGATGGCATCTAAGCGGTTTTTTTGGTTCAGTACTCTGGACAGCACTTTTTTATTGTTGGATATGAATTTATCCACCAATCAGCAAGAACAACCCAAGTTGTTCACCAAAAATGGTCCGGCATCTAAGCTTACATTCTTGCATTTCAAATAAAAATACTAAGAGAATGAAGAAAACTTGATAATAGGAGTAAATTAGAAAGTTGCTTAAAATGTCATGCTCTATCTGAATTGGGTTCAGTGTCCCTTTGATTTTAGAACCATTCTAAGCTATCAAATGTTTTAACATTTTAACTATAAGAGTGTCCTAGCCATATAAGCAATAACTAGGCTCTTAGCAATTTTTTTTAACAGATCTGCTGTGGCTTCTGCCATTATCAATAGAGGATATGTCAGGGATTTGGCCACTCTAAGAGGATGGAACCCAATGGCAGGGAGAGAGGGAAACTTGGCAGAATGCATAGAAATAGACTGAAAAAGCAAATATATACAACAGTCCTACCTATTTGGAGAAAGCTGCAGAAGAAAATAGCAAGTAATGTCTTGAAACCGATTATACTGGGAAACAGGTACAGGCAAGTGCTAACTGGAGCAAACTGTACAAACCAGTATAGATGATGTCCAGGTACAAGTTGAGACTGACAAGAGCCACGTTCTGAAGACCCCACTTCAGGGCTAAGTACTGGAGTGCTTAAATCTGGGCAGAGCCAAAGGAATTGACCATTTCTGGGCCAAACAGCAGAAGACAGAGGCAGTAAATGCCAAATGCAGGTCAGTCTAATATTTAAATGCTAGCAGCAGTCCTAAACACATGTAAGGTTACATCTAGGAAATCCTGCACAGAATAAACAGGAACCAGGTACACGAACACAGGAAAGAATCCAATGCCAGAACAAGTAGTAAAGACATAGGAGCCGATTTATCATTGTCTGGCCAACATGATACACTGTAGCGTATCATGTCCGAAAGACATCGCTGAATGCCATCAGCATACGCTGTCTGTATTTAACATTGCACAAGCAATTCTGGTGTCAATCAGACCAGCGCTGAAATACCAGGCAATTCCTCTCTGAACAAGGAACACAGCAACCCCAAACGATTGTTTTGGCCTTCATTGGGCCTCATCACCCAGGTGGTAGATTGCCATAGAACAGCCTAACAATGGTATTGAGCTGGTTGTTCGTTCCTGTGAGTGCACTTCTCTCTGTGTGTATTTACTCTCCCTATTGGAAAAAGGGTCAACCAGACGTAGACTCCTTAATCAGTGTGCTTAGAGGAATATGGCTACACCTCACTGATGAGGCCCAATGAAGGCTGAAACGATCGTCTGGGGTTGCTGTGTTCCTTGTTCAGAGAGGAATTACCTGGTATTTCAGCGCTGGACAGACCGTAATAGGCGGGATCAGACTGATATACTACAAGAAAGTTCTTCTCTGTGAAAAGCATTACTGGGCTAACAGAAGTTGCACCCAGGTGGTAAATCGCCATAGAACAGGCTAACAATGGTATTGAGCCGGTTGTTTGTTCCTGTGAGTGTGCTTCTCTGTGTGTGTGTGTATATATATATACACACACACGCACACACACACATATACATATACACACTATATATATATATATATATATATATATATATATATATATATATATATATATATATATATAATGAAAGAGGAAACATAAAGGAACAGTCTACTTGAAAACTGTTATTGTTTAAAAAGATAAATAATCCCTTTATTACCCATTCCCCTGTTATATTAATATACTTTTTACCTCTATGATTACCTGTATCTAAACATCTGCAGACTGCCCCCTTATCTCAGTGCTTTTTTACAACCTTGCATTTTAGCCAATCAATGTGGGTTCTTGCATAAACATTATTATTCTCCACGGGAGTAAGCGCAATATTATTCTATAAGGCACACATGAACTAGCGCTGTCTAGCTTTTGTGCCAAAAAAAAAAAGAGGCAAACATGGAGGTTATAAAGTATATTAATATAAAAGCGTTGGTTATGCAAGGCATTATCTAAAATTTAAAACAATAAAAAATCAAGTAGACTGTCCCTTTAATTGTGAAGTGCTGTTTTTTTCCAGTTTGATTTGCAGGTCTTATATATTTTAAGGCGTGTTTTTGTTTTAGTGTATACACGATCTATGAAAGAAGTATCCAATACCATGTAATAGTGGAACGGTGGTTTTGCACTATTGGTAAAGCTAAATCTATCAGTGAAAAAGCCCCACCTCATTGTCCCATGTGGTAGCCTCTTGCATATTCACAGCACATAGAGAGAACTTGTTTTATGGTTATTACGCGTATTGCATGTGTCCAATAACCGTTTTTTCCCTTGATCCCTTAAATAATATATATTCCCCACAAACACACATTTCTATGCTGTCAATAAAGAAACAATGATTTAACAAAATAACAAATAAAAAAAAAATCAGACATATTGTTTCACCGGGTGGGACAAGATGACGGTAAAGTCACAATAACACTTTGGTGCACTGGAGCCTAAAGGGACATAAACATGCAAAAATAAAATTCTGTAACATGCTAGAGCATTTTATTATTTTATTATTGTGTGTTTAACCTTGCAAAGGGGATACACGCATAGTTATAACTCAGCTCGAAAGCAACAATGCATTACTGTGAGCTAGCTGAACACATCTGATGATAAAAGAGATGTGTGTAGCCACCAGTTATCAAATGCTCTTGAGCTTTTAAACAAAGGATACCAAGAGAATTAAAGGGACACTGAACCCAATTTTTTTCTTTCATGATTCAGATAGAGCATGCAATTTTAAGCAACTTTCTAATTTACTCCTATTATCAAATTGTCTTCATTCTCTTGCTATCTTTATTTGAAAAAGAAGGCGTCTAAGCTTTGTTTTTGTTTCAGACTCTGGACAGCACTTTTTTATTGGTGAATGAATTTATCCACCAATCAGCAAGAATAACCCAGGTTGTTCACCAAAAATGGGCCTGCATCTAAACTTACATTCTTGCATTTCAAATAAAGATACCAAGAGAATGAAGAAAATGTAATAATAGGAGTAAATTAGAAAGTTGCTTAAAATTGCTGCTCTATTTGAATCACGAAAGAAAAATTGTGGGTGCCGTGTCCCTTTAAGTACATCTAATAGTAGAAGTAAACTAAAAAGTCTGCTTTAGAAATGACATGCTCTATCAAAACCATGAACGTTTAAAGGGACACTAAACCCACATATTTTTTCTTTCATGATTCAGATAGAGCATGCAATTTTAAGCAACTTTATAATTTACTCCTATTATCAATTTTTCTTTGTTCTCTTGCTATCTTTATTTGAAAAAGAAGGCATCTAAGCTAAGGAGCCAGACAATTTTTGGTTCAGAACACTGGACAGCACTTGTTTATTGGTGGGAGCATTTAGCCACCAATCAGCAAGCACAACCCAGGTTGTTCACCAAAAATGGGACGGCTTCTAAACTTACATTCTTGCTTTCCAAAAAAAAGATAGCAAGAGAATGAAGAAAACTTTATATTAGGAGTATATTATAAAGTTGCTTATAATCTATCTGAATCATGAAAGAAAAAAAATTAGGATCAGTGTCCCTTTAATTTTGACTTTCACGTCCCTTTAAAATAAGAGTCAACATTGATTAAATTATAAAAGAACATAACATTTACAAAGGAAGTGCAGGTGAATGCATCTGTGCTTTCAATAGACGCATTTAGTAGAAATACTCCCTGACCTAGAACTTTGTAAGAAAACATGAAGTGTAATGGTTTCCATAAAAATGTAACCCTTTGTGTGCTGCGGGTTTGAAGGTCATAAAGTATTTCTGCTAAACAGCAAACGTGCTCTCATTATCTCAAGCAGCTATCAGTCAGAATAAAGCTAAACCAACCAAAGCAAAAATAATTATGGCAGCTTTCAGGGAGCAGTGATCATTCTACAATGAAAATGCTAGGTAATTAAAAAGTCAACTCCATCCATTTATCTAACTCCCATTCATTTTACCCACAGAAATGTTACTATTAAACAAGATTAGCTTAGATTGACAGCTCTCGCTTACGCTCTTCATGACATCAGGAAAGTGAATGAGCAATAGCAGAACAGCGATTGGTAACTGATCATTTTCATGTAAAAATAATAATAAGCTACATTTGATTTTTCTGGCTTGTTCCACTTATTGCTGGAGGGGATATGGGGAGATTGGAAGCCATATTCATATATGGTGGAGCTGACAAAATTGCAGTCCTTTTGGATTTGCATTAATCATGTCTTACGTGACCTTGGTTTGCTTCATTCCCTTTCGGCCACAGGGGCCCTTTTTCGCTTGGTTCTTTGAAGGTTCTCTAAGCCAGCTAGATATTTATGTTTTTTTTTTATTATTAGCATAAAATTTTGCGTTCGCGAACTGCGAACGCAAACTTCCACAAAAGTTTGCGAACGGGCGAACCGGGGCGAACCGCCATTGACTTTAATGGGCAGGTGAATTTTAAAACCCACAGGGACTCTTTCTGGCCACAATATTGATGGAAAAATTGTTTCAAGGGGACTAACACCTGGACTGTGGCATGCTGGAGGGGGATCCATGGCAAAACAGCCACGGAAAATTACATAGTTGATGCAGAGTCTGGTTTTTATCCATAAAGGGCATAAATCACCTAACATTCCTAAATTGTTTGGAATAACGTGCTTTAAAACATCAGGTATGATGTTGTATTGATCAGGTAGTGTAAGGGTTATGCCCGCTTCACAGTGACAGACCAAACTCCTGCAGCGGGTACAACATCATCATCATCACACCGTACGTCCATGTGTGTAATGCTGCCTGACTGAGACATATCCCTGTTATCTACATCCTTTAACGTGCTTTAAAACATCAGGTATGACAAGATATGAGTGGTGGCACTGGGCAAGTGGGCACAGTATACGCTGTGAGCCTGACACAAAAAAGCAGACTGATGTTTCACAGTCAAAAAAGTTTTTTTTTTTTAAATGTACACTTACACTACTATTAAACAAGATATAAGTGGTGGCACTGGGCAAGTGGGCACAGTATACGCTGTGAGCCTGACACAAAAAAGCAGACTGATGTTTCACAGTCAAAAAAGTTTTTTTTTTTTAAATGTACACTTACACTACTATTAAACAAGATATGAGTGGTGGCACTGGGCAAGTGGGCACAGTATACGCTGTGAGCCTGACACAAAAAAGCAGACTGATGTTTCACAGTCAAAAAAGTTTTTTTTTTTTAAATGTACACTTACACTAATATTAAACAAGATATAAGTGGTGGCACTGGGCAAGTGGGCACAGTATACGCTGTGAGCCTGACACAAAAAAGCAGACTGATGTTTCACAGTCAAAAAAGTGTTTTTTTTTAAATGTACACTTACACTACTATTAAGCAAGATATGAGTGGTGGCACTGGTCAAGTGGGCACAGTATACGCTGTGAGCCTGACACAAAAAAGCAGACTGATGTTTCACAGTCAAAAAGTTTTTTTTTTAAATGTACACTACTATTAAATAAGATATGAGTGGTGGCACTGGGCAAGTGGGCACAGTATACGCTGTGAGCCTGACACACACGCTGGCAGGCAGGCAACTGCAATTAGATTACACAAGCAGACTGATGTTTCACAGTCAAAAAAGATTTTTTTTTTTTAAATTTACACTACTGTTACACCAGATATGAGTGGTGGCACTGGGCAAGTGGGCACAGTATACGCTGTGAGCCTGGCACACACGCTGGCAGGCAGGCAACTGCAATTAGATTACACAGGAAAAAAAAAAGCGGCCCTAAAAAGGGCTTTTTGGGGTGCTATTGTTACAGCAGAGATCAGATGAGTCCTTCAGGACTGTAGTGGACACTGAATACACTAGCCTAGCTATAGATTTCCCTATTAATCAGCAGCAGCTACACTGTCCCTCCTCTCCCTAAGAATGCAGCTTCCGAATGAATCTAAAATGGATGCTGTCCAGGAGGTGGGAGGGTCTGGGAGGGAGGGTCTGCTGCTGATTGGCTGGAATGTGCCTGCTGACTGTGAGGTACAGGGTCAAAGTATTACTCAATGATGACGAATAGGGGGCGGATCGAACCTTGCATATGTTCGCCCGCCGCAGCGAACGCGAACATGCTATGTTCGCAGGGAACTATTCGCCGGCGAACTATTTGCGACATCACTATTAGCAGCTAAATTATCCATAGCACTTAAGTGACTTAGAGAGAAGAGTCTGAATTGGTGTCAGGTTTTAGATATGATCCAATATATGGGAGAATGGAAGAACTGGTTTTTAAGATCAGAGTGCCCGTTCCTTGCATGATATGGGAAGCCTGGGGCGGGATTAACCAGGCCGTATTAATAGATCCAGGGGAAGAGATGGGAGATCTATGTAACTCTATCCTTTCTTAATACCCCTTTTTACTCTCCCCTTGCCTTTGGATTAAAAGGGAAGTACTTTGGGCCTTATGTATAAGATGAGCTTATTCCTAACCCCTTTTTATGTTAGACCAAAAAAGACATAATTGTAGGTAGATGCTTATGATTTAATCTTGCCCTTTCACAGATTATAGTGTGATTTATAATTTAAAAAATAATTTCTGTTAATTGTCTATTTTTAAGATTCGAGAAGGGAAACCTTTTTGGTCAGGATGCACAGTGTCACTTTTATTACATTTATTGCTGTATAGACTTATTACTTGGTTGCTCATTTGTTAAAAAATTCCTTTTTACGTGCTAAGTTCACTCCAGTTTAGAAGTTGGAGTTTTGTCTATAAATTGATATCGTTCGCTAAAATCAAACATCAGTTTAGGAGCTTGTGCTTTTCCTGTTTTCAGGAAAAAAAAATCAGTGACAATGCCTTATATGTATATTATATATGTAATTTCTAGACGCCAAATATGAAAAAGTATTAATGGCCTTACATGTCCAAAGGCTGGATATTTGCCTTTAGTGATTAAAATGAGTTTGCTTCACAGAAAAACAGGTAGGAAAGAGTCAGTGGCCTTTATTTAACAAGCTTCGAATGGAGCAGGCGGACAGACATCGCCGGAATCAACCCGATCGAGTACAATCGGGTTGATTGACACCCCCCTGCTGGCAGCCTATTGGCCGCGAGTCTGCAGGGGGCGGCGTTGCACCAGCAGCTCTTGCGTATTGCTCGCCGTATTCAGCGAGGTCTGTCGGACCTGAGCTGCACTGTCGGATCAGGTCCGACAGACCTTGATAACTTGGGGCCAGTATCTGTATTTTTAAATGTGAATCATATCCGATTGGGCTGATTGCTGTCCGTCACCTCATAGGTGGTGGACGAGTTAAGGAGCAGTGGAAACAGATGGATTTGGCTGAATATGGGGGTTTGATAAATCAGCCCCATAGGGTGTAGTGAGAGCGTCAGGGTCAGCTAAGAGTATTACAGTCATGGATAGAGAGCAAGAAACGGTAGAAATCTATAGCATGAGAGGACACAAGAATAAGCTGGAGAGCGCAGATGAAGTCGGACTTCTAATCCCACGAGCATTTATACCACTTACACCCTCCTGATGTCTTCTGTATCTGGAAATATGACGCTGAAATAGGGAACACCACAGAAAAAAACAGAACATAGTCATGACATTAACCCTTGATAAACAGATCAGCCTCTTGCCTTTACAGGGGCAAACCTCTCCTTTCTACACAGGTGAGACTTATAAGAGGCAATTGTGGCAGAATCATCAGAGGACTTGGATTTTGAATTTCTGTATATTTCCTCCTTTTTGTTTTTAAGGCTTCTGGTTGCTGATAAACTAAACACGCGCAGAGCCCTATTGCCATGCTAGGCACACTGTGAAGAAGATTTTGTTCATGCATCAATGTATCAAAAGTGCTTCAGAAGCATTTACATCATTAGTCAAAGGAGAATATTTGCAGACCGAGAACAAAAAAAAAAATCCCGCAGAGCAGACTGGTTCACAGACTCCTTTATCAACAAATGTTTTTATCATTTTGACAATTAATTTCTCTATTGCGCTGTAATTAAACTTCTTGTATACAAGGTATTTCTAAAAAAGAGCTTACAATCAAATACTACAGGGTTAAACTGAGAGATACTGTATTTTTAACCATTAATACCTCTTTAAGTGCTTTCTCAAGGTGATCCCAAGGGCAGTACACAATGAAAATGCTGCAGTTACTTACTTTGTCTTCTCATAAGCAAAGAACAACATTAAAAGCATTTTCTATAGCACACTTACAAGTGCATGTTTTTATCATTTCATCTGCTGAGTTTAGTCTGAATACAAACTTATAACTAGATTACGAGTTTTGCGTTATAAGTGAAAAAGCAGCATTATGGGTTATAACGCTGCTTTTTCACTACCGCTGCTATTACGAGTCAAAAAAGCTGTACCGCACACTTTTTTGGCCGTAACTCAAATTAACTTACACAATTTGCGTAAAGTCTTTTTCAATGGGACTTCCATAGCGCCGATATTACAAGCTTTTTCTGGGAGGCCAAAAAGTGAGCTGTACCGCAAGATTCGTAACGCAATCTAAAGTCAGTAGTTAGGAGTTTTACGCTACAAAGCTGTAGCATAAAACTCATAAGTAAAGTGTTAAAAAGTGCGCTAACACCCATAAACTACCTATTAACCCCTAAACCAAGGCCCTCCCACATCGCAAACACAAGATGGCATCCCTTGAATTCCGATTGGCTGATAGAATTCTATCAGCCAATCGGAATTAACGGTGAAAAAATCCTATTGGCTGATGCAATCAGCCAATAGGATTGAGATTGCATTCTATTGGCTGTTCCAATCAGCCAATAGAATGCAAGCTCAATCCTATTGGCTGATTGGATCAGCCAATAGGATTGAAGATCAATCCTATTGGCTGATTGAATCAGCCAATAGGATTTTTTCACCTTTAATTCCGATTGGCTGATAGAATTCTATCAGCCAATCGGAATTCAAGGGACGCCATCTTGGATGATGTCACTTAAAGGAACCTTCATTCCAGAAGAGCCGTCGTAAGAAGAGGATGCTCCGCACCAGATGTCTTGAAGATGGACCCGCTCCGCGCCAGATGGATGAAGATAGAAGATGCCGTCTGGATGAAGACTTCTGCCCGTCTGGAGGACCACTTCTGCCGGCTTGGATGAAGATTTCTCCTAGGTTTTTTTTAAGGGTTTATTGGGTGGGTTTTATTTTTAGGTTAGGGTTTGGGCACTTGAAAAAGAGCTAAATGCCCTTTTAAGGGCAATGCCCATCCAAATGCCCTTTTCAGGGCAATGGGAAGCTTAGTTTTTTTAGCTAGGATTTTATTTGGGGGGTTGGTTGTGTAGGTGGTGGGTTTTACTGTTGGGGGTTGTTTGTATTTTTTTTACAGGTAAAAGAGCTGATTTCTTTGGGGCAATTCCCCTCAAGAATAGCCCTTTTAAGGGCTATTGGCAGTTTAGTTTTGGCTAGGTTTTTTTATGGGGGGGGGGGGGCTTTTTTTATTTTGATAGGGCTATTAGATTAGGTGTAATTAGTTTAAATATCTGATAATTTCTTTTTTTATTTTGTGTAATTTAGGTAATTGCATTTAATTCATCTAATTTATTTAATTGTAGTGTAAGGTTAGGTGTTAGTGTAACTCAGGTTAGGTTTTATTTTACAGGTTAATTTGTATTTATTTTAGCTAGGTAGTTAGTAAATAGTTAATAACTATTTAGCAACTATTCTACCTAGTTAAAATAAATAAAAACTTGCCTGTAAAATAAAAATAAACACTAAGCTAGCTACAATGTAATTATTAGTTATATTGTAGCTAGCTTAGGGTTTATTTTATAGGTAAGTATTTAGTTTTAAATAGGAATTATTTAGGTAATGATAGTAATTTTTAATTAGATTTATTTTAATTATATTTAAGTTAGGGGGTGTTAGGGTTAGGTTAAGGGGGTTAATACATTTAGTATAGTGGCAGCGATGTTGGGGGCGGCAAATTAGGGGTTAATAACTGTAGGTAGGTTATGGCGATGTTAGGGGTGGCATATTAGGGGTTAACAATGTTTAACTAGTGTTTGTGATGCGGGAGTGCGGCGGTTTAGGGGTTAATATGTTTATTATAGTGGCGGCGATGTCCGGAGCAGCAAATTAGGGGTAAATAACATTATGTAGGTGTCGGCGATGTCAGGGGCGTCAGATTAGGAGTTAATAAGTGTAAGATTAGGGGTGTTTAGACTCGGGGTTCATGTTAGGGTGTTAGGTGTAAACATAAATGTTGTTTCCCCTTAGGAATCAATGGGGCTGCGTTACTGAGCTTTACGCTGCTTTTTTGCAGGTGTTAGACTTTTTTTCAGCCGGCTCTCCCCATTGATGTCTATGGGGAAATCGTGCGCGAGCACGTAAAACCAGCTCACCGTGGCTTTCAGCAGCGCTGGTATTGGAGTGCGGTATGGAGGACAATTTTGCTCTATGCTCACTTTTTGCCTGCTAACGCCGGGTTTTTGTAAACCTGTAATACCATCGCTGTAGGTAAGTGAGCGGTGACAATAACGTGCAAAAACTCGTAATCTAGCCGTTATTTTGTAGTATCTGTGCTGCTTTTGCTCCCTCATTCCTTATTCACATTAAAGGCTGAAACAAAGGGTTTGACTTCTCTGCAAAGTTACCAGAAATACACTTAATACATCATGTCTATTTGACAATAAGGGGTCAATTTATCAAAGTGCGAGCAGACACGATACGATGTAGCGTATCATGTCCGCCGCACATTGATAAATGCAGATAGCATATGCTGTCGAAATAGCATATGCTGTCGAAATGTATTTATACACAAGCAGTTCTTGTGAACTGCTTGTGCAATGCCGCCCCCTGATGACATGGATTGATGTCCACAGCCTCAGAGCAGACGGACAAGTTATGGACCAAATTATTAACTATTTTTCTGGAGCTGTGAACAGTTTTGCAGTTTTCCAGATCTCAAGCCACTCATTTTCCCAATGGGAAGAAGCACCATGGGGCACAATTATCCCCTTGAACCCCCTTCTCCCTGCCGCTCTTAGCATACATTTTTTCTGTAAGGTAGCAGTCCCACCTGTTTCCGCCCCTCCTGCCCCCTCCAGCGATAGGCCGTCCACTTGCCTTCCTCCTAACCCTCCCACGCCACCAACGATCGCCACCACTGCTGCCCAATGCAGAGAGGGACACAGAGTGCTGCTTCGGTCTCTGGTCCTTAAGGGCTTAATGACCTGTTAAGGGGTTAAGGCTAGGTATGTTTGTCTTGGTCATTCTCTACTGCACATGACTACGTCAGACAAACATACTTGACCTTTTTATATATATAGGATATATATATATATATATATATATATATACACATATACATACACATACATACACAATTACACACACATATACAGTATCTCACAAAAGTGAGTACACACCTCACATTTTTGTAAATATTTCATTTGACAACACTGAAGAAATGACACTTTGCTACAATGTAAAGTAGTGAGTGTACAGCCTGTATAACCGTGTAAAATTGCTGTCCCCTCAAAATAACTCAACACACAGCCATTAATGTTTAAACCGTTGGCAACAAAAGTGAGTACACCCCTAAGTGGAAATGTCCAAATTGGACCCAATTAGCCATTTCCCCTCCCTAGTGTCATGTGACTCGTTAGTGTTACAAGGTCTCAGGTGTGTTAAATTTGGTATTATCACTCGTATACTCTCTCATACTGGTCACTGGAAGTTCAACATAGCACCTCATGGCAAAGAACTCTCTGAGGATCTGAAAAAAAGAATTGTTTCTCTACATAAAGATGGCCTAGGCTATAAGAAGTTTGCCAAAATCCTGAAACTGAGCTGCAGCATGGTGGGCAAGACCATACAGAGGTTTCAGAGGACAGGTTCCACTCAGAACAGGCCTTGCCATGGTCGACCAAAGAAGTTGAGTGCACGTGCTCAGCATCATATCCAAAGGTTGTCTTTGGGAAATAGATGTATGAGTTCTGCCAGCATTGCTGCAGAGGTTGAAGGGGTAGGGGGTCAGCCCGTCAGTGCTCAGACCATACGCCGCCCACTACATCCAATTGGTCTGCATGGCTGTCGTCCCTGAAGGAAGCCTCTTCTAAAGATGACGCACAAAAAAGCCTGCAAACAGTTTGCTGAAGACAAGCAGACTAAGGACATGGATTACTGGAACCATGATGAGACCAAGATAAACTTATTTGGTTCAGATGGTGTCAAGCGTGTGTTGCGGCAACCAGGTGAGAAGTACAAAGACAAGTGTGTCTTGCTTACAGTCAAGCATGGTGGTGGGAGAGTCATGGTCTGGGCCTGCATGAGTGCCGCCGGCACTGGGGAGCTACAGTTTATTGAGGAAACCATGAATGCCAACATGTACTGTGACATACTGAAGCAGAGCATGATCCCCTCCCTTTGTAGATCGGGCCGCAGGGCAGTATTTCAACATGACAATGACCCCAAACACATCTCCAAGACGGCCACTGCCTTGCTAAAGAAGCTGAGGGTAAACATGATAGACTGGCCAAGCATGTCTCTAGACTTAAACCCTATTGAGCATCTGTGGGGCATCCTCAAATGGAAGGTGGGGGAGCACAAGGTCTCTAACATCCACCAGCTCCGTGATGTTGTCATGGAGGGGTGGAAGAGGACTCCAGTGGCAACCTGTGAAGCTCTGGTGAACTGTATGTATGTATTGTATTGGGTACTTGTAAAGCGTAGCTAAGCACCCGTAAGGGTCTCAAGGTACTGCTCATTTTATCGACCTTGGAAGGATGAAAGGCTGAGTGGACCTCGTTGGGATCAAACAGAGCTCAGCCACAGTGCCTTAGCATGCTAAGCTATCTGCCTATGCTCGAGAGGGTTAAGGAAGTGCTGGAAAATAATGGTGGCCACACAAAATTGAAACTTTGGGCCCAATTTGGACATTTCCACTTAGCGGTGTACTCACTTTTGTTGCCAACGGTTTAGACATTAATGGCTGTGAGGCCTATGTATCAAGCTCCGTATGGAGCTTGAGGGCCCATGTTTCTGGCAAGCCTTCAGCCTCGCCAGAAACACCAGTTATGAAGCAGAGGTCTAAAGACCGTTGCTCCCTAACCTGTCTGCCTGCTCTGAGGAGGTGGACAGAGATCGCCGCAATTCAACCCAATCGAATACGATCAGGTTGATTGACACCCCCCTGCTAGCGGCCGATTGGTCGTGAATCTGCAGGGGGCGGCATTGCACCAGCAGTTCACATGAGCTGCTGGTACAATGCTGAATGCAGAGAGCGTATTGCTCTCCGCATTTAGCGAGGTCTGGCGGACATGATCCGCAATGTCGGATCATGTCCGACAGGCCTTTCATAAATAGGCCCCTTTGTGTTGAGTTATTTTGAGGGGACAGCAAATTTACACTGTTATACAGGCTGTACACTCACTACTTTACATTGTAACAAAGTGTCATTTCTTCAGTGTTGTCACATGAAAATATATAATAAATATTTACACTGTTACAGGCTGTATACTCACTACTTTACATTGTAGTAAAGTGTCATTTCTTCAGTGTTGTTACATGAAAAGATATAATAAAATATGTACACTGTTATGAAGGCTGTACACTCACTACTTTACATTGTAGCAAAGTGTCATTTCTTCAGTGCTGTCACATGAAAAGATATAATAAATATTTACACTGTTATACAGGCTGTACACTCACTACTTTACATTGTAGCAAAGTGTCATTTCTTCAGTGTTGTCACATGAAAAGATATAATAAAATATTTACACTGTTATACAGGCTGTACACTCACTACTTTACATTGTAGCAAAGTGTCATTTCTTCAGTGTTGTCACATGAAAAGATATAATAAAATATTTACACTGTTATACAGGCTGTATACTCACTACTTTACATTGTAGTGTCATTTCTTCAGTGTTGTCACATGAAAAGATATAATAAAATATTTACACTGTTATACAGGCTGTATACTCACTACTTTACATTGTAGTAAAGTGTCATTTCTTCAGTGTTGTTACATGAAAAGATATAATAAAATATGTACACTGTTATACAGGCTGTACACTCACTACTTTACATTGTAACAAAGTGTCATTTCTTCAGTGTTGTCACATGAAAAGATATAATAAAATATTCACACTGTTATACAGGCTGTATACTCACTACTTTACATTGTAGTAAAGTGTCATTTCTTCAGTGTTGTGACATGAAAAGATATAATAAATATTTACAATGTTATACAGGCTGTACACTCACTACTTTACATTGTAGTGTCATTTCTTCAGTGTTGTCACATGAAAAGATATAATAAATATTTACACTGTTATACAGGCTGTACACTCACTACTTTACATTGTAACAAAGTGTCATTTCTTCAGTGCTGTCACATGAAAAGATATAATAAAATATTTACACTGTTATACAGACTGTACACTCACTACTTTACATTGTAGTAAAGTGTAATTTCTTCAGTGCTGTCACATGAAAAGATATAATAAATATTTACACTGTTATACAGGCTGTACACTCACTACTTTACATTGTAGTGTCATTTCTTCAGTGTTGTCACATGAAAAGATATAATAAAATATTTACACTGTTATACAGGCTGTACACTCACTACTTTACATTGTAGCAAAGTGTCATTTCTTCAGTGTTGTCACATGAAAAGATATAATAAATATTTACACTGTTATACAGACTGTACACTCACTACTTTACATTGTAGTAAAGTGTAATTTCTTCAGTGCTGTCACATGAAAAGATATAATAAATATTTACACTGTTATACAGGCTATACACTCACTACTTTACATTGTAGCAAAGTGTCATTTCTTCAGTGTTGTCACATGAAAAGATATAATAAATATTTACACTGTTATACAGGCTGTACATTCACTACTTTACATTGTAGCAAAGTGTCATTTCTTCAGTGTTGTCACATGAAAAGATATAATAAATATTTACACTGTTATACAGGCTGTACATTCACTACTTTACATTGTAGCAAAGTGTCATTTCTTCAGTGTTGTCACATGAAAAGATATAATAAATATTTACACTGTTATACAGGCTGTACACTCACTACTTTACATTGTTGTAAAGTGTCATTTCTTCAGTGTTGTCACATGAAAAGATATAATAAAATATTTACACTGTTATACAGGCTGTACACTCACTACTTTACATTGTAACAAAGTGTCATTTCTTCAATATTTACAAAAATGTGAGGGGTGTACTCACTTTTGTGAGATACTATATATGAAGAGGTTCAGCTCACTATTCAATGTGAGTTTATGGTGTTTTAAAAAATTTTTTTCTTTAAAATGTGTTTCTTTGTGAATTTGTTACTAACTAATCTCTATTTTTGTCTCTCTTTTCTTGTATGATTAGTGTTGTATATGAAGTTAGATGTCACCCAGACCCTGAGAATGTGTGGTGATGTTATGAAAAAAGAAAAATAGTAATGAGATAAGAAAATTGCAATTGAAATTAACATATATTAAGTATGGTTTTTTCCCTTCCTTTTTTTCTTTAAATGGAATATTTTCTAAATAATGTTGATGTCTTCAAAAAATTCTGTACATTTTTCACCTTCTTATGTTTTATATAGGTGAATTGGTAATTAGTTTAGTAATTTTGATGTTTAATATTTAGGATACCCACATATGCAGAAGTAATAACAGTATTAGGAGTTTGGAAAGAGTTAAATATATTTAGTGTGGGTGTGTCCTAAGGGGTATATAAGGAGGTGTAGGAAGTGATGTATGTATGGCATGATGAAGGACATGTAGTCCGAAACGTTGCTATTTTTTTGTACTCCTGGATATGCAATAAAAATTTGAAGATAATTCTATTGGAGTGCTGCTATTCACTTTTTGTTTTGGAGTTATTTTGAGGGGACAGCAAATTCACACTGTTATACAGGCTGTACACTCACTACTTTACATTGTAGTAAAGAGTCATTTCTTCAGTGTTACATGAAAAGATATAATAAATATTTACACTGTTATACAGGCTGTACACTCACTACTTTACATTGTAGTAAAGTGTAATTTCTTCAGTGTTGTCACATGAAAAGATATAATAAATAGTTACACTGTTATACAGGCTGTACACTCACTACTTTACATTGTAGTAAAGTGAGATTTCTTCAGTGTTGTCACATGAAAAGATATAATAAATATTTACACTGTTATACAGGCTGTACACTCACTACTTTACATTGTAGTAAAGTGTCATTTCTTCAGTGTTGTCACATGAAAAGATATAATAAATATTTACACTGTTATACAGGCTGTACACTCACTACTTTACATTGTAGTAAAGTGTCATTTCTTCAGTGTTGTCACATGAAAAGAGATAATAAAATAATTACACTGTTATACAGGCTGTACACTCACTACTTTACATTGTAGTAAAGTGTCATTTCTTCAGTGTTGTCACATGAAAATATATAATAAATATTTACACTGTTATACAGGCTGTACACTCACTACTTTACATTGTAGTAAAGTGTCATTTCTTCAGTGTTGTCACATGAAAAGATATAATAAATATTTACACTGTTATACAGGCTGTACACTCACTACTTTACATTGTAGTAAAGTGTCATTTCTTCAGTGTTGTCACATGAAAAGATATAATAAAATATTTACACTGTTATACAGGCTGTACACTCACTACTTTACATTGTAGTAAAGTGTCATTTCTTCAGTGTTGTCACATGAAAAGATATAATAAATATTTACACTGTTATACAGGCTGTACACTCACTACTTTACATTGTAGTAAAGTGTCATTTCTTCAGTGTTGTCACATGAAAAGATATTATAAAATATTTACACTGTTATACAGGCTGTACACTCACTACTTTACATTGTAGTAAAGTGTCATTTCTTCAGTGTTGTCACATGAAAAGATATAATAAATAGTTACACTGTTATACAGGCTGTATACTCAATACTTTACATTGTAGTAAAGTGTCATTTCTTCAGTGTTGTCACATGAAAAGATATAATAAATATTTACACTGTTATACAGGCTATACACTCACTACTTTACATTGTAGTAAAGTGTCATTTCTTCAGTGTTGTCACATGAAAAGATATAATAACATATTTACACTGTTATACAGGCTGTACACTCACTACTTTACATTGTAGCAAAGTGTCATTTCTTCAATATTTACAAAAATGTGAGGGGTGTACTCACTTTTGTGAGATACTATATATGAAGAGGTTCAGCTCACTATTCAATGTGAGTTTATGGTGTTTTATAAAAACAAGGCTTAACATGTGCTAATTAGTATACCACCATCCTTTTAGCAAATATTGTGGTATATAAAGCACTCTGGTCTAGATAAAAAAAAGGTGAAACTTATACAATGAAACTCCCTGGCTTTATATACACAAGTCCAATACAATGTCATGAGTACTTCTGAGATTGGGTGGGGTACTTTAATTAATGGAAGATGGCCAAGGAGACATTCTGTTATAAATGAGAAGCATAAAGGATTCAGCCCATAAAGGCAAAGGTATTGTAGTGTTAGGACCAGTAAACATTGGGACGCCTTGCAAATTGATGACTGTTTAAGAGGAATATAAGTGACTAATAATACCCCCTGTTTTGTGTAACAAGACTTACACATAACCTGAGCAGGGAATAAGCAGATAATTAAAACAAGATTACACACAATACAGATATAATAAATTTATAAAACTATAACCATACAGTTTGAGATATAATAGAACAACACACAAACTGTGGTGCATCATAGATGAAAACAACTAACTGTTCAAACTACTCTAGATTTAAAGAAATGTAACTGACTTGATCATGCAATGAATATAGTACGGCTGTTTTCTTTCTTCAAAAAAAACAAACAAACATATAAAAGGACATTTAAAAAAAAAAGAATATGTAAAAAAAACATTCAGGAGAAATGGAATACAAATAAAACTAAACAACATAATCAACTTTCATTAAACACTTCCCAAGTGCAATAGAGTCTACATGAATTCCGTACGCTAGGTCAAGGAGTAGGTGACAATCCCTGACCGTACCCGTACGTCTAGATCAGTCATGGCCAGCCCCTTGTTCAGGTCTGTGAGACAGATGAGACACCTTTTGTACTTAGCAGTGAGACTTTTTTGCCTCAAAAAAAACAGAAATGCAAAAATTTTACAATCATGAACATTTACAAAAAAGCGTTTGTAAGTGTTTTTGAAGTGTTGTAACCATTGTTTTTCCCATTGCTAACATTTAATGTTTGAGAACTCATATTGTCCACCTCACACAACTATAGGGCTTAGTGAGCTGCTTTTTATCCCTTGCAGGGCCAACTCGGACAGCAGCAGTCACCAGACATTCGCTTCTTACACTCTCTGCCACCTCTGAGTCGGCGGATAGAAATCACCCCAAACACATTTGTTCAGGGTGATTGACAGGCCTGAGTTGGCACCATGCACAAATGAGTTTGTAACGATACATCCGGTAAGCGGATGTACAGTGTCCGCTGCCCATTCGATGGGAAGCCGGCAGGACAGATTCTTAAGTTGGGAACCTCGGGAAAACTTTAAAACAACTTTAAAATAAACAACTTTAAAACATGGCCAATCGGCAACTCCAAAAGGATCTATTAATCTAGCCCACAGTGCTCCCTTTCTTGGAGCGGGAAAGAGTAAGGTGCTATATAGAGCAATAGTACTACTTACATGGCGGTTTAACCTTTTCACTACTAGAGAATGTGATCAATGCATTTTATTTTCTCTGGCGGCTACAAGGTTAAGCGGTATTTAAAAACATAACTCTGCAGCTTTGAAAGAGAACAAAACAGCCATAATTGATTTGATTTATACGTTTTAAATCATTTAAGTGGGTTTAAGAGTATTTAAGAAGATTGTTCAAAAAACAAAACAACAACATAACTAAATTATTGCATTTAATCTTACGCTATTCATTTCTCAAAAAAATAAATAATGCTTTTTATCATTTCACTGCGATATTAGAATACACATTAACTGCCTATTGAAATTTTAATCTTGTGCAACTTGAATCCATAATTAAAAGACTAGAAGCGGAATGTATCACTTTACAAAACTATGCAGATGTGAGAGAAGCTTTCTACACTGGATTTGAAGGGTTTTTTCCCCTTGGGACTATACTTAAAGGGACATGAAACCTATTTTTTTTTTATGATTCAGATAGTGCACGCAATTTTAAATAACCTTTTAATCTATTTCTATTATTGAAATTATTTCATTCTCTTTGTATCCTTTGTTGAAAAGTATAGCTAGGTAGACTCAGGAGCTGCTGATTGGTGGCTACACATATAGGCCTCTTGTGATTGACTTTCCGCTAGCTCCCAGTAGTGTACTGCTGCTTCTTTAACAAAGGATACCAAGAGAATTAAGCATATTAGATAACAGAAGTAAATTGGAATGTTGTTTAAAATGATCTGTCTATCTGAATCATGAAAGCACATTTTTGGGTTTCATGTCAATCATAGCATTTATGAAACACTAGGATTTACCAGTGCTATAAATAAAAGTGGACTCTCTGTCATGAAGTATAAAAAACTTAATGTGGAAAGTACCTTTTTTGCCTTCGAGCCTCCAGCTGCCCACTGCAAAACACAATTTTTTCAATGAGGTGACCTTTTCACCAATAGCCGTGTTAGCCATACGGCATAATGCAGAATTTGTCAAGTTAGATATGCAGACTAAATAGATAATGGAAAATGCTCACTCTTTGCTCTAAAGCATAACATGAAATACCCTCAAAAGTATGAGGTATATATGTAGCACTATATCGATTTGATCCTCCAAAGCCCTACGAGGGGGCTGTGTGTTCTTCTCTCTGTGTGTATTTAGTCTCCCTATGGGACAAAAGGGGCAACCAGATGTGGACTCCTTGCTCAGTGTGCTTAGAGGAATATGGCTACACCTCACTGACGAGGCCCAATGAAGGCCGAAACGATCGTCTGGGGTTGCTGTGTTCCTTGTTCAGAGAGGAATTGCCTGGTATTTCGGCACTAGACTGACCGTAATAGGCGGGATCAGACTGATATATTACAGGAAAGTTCTTCTCTGTGAAAAGACTTACTGGGCTAAAAGAAGTTGCACCCAGGTGGCAAATCGCCATAGATCAGGCTAACAATGGTATTGAGCTGGTTGTTCATTCCTGTGAGTGTGCTTCTCTGTGTGTGTGTATATATATATATATATATATATTTATATATTTACAGATAGCTAATGGAGACGTAGAAAGTGCTGCCCCCCCCTCCAATCTACCACACTAGGCAAGTGCTCTGTTTGCCTAGGCCAAAATACACCCCTGCATTAAACTGTCGTCAGCAACTTCACCTTGTTAAGCAGAGTTTGAATGTTTTTCATTATGTTTTATTCCTGCTACCAGGGGCGGAACTACCGGTGGTGCAGAGATCGCAGTTGCGACCGGGCCCGGCAGGTCCAACCCTTGTGGGGGGCCCTCAGCAGTCAGCACATCAAAACTTTTTTTTCAACAAACTTTTTACTTTTTTTTTTTCTTCAACAAACGTTTTACTTTTTTTTTTCAGTATTTTTTTCAGCGGCTGCGTGCCTGCTTTGAAACAGCAGTTTTAAATCAGAGCGTTGCCGCAGGTTACCATGGCAACGCTCTGAAACATTTGCCGGCTGCTGAGCGGGAAAGAAGGAAGCTGCGAGGTAGATGTCAGAATGCAGCCACTGCCAGTAACGCAGAGTGAGTACTACTGTATAGGTCAGCTGCATGTTCTGTTGTGGTGGGTGTTTAAATTATATATCAACTAAAAGGAGAAAAATTACTTTCAACGGCAGGAAGAGCTCATCCATACATATTGTTAAATCCTGGCCCCACATGGTTATATGTATAAACTTATTTTATGGTCTACCGTCTCAGATACCAACAAACACAAATTTAAATATATTAATAGATGTTGTGGTGGAGCTTTTAACACTATGCAGCGTGTGGATGACTTGCTATAGCGCTGCCTGTTCTCTGTCACATGCACTCCCGGTATATACTTCTATATAGAAATCTGTAGAAATGAATTTGTCTTTAAAAAAAATCAAAAGCACCAGAAGTGCGACTGTGACAGAGAACAGGCAGCGCTATAACAGGGCATCCACACGCTGCATAGTGTTAAAAGCTCCACCACAACATCTATTAATATATTTAAATTTATGTCTGTATCTATAAGAGACCATAAAATAAGTTTATTATATAACCATGTGGGGCCAGGATCTAAAAGCACTGGGAGTGGATCTGACAGAGCACGCAGGCAGCGCTATAGCAATGCCTCCACACGCTGCAGAAGGAGAACTATGTATGAAGTAAAGGTGGCTGGCTGCGGTCAGAAGTGTTTGATAAGCTTCAGCTTGTGTTTTTGAGTTGGGATGTGAGAGAGGGTTCTGGGGCGCAGCAGCACAGTTACTTCAGAGGGTGGTGCAGTCTCAGGCAACACTGCTCCTTTAAACAGCCTGAAACATTTTACTTCCCAATTCCCTCCTTTTCATCTCCTCCCCCGGTGCTGAGCCTGCCAGTAAGGTATTCAGTACTAAGTTGAGACAGCACACAGCTAATTTACAGCCAGGACGATATAGTAGAGACAAGATTATCTATGGTAAGGGGGCAGTGGTAGCTGTGTTTTGTCAGTTCTAATTTGACATTTTTATTATACTGTGAGCTGCATGCATGAGTGGTCAAGTAGACTCCCAGCCTCAATCTTCCTAAGCTCTGGCCAACTATATCACCACTCCTCTGCAAAGGGTCCTGTATCGTTGAACTACATCTTTCTTAGGTTCTAACAGTTTTTAACCCCACTCTGTGCATTTTATTAAAGTGCTCAAAGTTTTCATGTGTTTAAATGGCAGGCAATGAGGAAAAATGTCTTAGCAAATAGAAGTTAAAATATGCAATCTTTAGATTTACAACAAAATATGATTACCTACCTTACATTCACTTGCTCATATGTATGTTAGATAAATAAGATAATAACCTAGATTAAATCATCTGTGCTATTCTCTTTGGGGCAGCAAGTCCCCCCCCCCCCCCACAAACATATATCAGCACAAATATATATATATATATATATATATATATATATATATATATATATATATATATATATTCATTTTGTATTTTTTTTTTAATTATTTATAAAAATCTTGTGTCCTCTTTAAATGCCTCTGAAAATTGTGCTGGGTCTATATACAGTACTGGTGGGTTAATCAGTGTCACTATATACAGTAATAGGGGGTCAGACCATCTCACAGACTGTGGGCACAGGGTACTACCTCCTTTTGCAGACATGTAATCTGATTAAAAAAA
The DNA here is from genome assembly GCF_027579735.1 of Bombina bombina. Lineage (NCBI taxonomy): Eukaryota > Metazoa > Chordata > Amphibia > Anura > Bombinatoridae > Bombina > Bombina bombina. The sequence continues at coordinate 134,634,852 of NC_069510.1, forward strand.
AATACTGTGTTAAATGTTAAAAAAAATAAAAAATTATATGTATCAAATTCACTTTTTTGGGTGTGGGGGGGGGCCATTCTTAGATTCTTGCACCTGGGCCCTGTGGTTTCTAGTTACGCCTCTGCCTGCTACACAGCTGTTTCTGTTTCCGATGTGTTTCAACCTACATACTAAATGGATGATCATTAGCTCCTGTTTGGTGTTTAATCAGGCACCTGATGATATGCCAACAAAATCCTTAACTTTGAGCAAGTGTACCTAGACAAATTGATGCTGTTTTGAAGGCGAAGGGTGGTCACAACAAATATTGATTTGATTTAGATTGTTATTCTGTTATCTCACTTAGTATTTTTTAATTGATACAAATATTAACATTTTCATTTTTTGAAAGCATTCTTACTTTACACACCTGCCTTTTGTATAATACATATATACTATATATATATATATATATATATATATATATACAGTGGGGCAAAAAAGTATTTAGTCAGCCACCAATTGTGCAAGTTCTCCCACTTAAGAAGATGAGAGAGGCCTATAATTTTCATCATAGGTATACCTCAACTATGAGAGACAAAATGTGGAAACAAATCCAGACAGTCACATTGTCTGATTTGAAAAGAATTTATTTGCAAATTATTTTGGAAAATAAGTATTTGGTCAATATCAAAAGTTAATCTCAATACTTTGTTATATATCCTTTGTTGGCAATGACAGAGGTCAAATGTTTTCTGTAAGTCTTCACAAGGTTGTCACACACTGTTGCTGGTATGTTGGCCCATTCCTGCATGCAGATCTCCTCTAGAGCAGTGATGTTTTGGGGCTGTCGCTGGGCAACACGGACTTTCAACTCCCTCCAAAGGTTTTCTATGGGGTTGAGATCTGGAGACTGGCTAGGCCACTCCAGGACCTTAAAATGCTTCTTACGACGCCACTCCTTTGTTGCCTGGGTGGTGTGTTTGGAATCTTTGTCATGCTGAAAGACCCAGCCACGTTTAATCTTCAATGCCCTTGCTGATGGAAGGAGGTTTGCACTCAAAATCTCACGATACATGGGCCCATTCATTCTTTCATGTACACGGATCAGTCGTCCTGTTCCATTTGCAGAGAAACAGCCCCAAAGCATGATGTTGCCACCCCCATGCTTCACAGTAGGTATGGTGTTCTTTGGTTGCAACTCAGTATTCTCTCTCCTCCAAACACGACGAGTTGTGTTTCTACCAAACAGTTCTACTTTGGTTTCATCTGACCATATGACATTCTCCCAATCCACTTCTGGATCATCCAAATGCTCTCTAGCATACTTCAGACGGGCCCGGACATGTACTGGCTTAAGCAGGGGGACACGTCTGGCACTGCAGGATCTGAGTCCCTGGAGGGGTAGTGTGTTACTGATGGTAGCCTTTGTTATGTTGGTCCCAGCTCTCTGCAGTTCATTCACTAGGTTCCTCCGTGTCGTTCTGGTATGTTTGCTCACCATTCTTGTGATCATTTTGACCCCACGGGGTGAGATCTTGCGTGGAGCCCCAGATCGAGGGAGATTATAAGTTGTCTTGTATGTCTTCCATTTTCTAATTATTGCTCCCACAGTTGATTTCTTCACACCAAGCTGCTTGCCTATCGCAGATTCAGTCTTCCCAGCCTGGTGCAGGTCTACAATTTTGTTTCTGGTGTCCTTCGACAGCTCTTTGGTCTTCACCATAGTGGAGTTTGGAGTGTGACTGTTTGAGGTTGTGGACAGGTGTCTTTTATACTGATAACAAGTTCAAACAGGTGCCATTAATACAGGTAATGCGTGGAGGACAGAGGAGCCTCTTAAAGAAGAAGATACAGGTCTGTGAGAGCCAGAAATCTTGCTTGTTTGTAGGTGACCAAATACTTATTTTCCACCATAATATGCAAATAAATTCTTTCCAAATAAGACAATGTGACTGGCTCCCATCTTGTGGAACTCTCTGCCTCACTCCACAAGACTCTCTTCTAGTTTTAAAAGCTTCAAGCGCTCCCTAAAGACTCTACTGTTCAGGGATGCATACAACCTACACTAACCTTTCCTAATACCAGTTCCTCTCCTCCATTGCTATCCCCTGAACCCCCTTAGCATGTAAGCCTAAGAGTACAGCTTTTTGTAGATCACCTTCTTAAGAACTGACTACAACAGTGCAACTCTTGGCAGGGTCCTCTACCCATTTGATCCCTATAATTGTTTTGTTGTACTCCCCCTTGGTTTATAGTGCTGCAGAATCTGTTGGCGCTCTACAAATAACCGATAATAATAATAATAATAATAATGTGATTGTCTGGATTTGATTCCACATTTTGTCTCTCATAGTTGAGGTATACCTATGATGAAAATTACAGGCCTCTCTCATCTTCTTAAGTGGGAGAACTTGCACAATTGGTGGCTGACTAAATACTTTTTTGCCCCATAGAATGTATGTTTCTATGTATACACAAACCCCTTTCAACCATTTCCATGCCAACATTCTATCATATTCTTTTCAAACAGTTTTTAAACATTTCAATAATAAACTCCAAATTGATATTCTACTGTAAGACCATCTCCACTGCATTTAAAAGGAAAATGAAACCCAACATTTTCCTTTCGTGATTCAGACAGAGCACACAACTTCTTTCTGATATACATCTAATATTAAATTTGCTTCATTTTCTTAGCATCTATTTAGTAGGAGCAGCACTGCCCTACTGGGAACTATTTGAACACATTAGGTGAGGCATATCTGTGCCATCATGAATCATCAGCTAGCTCCCAGTAGTGCACTTCTGCTCTTGAGCCTACCTAGGTATGCTTTTCAACAAGGAATAGCAAAAGAATAAATCAAAATTAGATATTATAAGTAAATTGGGAAGTTGTTTAAAATCACATGCTCTATCTGAATCATGAATGTTTAACATTGAGTATCCCTTTGATATCTGCCCAGATACAGTACCATATAAAATACTTTAAGTCAATAAATAATCCTTATGGGACACATGGGCCATGCATGGGTAGACCCAGAAAGGAAAGAACAGAGAAGTGAACCTCTCGCACCCGCCCCCCACTCCCCTTTCTTTCTTCTTTTAATTCTGATTCTCTCTGGCATCCACCAATTCTAAATTCTCACCTAACCTCTGCCTACAATCATTGCCATTAGCATTTATAAATATTGTTACTAGTCTCATGAAACTATTATATATAACTTGTTCTGTACAATTACTAGAGTGTTCTAAGTCTACTTGATAACGGGTACATTTGCCATTTATATATACGGGACTCTTGGAGCCAATGTTTGACCAGAAACACAACAAAGTATTCAAGACAACTTATCACTTTCAGATTTCAATAGCAGTGGTAACACGGACTGCACAATGTCTAGAGGATTTGGGCATAGATTTCATATGCTATAACTAGGAATGGGCAAATGTGCTGAAAGTGTGATTTGTTTGGTAGAACGAATAGTCCTATGAACATTCGTTTGAATGAATGAAAATACATTAAAATTCGGAAATCTAATGTTACTTTCATTTTCGAATGTTCATAATGAAATCG